>NC_141695.1:767673709-768205969 GCF_964263255.1 Lissotriton vulgaris | reverse complement strand
GAAATTGCTGTACCATAATTAGTGCGGATAGCAACCTGTGGGTCTTTATGGATCAAAACACCCAGATATTTAACTGGCTCATCTGTCCACTCTAGGGGGTAACCCAATTCAATTTGCATGGTTCCCTCCGTCAGCGACAGCACAACTGATTTATTCCAATTGATTGCGAAGCCAGAGTACTATTCAAACCGAATGTATTCTCTAATTAGTTGTTCCAGGTATACTGCCGGCTCTCGTACGTACAGAACCATGTTGTCCGGGTACATAGAATCCGCTAGTGGCCATTGAAGGAAATGCAAGGCCGTATTCGCATGCCTCTGCCTCAGCACGCAGGCCAGGGGCTCCATCACCACCACAAATAGCAGGGGTGATAAGGGGCACCCCTGCCTCGTGCCACGCCTAATCGGTATTGTGCCTGATGTCTGCCCATTAACCCGCACACGGGCCACCGGATCCATATAGAGTTGTTTGAACCAATTAGGGTAGCAATACGGCACCCCCATGTGATGCAGCACCGCAAACATATAACACCCGGCTATGGAATCAAATGCCTTTGCGGCATCCAGCAGAACCGCCGCTGCCGGCAATTTAGGTTTCAAAAGGTGCATCACCGCAAACGGAGTCCGCAAGTTGTGTGCAATGGAACGTGCTGGAATAAGCCCGGATTGATCTGACAACACCATAACAGGTATTGTTAAGCGTAACCTGGTCGCCTGAACCTTCGCTAATATCTTCACATCCATGTTCATCAGTGACAATGGCCTGTATGAGTGACATTTATCGGGGGCTTCCCCTGGTTTTAATAATGTTATAATTAAGGCCTCATGAAGCATATCCAGAAGTCGTTGTTGTTCATATGCTTCGTCAAACATAGCCTGAATATGGGGCACTACAACATCTATGTATTCTTTATAAAACTCTGCCTTGAGTCCATCTGTTCCTGTAGCTTTTCCATTAGGGAGAGCAGCGATAGCATCCTTGATTTCATCAGCCATAAGTGGGTGCATCAGGAAGTCCTGCTGCCCTTTCGATAACCAAACCAGAGCTGTATCCTCTAAGTAGTGTGATATATCTTCCTCGTCAGCGGTTTGTCTACTACTATACTTAGTACTGTAGTGTTACACAAACGCCACAAGAATACCTGCTGTGTCACCAGACACTGCTTCCCCCTCTGCAATTGATTGTACTTTGCAGTCTTTTGCCCATGGCTCTGTGATTTTATTGGCTAGGGCATGCCCCCGTCTGCCATTCTCCGCATAGTATCTGCCCTTCCAGCGTCTAGACATGTTCCTCACTTCTTGCTCTGTCAAATCATTGTATTCAGTAATCTTAGAACGTATTGAGGCCAGGGTAGCATTGTCTGGTGCCTCGCCATACTGTCGCTCTAGCTGCAACAGTTCTTGTTCAATCGTTTCATGGAGACCCGCAATGATTTAAGTACTCCAGCCTGTAGGCCTATACACACTCCCCGTATTGTTACTTTAAATGCCTCCCATAATATGCCCAGGCTCTGTACTGACCTGATATTTTCAGTGAAATAATTTCAATGGCTTTACGCACCCCCTCCCTGAAAACGTGATCTAGAAGTGCTGCAGGTTGTAGTCCAACCAACCGAAAAATTCTTGGTGTCTACCTATAAGAAGGTTCCAGTACACTTCGAGGCGACCTATATATAAAAGAAGGCGCACGGAGAAGTATCCACCTAATAACTTAAATTCTGCACATCATTAACAAGTAAGCACTGGTGCATGCAATTAAATAACACATGTATCAAAGCTAGAACTTTGTGTAAAACCAAATACCACTGTTATTTTAGATCCTCCTGATGGTCAAGCAGAGGTGAACATATAAACTAAAGGAATATTTCACTCCAGGATCAAGACTGGTATAGCAAATTGAAAATGCTACAAAAGTAAGATTCTCTGACCATTATTAGTGATGACCCTGTTGTTTCAGTGAGACAAAAATGTTTTTTTTTTAAAAATTCACAATTGCTTTATAAAAAAATCCTCAAGCGATTTGTATTAATTTTATGCCACATATGTTTCTTTTAGATTTATGAAGTTTTTAACCATAAGTCCTGAAGAAGGTGTTCGATCCGAATAAGCACCGAAACGCGTCGACAACTGTGTTTTTTTAATGAATATTTTATATTGTGACATTAGGAAGATTAAGTATATGTATGTATTTTGTTGTTTACATGAAACTGTCTGAATTTTTGAATACCAATGCTTGTTTTTCTTCTTTTTAAATAAATGTAACAATTTTTGATACAACTCTTTGGTCTAAAGGTATGTGTTTCTGAGGATACTGTAAAATTTGTCCCGCAACAGTGGTCTCACTTTATTGGTCTAACTTATTATATACAAAATAACCACAGAAAGGAAACCCCCCTCTTTTGGTGTCACTATTTCCCAGTCCTTTCTGGGTTGATTCGGGAATACTCTCTCCTGTTTTTCGCTTTACTCAGGCTCCTGTAGCCAGAGAGTCCTAACTTACAATATGGATACACTACGAACCTTCGGGTTCTCAGAAGACCAATGCAAAAAACTCTTAGGAGGGTCTTCAAAAAGTATTAGTACCGTCACACTATCCAGCAGTGATGAAGACAAATGGAATAAACTCTGGAATCTAAAGAAAAAAATGATTCGGACCGAGCTCCATGCAGAATTTATAATCCAATACTGCAAAAAAGGAGTCATCCCAAAGGGTTTACAAATTACTAATGAACCCGGTCTATTTGTCACAGACGATAAATTTAAAGACAGCTGGACATTAATAGCGAATAGATGCAGTCGCGACTGGATGTTGCTCATTATAGATACAGCACAGGGACTCTTGATAATAGAAAAAGAGGAAATAGATAAGTTGGAGAAGGAACTCAATGAATCTACTGCATTAGAGGATGCAACCAAAAAACTAGCAGAGATAAAAGATGACATCACAGGGTATCAAGAATACATGATTAATAAGAAAACCAACAAATTACACAAGGATATAGCTAATTTTAACTTAGAACATGTATACCCATACTTACAGAAGGATTACTTCGACCAACCTATCCCTAATGAGTTCAACAACCGCCCATATAAGTACAATAAAAAAAAAATTTATAAGAAAAATGTGACCTTTTCAGATACTTCATACCATACTAGCGACTCAGAAGCTGAGAGGGCACAAGATACCAATAAACGCAACGAGTCAAGGGAAGAAAGTGGAGATGACTTCTTTGATTACCAAAACATTTTTTTAGGCCAAAACCAAAAGAGACAGACCCGTGGCTTCAGGACCCGGGGGAGGGGACGTCAGGGCTTCCGCCAGAAGGAAGCAACAATAAGGAGACCCTATATGAGGACTCGCAGTCACAAGGACTGGGAGTAGATAGCCATATCCAAAAGGCCCCTATTATCAACCTCTCCACCAAGATTTTAACAGTAGAGGAAACCAAGGCCCTTGAGAAAGGTTTAGGTTTTGCCCCTAGTCGAGGTATCTGCAGGTACTCAATAGAGAGGGACATAAGAGACTTATTCCGTAAAATTAGAATTAAACGATTCTTTGAAAACAAAGAAAATAGGCCTAATAATAATAAATCTGGACTGAAACCCCCATCAACCTGGACCCCTGATATCTCTATGGTCAGCCATGAAGTAGACACTTTCGAAAAGGTTATCACTATCGGCCTAGAAAAGTTATTAGATGAGAAGATATGGATGACTAACAATCTCTCCAAAACTGAAAAAGCGGCCTTAACTAATCTCCAAACATGTGATGAAATCACCATTAAACCTGGGGATAAGGGGGGCAGTATCGTGATCCTTAACACCCAGGATTACAACCAGAGAATGTATGGTCTACTCAATAATAAATCCCATTACAGAAAATCCAACATAGGTGAGTGGAATAGTCTCAAAAAGAAAGTGAAAAATGTAGTGACCCTAGCAAAAGAAGACTGCATCATCTGCGAGGATGAGTACAAATTTCTTGTTAACAACTATCCCAAAATACCAGCTCTTTATGGACTCACTAAAGTCCATAAGGATATTAACAACCCTCCCATGCGACCAATAGTCTCAGGCATAGACTCAATAACGGAGCCACTCAGTAAATATGCTGATTGTTTCATCCGCCCGTTAGTAGAGAAATTACCGTCATATATAAAAGACACCAAAGATATGATAACAAAGGTGGAAGGCATAAGTTTCA
Source organism: Lissotriton vulgaris (assembly GCF_964263255.1). Classification (NCBI taxonomy): domain Eukaryota; kingdom Metazoa; phylum Chordata; class Amphibia; order Caudata; family Salamandridae; genus Lissotriton; species Lissotriton vulgaris. The sequence continues at coordinate 768,201,766 of NC_141695.1, read as the reverse complement.
ACAATGAAACTCAATGGTTGGTGTGCTTGGACATTGAGTCCTTGTACACCAACATACCCCAACACGATACAATCAGGATGATGAGAGAAATTTTGTGTGACGAGGAAGGCTATCTCTCTGCTCAAAACACTTTCATTGTTGAGTGTATAGAAATTGTTTTACTGAATAACATCTTTTTATTCAACAATGATTTCTTCTGCCAAATAAAAGGTACCAGCATGGGTGCTACCTGTGCGCCAAGTCTTGCCTGCCTATACGTAGGCAATTTTGAGAAACATCATATCTATAATGAACTTAGCCCATTTTTTGAAAATGTAAAATATTGGTCTAGGTTTATAGATGATGTCTTCTTTATATGGGAAGGTAGTGAAACCGATCTCACAGCCTTCATTGAGTGGCTGAACTGTGGGGATGCCAACCTGAAATTCACAAGTAACAAAAAGTCAAGAGTCAGTGGACTTCCTTGACCTTAAAATCAGAGCAGTTATGGGAAAGTTGTGTGTTGAGCTCTTTGTCAAACCATCTGACCGCAACACCTTGCTTCACCATCAGAGTTATCACCCAAAAAATCAAAAAGATGGCATCCCCTATAGCCAGTTCATACGAATAAGAAGGAATTGTACCGACAAAAACTTATTTGAAAAACATGCAGAAAATCTTAAAATTAAACTACTTCAGTGAGGATATCCCAAAAGGCTTATAAGAGATAGCTACAAAAGAGCTAAATATCAGAACAGAACGTCCTTATTAGAGCCAAAAAACAAGAAACAAGAACCAGAGAATACCATCGTTATGGTGTCAAAGTACAATGGCCTTAGTTTCAAAGTTAAAAACCTAATTAATAAAAACTGGTTTATCCTTAACAAACAAGGAAAAACTCCACTCCCAAAACCAATTTTCTCCTGCAGGAGAAATAGAACTATACGCAATTGCTTGGTCCACACTTATAGAGAACCAAAGAGTGGCAGGCAACTAAGCATAGATCAAGGAAGACCAGTAAGAGGTAACCAACCGTGCGGGTCATGTTCCCACTGTAAATCCATCATCCAAACAGACAAAGTTGAATTGAATGGTACATCACACTGGATGAACGATCATGTTAATTGCAGAACTGCCAATGTTATATACCTTTTAATTTGTCCTTGCAAGAAGGGGTACATTGGCGAAACAAGCCGTGAAATGAGATTGCGCCTCAATGAGCACAGATCGGCCCTTAAGAATAAGAAAAAGAATGCCCCTCTGGTCGATCATTGGTCTATGGAAAACCATAAAGAGGATGAACTCAAATGGTTCATAGTAGAAAAGATTAAAATATCAGCTAGAGGAGGCAACACAGACCTCAAGCGCAAACAAAGGGAGCAGTTCTTTATGTCTAAGTTTCGCACTTACTATCAGGGTCTAAACAGCAGAGAGGAGTGGGAGAGAATAATAAGATAAAGCTATCCTACAAACAGAATAGCATTGACTCCTTGTCATTGACTAATGATCGCTCCTTACAATAATACTGTATACAGGTTGTTTCACCACATAAAAGCTGATTAAGATGAACTGAATTGGATATATGATCAATGCTTTGAATTTAACAAATATATCTGTATCTCAATACGATGCAAAGTGCAGAACATTAGAATACATGTTGAGCTACAATTGCAACATACTAGTAACATGAATGAGTTGGACCTTAAATGTTTTATGAGCATGTCTCATGTGATGTACAAGAATGTTCCATTATCAATAGCCATATATATGAATTTTCATATATATTTATTTTCAAATTTATATTAGCCCTTGTGTTGATCCACTTGACAGCACTATAGCTCACTTACTTTTGGCCTTGCTCTTGAAGCTGGATAATAGGAACGTTCTTTCTGCTACATTGAGATGTATATAAAAGAAAGAAATGGTTCGTAAAGTGAATGGTAAGACCAATGCTAGTGAAATAAGGAAGGAACTAGTAAAGTCTACACAAAAAGCAACTAATGTGAAGATCGATTTAAAACCTCTTCATATTGCTAGACTTTGAAGATTCAGTAAATCCATGTGAATCAATAAGCAAATAGAGAATGAGCTAGGCGCACCTGAGTAGGGTAATCAGCAAATAAAGAATGTAGTGCGCACTATAATCATTACAGCTATGTTTTGAATCCGTAATATAGTGGAACCTGTGCCTTTTCTTCAGCACTCTGCATTACTTTATATAAAAGTTGCCATCGATATATATACTGAAATCTGTTTCCCACCTCTAAAAACAGTAGACTGTATACGGTAATTAGAGAACATAATGGCATTCCATCTAGCCCGCTATTCATTTGGACTTAGTGCATGAATGATAGCTAACGCTATAAAAGGTAAAATTAAACATAGAAGTAGGTAGGCACACAGCTGTTCGGAAATCGGCAATCGAAAAACAAGTATGCACTATAACCATTACGGCAATGTCACGAATCCATAATGTGCTGAAACCTGTATCTGTATTTTTTCTTTAGGGTTCCGCATTACTTTATATAAATGTTATTATCGATGTGCAAACTAAGTCTGTCTTCCACTCTCAACAACAGTGGACTATACATGGTAACCTGGCAACAAAGCGGCATCCTGCAAAGCCCGTTGTCCATTTCAATTAAGCACACGAAACACAGTTAAAAAACTACCAAAATGGCGCGACTTTGTGTTTCACGCTAAATCATTCACAGGTAATTCCAATTAATCTATTTGCCACAATTGTTTCTAGTATAAATATACCCGCCGCGCCCCGGTCTCCATACCGACTCTGGAGACCGGGGAGACCAGGCTGGATCGCGTACCAGGAACCCAATCGAGGTAAGAGACTGCGGGCAAACACGGTGATGTCTCACTCGTGCTAGAAGTAACAATGTTCTGCATACCTAGCGTTAGCGGACCGTTAGCAAATGCAATTGAGTACTATACTCATGCTATAAATATCCGATTGATCAAACTGTCTTGGCATTTATAACCAAACATGACGAGGACGTATTGCCTTGCTAATATAATTAAAATAAGAACCCTAGCAACATTGTATCTTAAGATACGCCAGAGGCCCAGAATAAATGTGCACTTGACACCACAAAACCATGTGCTGTACACAGTAATTTTATGTCTGCACGGGTCACCTTTCAAATACGTGGGGACACATGGGATGGCTACATTTTGATGTGCACTGTAATCTAATGATCCTTGGCACTTCAGCCGGACAGTGATATAATAATATCAACAAGAGGCCATTAGGAAAGAATAGTAAGGTTTTATACAGTGACTTTAAATGAGTTGTGTGACTACAAGCACAACAAACAGAACACAAATGAGACACGGCAATTGTTTCCATCTATTGCATTTTACCAACAGGAAAAAGTTCACCCTTACCAACCGAAAAATTCTTGGTGTCTACCTATAAGAAGGTTCCAGTACACTTCTAGGCGACCTATATATAAAAGAAGGCGCACGGAGAAGTATCCACCTAATAACTTAAATTCTGCACATCATTAACAAGTAAGCACTGGTGCATGCAATTAAATAACACATGTATCAAAGCTAGAACTTTGTGTAAAACCAAATACCACTGTTATTTTAGATCCTCCTGATGGTCAAGCAGAGGTGAACATATAAACTAAAGGAATATTTCACTCCAGGATCAAGACTGGTATAGCAAATTGAAAATGCTACAAAAGTAAGATTCTCTGACCATTATTAGTGATGACCCTGTTGTTTCAGTGAGACAAAAATGTTTTTTTTAAAAAAATTCACAATTGCTTTATAAAAAAATCCTCAAGCGATTTGTATTAATTTTATGCCACATATGTTTCTTTTAGATTTATGAAGTTTTTAACCATAAGTCCTGAAGAAGGTGTTCGATCTGAATAAGCACCGAAACGCGTCGACAACTGTGTTTTTTTAATGAATATTTTATATTGTGACATTAGGAAGATTAAGTATATGTATGTATTTTGTTGTTTACATGAAACTGTCTGAATTTTTGAATACCAATGCTTGTTTTTCTTCTTTTTAAATAAATGTAACAATTTTTGATACAACTCTTTGGTCTAAAGGTATGTGTTTCTGAGGATACTGTAAAATTTGTCCCGCAACAGTGGTCTCACTTTATTGGTCTAACTTATTATATACAAAATAACCACAGAAAGGAAACCCCCCTCTTTTGGTGCAGGTTGTAGTCTCCACTGAAATTGGGGTGGCATGTATGTGGGTATTAACATATTGAGTAGTGCCGGGGAATTATCAGATAGTGTACGAGGCAAGTGCACAGCCCTGGTGATCCATGTGTTAACATCACTAGTTGTTAACCCATAGTCAAGGCGCGACCATGAATTGTGAGTATAGGAGTAACATGTTCCCTCTTGTCTTCCCGGGTGCCTCAACCACCAAACATCTATGAGAAACAGATCCTGCATACCATTTTTGATCACCTGTGCGGCCCTCTTTACAACAGATTCTGCATTGGTGTGAGGGTCTAGTGTAGGGTTCAGCACAATATTGAAATCCCCCCCACAGATAATTGCAGCTGGCGGTAACTGGTATATTTTGTTCCATAGTGTCTCATAGAATTCCGGGTCATCAACATTGCTATATAAATTTGCTTTTGGAATCTCCTGGCTGTTTCCTATAATGGGTAATATCTCAACAAGGCGATAGTCGCATTTCGGGCAATTTGATTTAAAATTAGTCTTTCAAGGTACTGAAATATGGTGCACCAAAATTATCTGATCTTCAATGCTGCTGTAAATATGGGACCAGTTCACCATGTCTAAAGTGTCACTTCTAAAACAGTTTGCTGAGTAGGAATGGTATATTTTATAATAATAGCTTAGAGTGCAATATATCAGCCATGTTGAGTACAACTGCATAGAACAATTAAATACATTGATTTCTCTCAAGGTCTCAGATGATAAAGCAATATATCGCACATACTGGAACAGATATATTTGCTTTAACTTCATCGTATATTGCTTCTAGTCCCTACTTTTTCAGAATACTATATTCAAGTAAATTAGAAACCAAGTTCCTCCTCATTAAATCTCGTTGATGAGGAAAGCATCTTGGGGGAAAGATAGCCAAGGTTTTAAGACCAATAAAATACATTCTTGTCTATTTGGACTGTTTCCTCATTTTTGGGCCACATTTTCCATCTATCCCATGCCAGAAAATCAGTTATTCTGGAAAACCCATTTAATTTCTATCCTGTTATCATTGCCCGGTCCAGAATATCTTGATTTTTTAAAATCAGAATTAAAAAATGGGTTGACAAAATTGACATATACAATCTCGAATCTCTTAAAAGATGAGCTTTTCTAACGAGAGACCAATCTATCTTATGTCATATTTTTATTGTGATTTTTTTAAGCAAAGCATATCTCTATTATTTTTTGTCCTGCATAATAATTTCTATCAGTTCATTGTCATAGTTAGGTTGCAGCTGTTCTTTCTCTAATGCTGGAGGAGTATTGTGCAAAATAAGTATAATCATAGGTTTTTAAATTAGGTAATGCTAACACTCCAATCTTGATAGGACACTACAAAGTACTACGTGCTAATCTAGGGTTGGAATCTTGCCTTTAAAGTAAGGACATTAATTAATATAATTTCTTTAAAAAGTTGCCCAGAACACAGAGGCCTCGAGAAATAAAAAGTGAACATTGAAAATACTATCATTTTAATAAAGGCTACTCTGCCAAGGATTTGAAATGCTACTGTCTTCCATTTTAATAACAGAGCTTTGTTTGAAGTAATAATGATCTATAATTTAATTCATAAAGACCTTTAATTCTGTTAGTGAACTTAATACCAAGGTAACATTTTGGATGATGATTGTGGCAGCTCGGAGGATCAAGTAGTAAGTTCTCTGCAAACCAGTTGAGCAATAATGCGTCCGTTTTTAACCTTTTACTCTCATATCTCCCAGCCCAAGGATACTTTTTCTTGACATAATTTGTAGGGCTTTAAAAATAATGTTATGTCATCAGCATATAGTTTAATTTGCACAATTTGCAGTTCAGGCGGGCAAATTATGCTTTTCCAATCGCAATAGATAAAGTCCAGATGAAAAGAGCAACTAAAATAGGAGAAAGAGCAGAGCCCTGTCTTGTCTCTCTTTTTACTTTAAATATGCCCTTGTCTAATGAATGAACAATAGGCTTATATAGATAAGCACCAGCATATAATCTATGGATGACCTCTATAATTGTACTGGAAACCCAAACTTCCTCAATCTATAAAAATTGTTCTCATGCCACCAGGTAAAAATCTTTTTTGGCATCAAGTAAAAAAATGATTGTGGACACACATTTTTTAGGAAAAATGTTCAAAGCTTCAATTCAAACTAGTATTTATGCGCATCTGACGCCCCAGTATAAAACAATTTAGATCTCTATATATCAGCTTGTCAATTACTGCATTAAACCTATTTGCATTTAATTTCAGAAAAACCTTATGATCAGAATATAAAAGAGTGAACGGGTGATACGAGTCAGGAGTTTGTGAAGTTCTGCCCTTTTTGCAAGAAAGTTACCATGACCCCAGAATTGAAAGAGGGATTAATCCTACCTATAGTCAAAATAAAATTAAACAAGCTCACAAGATGGCCATTTAGCTCATCAACAAATATTTTAAAAACTGTGTTTGTTAACCATTAGGCCTACAGGTCTTCCCATTAGACAAAGTTGGCAATCATATTGTGATTTCTGCATTGTAAAGGTTTGTAATATCTGTTCTGTATACTCTCGTGTTAGCCTGGTAATAGGTAGGGACCCGAAAAACTCATCACATTTAATTTTCTCTACTTGCTGAGCATATGCATATTTGCTTAAAATATTCTAAAAAGAGCACATTTATTTCCTCTGTTGTAGAGAAAAGGGTTACTGATTTTGGATACCTTGGGGACTGATCGTGTTTCTAAAAACGGTTTTCAGAGTCTGACAAGCCATAAATCTGTCAGCATAATTGCTTTCTTCATACACTGTTTGATAATATGAGGAATTACTTACATACTGACTGGCATGATTATATTCACAAAGAGTAGTTTTAGTTTTTACAAAAGCTATTCTATTTCCTTTAATGTCTCACCACAAACTGTTTCATAGGCTCTTCTCATTTGGGTTTCCTGTCTAACTTTTCTGTTCTCTGACTCTTTGAAATTAAAATAATCTTACATGGTATTAATGTCCATAAGGAAACTTTAAACACCTTTGAAAAGGGCCGGCTCTAGGGTGGTGCAATCGGTGCCACTGCTCCCTGCGCTGACTTGGGGTGGGGGTGTCATGTTTGCAAGTATATTATCTTTTTAAATGCACCTGCTGCCATGGTTCCTTGTCTCAATCAATTTTCAGGCATCAATAAAGATGTCAAGATAACTCCAGTGATAACAAATAGTTGTCTTCCTGGAGAGAGACCGGAGTTTTGTCTAGTGGAAGTGTTGTCTGTTCTAAGGTAGCACATAGGGTTAATATGCCTGCTGCCAAGCACGTATATCATGCAGATCACAAAGTGTGTATAATGTAAATAGGTCAGCCCATTGCTGCTTTTATCAGAGAGATCGGTTTGTTACCTGCAGTTTATAAGTTGAAATCCTAATAGAACATTGAGCTATTAACGGTCATCAAAGAGCTGCATGCAAACTGCAAGGTATATATTTAGAACTATATGTTTTTTTTGCCCAGTCTTTCATTATCCTAATCTGTCAAAAAGGTTCTATCTGGGTAGAAATACTTTCTTATAATTGAAGAGAACCCCTAAAAATAGTGTTTCGTTTTAAATTTTGAATTTGAACTTTTCCTGACCAAGGACTCTTAAACTATACTGCCTACCAGTATGTATGACATGCGACTCCTATACCTTAACGTCCTCTGTCTTATGTAACATTTCCTGTACACTGATTTACACACGTATGATTTTCCCTGTGCAATGTGTGTGCTGTGACACAAATCACTGGTATGAGTGGCACTACGAAACTCAGTGAATCTGGGAGACAGTGATTATGCGGACTTGAGGGGCACTGTTAAATGATGGCAGTGAGAAATTCCATGGAAAAGGTGGTCATTGGGAGGGGATGCCAACAAACGTCGCACAGGGCATCACCAGTGCTAAAGCTGGCCTGCCTCCCAAACCATTTGTTGGGAGGTGGTACCCAGATTTCTAGCAAAATTCGGAAATCTCTATGTTTATGTCTTTTTCCTAACTTTTGTTCTCTAAACATGTTGTTATTAAAGGCACATCCTCTAGGGTTCAAAGGTCTGTGAAATGCCCTTGTTTGAAATTCTAAAGCTGAATGATAATACTATCATATATTCAAATTTGATTGTCGTGGTGGCCAAGAAGAAATCAGTGCGATTACTTGAGCAAAATCTCACGGAAACACAGGTATATTCTTGTTTAGTGGGAAATTGGAGTTTCAAAGGGTCCACTAACATAAATCTCCCTTACACTGACTCCTAACGTGAGTTACTTTAGGTAGGAGTTGTTTCTTACCCAGAGTAGTAGTATCTATGGTGGGGCTTTGTAGAAAATTTAAGTATCCATGTATAATTATCTCTCCTGAAGTTAATATAAGTGATTGCAAAAGTAAAACAAAAGAGTCTAAATTATCCTCCATTGGGGCATATTAACTTACTAAAGTAACACAGGTGGAAGAGATAGTAGAATTAACTGTATGTATTTGTGTGGTGAGACTTTTGCAATAAAAATTGACACACCCTTGTGCAAAGCCCCAGCTGAGGAGAAGCACCTATAAATTGCCAATGTTTTGAACATCTTAAACTTAACTTTGCTGACAAGACATCAATTTTCTGCAGCAAGATTACCAAGGGATTATGGGTCAATATCCATGTATCAATGACCAGCCTTTTTCTTGCATTGTTTAGCCCAATGGCGTTAAAGAAAATAATCTTCAACCTATCAACCATGAGAAGTTTCTAAAAGACTTTTCAGTGACTGCGTCTTCTAATTAATTCATGCTTACTCCTATTTCTACTCATATTAAAGCTGATGCCAAAGAGAGTTTTTTTTTTACCCCTTTACATAGATAATCTTTACTTTGTGCAAGTAGAAAACCTCAGTCATAATTAACATAGACAAACATCATTATTGTACATTTCCTCTCACTTTTTCTGATAATCTATAAAATGCTTAAAGTAGTAACATTTCTTGGGAGTGCACTGTCCAATAAGCTTTGCAGTATTTGTTGGTACTTTGTCCATTTCTTACTTCCTTTTTTTATTTGTATGTAATACCCACCACCTATTGCTCACCCTGCTATAGATCCACCCATTCACCAACCCTTAACCCCCACCCGCTGCTGCAGGGCTTCTAGCACCATGGAAAGGTGCAAAGGCTCCCTGGTTCCTGCAGATAGTGTAGCCCTGAACCCCTACCTAAATGTACTGTTAACTTGGTTAAATTCCGCTTCCGTACAAATTGGACACAAATATTGGCCTAGGATTATGTTCCTCATACCTAATATCCAGTGCCAGTACTCATTTCTGTGAATCTGTATATGTGACCCATCAACTCTTTTTTAATAAAAATTGTGCATCCTTAGTCTTATTAAACACATGAAATTGCCCTTTGCAAAGAGCCTTCAATCTTGACATTTGGAGTAATGAGGCCTGATCCCTGTGGCAGGAAATTGTGATATCATGTTCTTCAAGTCTTTACACCCATGGGTGGTTCATACAGTCATGTTAGCAAATATGCAAAATGAAAATTCATTTTGTGCAGAGCGGCTTCTTTCTTGGGAGCCACAGCTAAAATTAATTCCTTAACTCTATAATTCCACAAATTTACTGAGACTGTGTGTGGATATTTAGCATGTTGTAAAATTTAAGAGGGGACTAAATGAGCATACATTATTGTTAAATCCTGTAAATATGGTGGAAGCATATGAGTACTGATTAATTGTTCAACATACTGAATGGAACCCAGATGCCCTTTTTTGTCTCAGGTACTCCTGTAATTCTCAAGTTGGAAGGCCAGGACTGGTTCTGGTTCTGATCTTGTTATTCACACTAAGCTACGATTTATCGCTCAAATTGACCTTTTGCTTGCTGGTCATATGGAGCTTGTCTTCACAGCCAGAGACCTGTTGTTTAATATCCATTTTTTTCTTTCAATTTTGCAAAGCAATTCAACGGTAATATATATGAAAGGAAGTTCTGTAGTGGCCTACTTGGTCAAGAAAGTTGAGTTCATCCTCAAACCTCGGAAGGTCAACCGGAAGTTCATCAGCTAACACATTTGAGCCTGACCAATTTCCCTCATCCTCCTCTTGTGCTGTTTCAGTAACAGAATAATCTTGTGGTATGAAGTGTTGTTTCATTTTATTCAGGGTCAATCTCCCCACATTTTGAGGTAAGAAACTGGCTCTTCTGTCTGTGACAACTGCGCCAATTGCACTGAACACATGTTCAGAAGACACACTGGCGACCAGAAAAGACAGATACTTTATTACCAGCCTGCTGAGCTCTGGCCATTGGCACATCTTCCCATAGCAAAAGACCAATGGGTTTTGATTCAGGTTGACCTCTTTGGGTCATTCAGATAGTCTTGGACCATCCTCTGAATGGTCATTTTTACTGCCATTTGCTTGACCTCTGTTGCCTTCCCCTCTAGACTTGACTTAGGTCCTGCCACTTGAAACTAAACTGTTGCAGAGATTGGGTTAGATAATTCAGTTGCTGGTGCTGGCTGCTATGAAACAACAAACTGCCCTCTTTGGAGTGTTGGAGGCTGCATGCCAGAACTTTTGCCCGGGATTCTAACTTTGACACATTTTTCTTCTAGTTCTCTCATGTGATCAACAATCCGAGTCTTCTAAAGTGCAACATCCCTTCTGAAAAAGGGAATTAAGTAGACATCATTTTTTTGTACTGTGGATCAAGCATTGTGACACATATGTCCTCTTTGGAGGACATAATATTTCTTTGCAGGTTTTGTTATATTCCATATAGGTATCTTAACATAGGCCCGGTTACTCCATTATCCTTCACCTTTTTTCTTCCCTACATTACACTTGTAACGGTTATAGAGCCTGACCTTTTACCTAGATACAACACTGCATTCAGAACGCGGGTTTTCCGTTCGAAATCTCATACATTACGCATGAGGATTCTTGGAAGCACAGGAAGACGACATCTCCTGTATAATATCTATATATAAAGTTCATGCCTGACATCATCCTTAGGCTGACACACTAATACAGCGAGGAAGGACCCATGGGGAGACCTATGGGTATATATATATATATATCACATCTTTCTAAAATAGAGCAGAGGATACTGAGACTTCCTGGCCAACACACTGACCAGAGACGCTGAGTATCCTGCATGCAGACTCTACAGCTTGCAGTGGTCTAACATTTCTTGCGGGGTATCCAACTCGAGAACAAAACGGGGTCCCACAGTCTCTCCCTTGAGGTAATGGGGTTGACTAAATCCAAGAGGGACTCTTGGCTTAACACCTATACACATGCTAGGGACATTTAGGTACATCTAGTTAGGGAAGCATCATAGGAGTACGCATCTTTTTATCATGTGTTTTATGCACTCGTATGTATTCATGATTATTGTAAGATGGTAGAGCTATACCATCCATTTACCTTTATAGTACTGCTAATCATTTATATCTTATACCGTCTAATGGTTGTTGCAGCTCATCTATTCTACACCAGAATAAAAACTGTTCAATAAATACTTATTGAAAACCCCAGCCTGTTTATTCTGCGTATCTCTCTGAGAGAGACTAAGTAAGCACGAGTGTCTGAGCAAAAAGTAGTTTATTGTTTTGATGGTCCTAAAGGATCAGGGTTGTCATGTTCGATGGTTACCAAGAACTATTCTCTCCTTGGTAGGCAGAGATTCAAGTGGCACTGTGAGCTAGTTGGTACATAATTTGGTACAAAAGGCCAACATACCCGGTGGGGGTGTTCACAGTTAGTATGCCACCAATCCTACAGTGTATGCTGTCCAAACATGCAGATCCTGTATAATTATTATAGGAACTACACAACAATTTGAAATAATAGCCAAGTGAAGGATCAAGGTCTGAACCAACTCATATGTCATGTCATGTCAAAGATTTTTATATAGCGCAACGTATCACCGCAAGGTCTCAAGGCGCTTGCAGCATAAAAAAAAACGAATGACCATAAGTGAGGCTAGATACAGTATGGCAGGAACTAATTGGGAAAGAGCCAGGTTTTTAGGGATTCACAAAATTGTTTGTGTTCAGCAATGGAAAGGAGGTGGGGAGGCAGTTTGTTCCAGAGCAAAGGGGCCCGATGAGAAAAAGAACGGTGACCGTATCTGGAGGTCCGGACACGCGGTTGGGTCAAGAATGATTTGTTGCTGGACCTTAAGAATCTTTTGGGGACATACCAATGAAGTTTTTTTTGGAGGTATTTGGGCCCATTATTGTACAAAGAGTTATGCGTTATGCTCAAGATCTTAAAGTGGCTTCTCTGACGAATGAGGAGCCAATGATGCTTTTTCAGGCAGGGTGCGAAGGCTGTTTTAGGAGGCAGGTCCAGGACTAGTCTGGCTGCTGCAATCTGGAGGGTCTGCAGTTTTGCCAGCAGATCCTAGTTCAGTCCAGCGTGCAGGGCGTTGCCATAATCAAGTTGGCTGATGATCAGGCCCTGTACCAAGGGTTTCCTGGTTTCGATAGGAAGCCACCTGAAGATCTTCCTAAGACTGCACATTATTCCATTTCAAGTCCCTGTCACTTTGGCGATGTGATTTTTCATGGACAAGGTACAGTCAATTGTTATTCCTAAGTTACAAACTGCAGATTTAGGGGAGGGACATACTCCCAATTCCGATGGCCACCACTCTTGTGTCCAGCATTTCTCTGCTTTACCGAGCAAAATGATTTCGGTTTTACTAGCGTTCAATTGGAGTTTGTTGTTCTTCATCCAACTGCTTATCTCAACCATGCAATTTTTAAAACGTGAGCGAGTGCCAATGTGAGCAGTACCGCAAGTGATGAGCAGCTGGGTGTCGTCGGCGTACGACACGGTCTCAAAGGTATAGGAGTTGATGATTTTCACCAGTGGGGTTAAGTACAAATTGAATAGTAGAGGACTTAAGATTGACCCCTGGGGTACCCCCACCGTTACAGGGCGACTACTGGTGACCAGAGTGTCGACTCGAATGGTGGTGAGGCGTTCAGTAAGATAGTTTTCAATCCAACCAAGGGCCCTCCCTCTGATACCTATCCCCAACAGACGATGTTTCAAAATGCTGTGGGAGATGGTATCAAATGCCGCGGATAGGTCCAGGAGGATGAGGATAGCTGATTCGCCTCTGTCCACAATCTCGATGACCGCTGTCTCCGTGCTATGGGCGGTACAAAAGGGGGTGGTGATGGACGGAGCATCTGAATCAATCAATCAAACACTCACACCCAGTCAAAAGATCTGGGTTTAATCCATCACCGTTCTTTAGCCCACTCTGCCACCCCAGTTCAGACATGGCTATATGCAAATCAGTCTGACCCTGTACCGCTTTTGACTGCCATAAGTGTGGCAGGGTATGCTCAGATGTGAGTACCTTGCTCACTTTGCCACTGGATTCAAGCAAGCCTGGCTGCAGACGGCTGGAATGCCAGAAACCGGTCCTCGGAAGCTTGTTTCCGGTCCAGGGAAGACATGGCTTGGCAGTTCCGGCTGGACTGTTCCCATGAGGCACAGGGTCACACTGATTTGCATGTAGCCATGTCTGAACTGGGGTGGCAGAGTGGGCTAAAGAACGGTGATGGATTAAACCCAGATCTTTTGACTGGGTGTGAGTGTATGAGTGATTCAGATGCTCCGTCCATCACCACCCCCTTTTGTACCGCTTTTGACCGCCATAAGTGTGGCAGGGTATGCTCAGACGTGAGTCCCTTGCTCACTTTGCCACTGGATTCAAGCAAGCCGGGCTGAAGACGGCTGGAAGGCCAGAAACCGGTCCTCGGAAGCTTGTTTCCGGTCCAGGGAAGACATGGCTTGGCAGTTCGGGCTGGACTGTTCCCCTGAGGCACAGGGTCAGACTGATTTGCATACAGCCATGTATGATCTGGGGTGGCAGAGTGGGCTAAATAACGGTGATGGATTAAACCCAGATCTTTTGACTGGGTGTGAATGTTTGATTGATTCAGATGCTCCGTCCATCACCACCCCCTTTTGTACCGCTTTTGACCGCCATAAGTGTGGCAGGGTATGCTCAGACGTGAGTCCCTTGCTCACTTTGCCACTGGATTCAAGCAAGCCGGGCTGAAGACGGCTGGAATGCCAGAAACAGGTCCTCGGAAGCTTGTTTCCGGTCCAGGGAAGACATGGCTTGGCAGTTCGGGCTGGACTGTTCACTTGAGGCACAGGGTCAGACTGATTTGCATATAGCCATGTCTGAACTGGGGTGGCAGAGTGGGCTAAAGAACGGTGATGGATTAAACCCAGATCTTTTGACTGGGTGTGAGTGTTTGATTGATTCAGATGCTCCGTCCATCACCACCGTTCGGTGCTATGGGAGGCACGTAAACTGGATTGGGAAGGATCCAGGACCCTGTGTGCCTCTGTAAAAGCAGTAAGCCGTTTGTTTACTAGATGTTCGAACACTTTCCCAAAAAAGGGTAGCAAAGAAATAGGCAGGTAATGAGATGGTAGTGTAGGGTCATCGGAAGGTTTCTTTAGAATGCCTCTTCATTGAAGTTGCAGCATGCAGTAGGTTGAGTTCCAATGTGTTGGCACCTCCTATATGAGGGCTCCAACAGGTACTCTAGGTACATGCTGAATGATCCTCAACTGCTTATGGGCTGACTATGTCATCTTTTTTGAGAAAATTATGCACATCAGATTTATGCAATGAGCCAAACACAGCATCCTGAAATATCTACTATTTGCCATGGCCTTGACTATATTACTGCCATTGTCTGTGGCAACAAATCCAATCCTGAGACCTCTGGATCAAAACCATTCAAACACTTTACTGTTAAACTCTTCTATGATAATTACAGCTCTACAGTATTTCTCCATGGCAAACATTGCTACGGTTGCATGCCACTGAATTGCTTTACAACTTTCTTTAGCATTGAGGCCAGCAGATAACTGCTGCCTAACCTACAAACGAGATCCAATGTGCAGTGATTCACATGTACTCAGTTGCTTGACAACTGGTCCTCATGTCTGTTGTCAGGTGGAAAGTGTGAACAACACTCTACTGCAGTGCTCAGCTAACCAATTACAACACATCATGAATGAGGATTGGAACAGCAACTCCGGCAAAATAGGTCCAGCTGGGAACCTTCCATTTTAGGCAGATGGCTGCCACAAATTCTAAAAATCCAAAAGGTAGGTGGAGAAGTGCTAACATTTTCACAAGCATCCTGTTGTACAATTGTGCTGTTTGATTGGTGCGTTTGCAGTCCCCCTCCTACCTAAACATGCACGTAATTGTAGCTTGTATTTTTTCTTTTGTGGTGCCACTGATACTGGAGACTTCCGGAAAGTAGCAGGAAAAGGTAGACTCATTGTGCATATTAAAACATGAGTGACTAATCAGCGGTGTATGTATCTGAGTCTTGTGTCATTTGGAGATTGATTATGTGGGTGATGCTGGCACACTGCAGGGGACAGGGTTGGTTGATTTAAACCTGTGATCCTCTTTTTCCTCATCACCTCCATCTTCCATGACCGTGATCAGAGCTGCTTCCCCTCTCTCATCACCACCACCACCACCACCAGCAACTAACTTTTTAGGGTGCTCCTCCCACTGGATTGCATGATATTTTTGCATATGGGATGTTTGGCCTCCAGTGTAATAGTATGAATCTGGCTTACCTTGACAAACACTCACGTGGCAAATGGAGCATATTACAATGTATCCTCTTGCTTTCTAATCATAAAAGACTCCCAATCTGAGGAGAATAACTTTTATTGTGTGCCACTGACAATGCCTGGAGAACTGGAGGTAGAAAGGAGTATCCGTTTGCTCTCTGCAGTGCATACTTTAACTGAGGAAGTGGTAGATGCAGGTCTCAGCAGGGGCTCTGCAAATATGAAAGTTGGCAGTGGTGGTGGTTATGATGGAACCACAGCTCTCTGAGCAGGCTGAACAGGAGGAGTCATCTCTGTGTCCTCTGAACCAACCTCCATACTGATAACAACCACTGGTTTACCATCACTGTGACTTTTCATAAGTCTAAGGCTTTCAGGAACTTTCCTTTTCTCTTATCTCTTCTGGAGGGTCTCTGACTCAGCCGGGGCCAAATCAATATTCAGGTCATCAGAAGGGAGGCGTGAAGAAGATGGTGGAGTAACCATACTTTTTCTTGCTGGAGATCGTGTAGCCAATGGTTCAAGAGCTACATCTTGCTCAGCATCAAGCTCAACCTCCTGTTCTGCTCTTACTTCAGGAAGAACTATTGCTGGCTGTGGCTCCCATTGTCTACTTTGCTCATCTTCCTGCAATGATTGGGTACTTTGCAGCTGATACTTTAGAACATGGAGTAGTCCTACGCCACCCCCAGAAACCTTGTGATGGACTGTACTTGTTTAGCCCTAGAAACAAGTTTCTTTGAGTTCGAGGGAGCTTTCTTTCATCTACTCCATTGGCACATCGTTGGGGAGTACCTTTAACCCCAGTGTGGCCAGGTTATACGTTTACAACCTCGAAAAGAAAAACATCCTACATGAAACAAATCCATACAGGGGAAACATCTTCACATGGAAGCAGTAAATTGATGACATCCTTGTGTTACTGTGGGGTGACAGAACCACCACCCTTGACTTTATCACCTGGCTAAACAACCAGGACAGAAATTTAGGATTTACCCACACCATTAGTAAAGAGTCATTGACCTTCTTTGATGTATAAATCTTCCCTGAAAGAGGAAATCTACAATAGATACCCACCAGAAGCAACTGCAAAAAACAGCTTGCTTAATTTCGACAGATTTCCCCCCTATCCACTATGAGCAAACCTACCATATGGGAAATTCCTACGCTTACTGCAGAACTGTGGTTGTACAAATAACTTTAAACAACAAGCTGACTATGTATCAGAAAAATTAAGGGCACATAATTATACCGAGTGGATCATTAAATAAAAAAAAAAAAAAACGGGCACAAACCAGAATTGAGATGCACTACTTGGAAATCCAGTAAAAGAAAAGAGAGGCACGCCATTGGTATGCGTTACCACATATAATATTGCCTCAGATAGCATTAAGATCATCATACACAATTGGCGTATTCTCAGCACGGGACCCAGACATTGAGATTATTCCCTCTTTTCCAACAAAAGAGCAAAATCCTGAGCGCTAACCTGATGTATACCAGACCGAATCCTACAGCAAAGCCGACTAACTCCACCCACAATACCTTAGGTCTCCCAGGAATAGTTGGTCACTACCCGTGTGACTAGTGTAGTGTTTGCTATCTTACTGTACCAAATGAAGAAATAGATTTAGGACTTCACTGCTACTAGCAATTGAGAAAACATACAAACTGTAACACTAATCAAGTGATATACCTCTTAAACTGCCCATTCAATCTTAAATACGTAGGCATGACTATGAGAAAAATAAGTACCAGGATATGTGAGCACAGGAGCAATAGCAGGTGCAAATGCAACACTACAAAAACGGCAGAACATTACATATTGACTGGACAGTCTGTTAAAGATCTCAAGTGGGTCATCCTAGATTAAGTCAATGCAGGAACAAGAAACCCAGAGAAAATCCTCTTTGAGAAGGAACAACTTGGGATTTACAAAATATCCACGCATAAAAAAGGACTAATTGCCTGATTTTGAGTTAGACGGTGTGGGAGTGGGGCGGCACGCCACCGCACCGCTACTGCACCTTCAAACTCAACTGACACCCACCTGCCAAATTAGGGTTTTCTTCTGGTCTGGTGGGTGGTCCTTTGGTGTTCCCACTGCGGTGCCTTTCAAAAAGGCACTGCAATGGGAAAGTCGAAGCCAGTTTCTGTTTTTGTTCTCACCAAAGGATCTTGCTAGTAAACAGGATTTAGGATCCTGCAGGCGATTTTAACTTGGACTTGTTACCCAGGGTTCTCCCTCCTTTTCTGTACTGAAAGCTACTTATGTTCAATGAAACACTTTGAGAGGTACTAATATTATAAGTGTTGTATAATTTCAATTTTTGTATATGCATAATAATTCAACCAAGCAAATGCTCCCTAATTTAAGAAGCTGGGCTGCACATAAGTGAGCTACTCAGAGGTAGCTGTAGAACTACAGTAGCTCATGAGCTACTGGTTGGAGACCCCTTGTATTATAAGCTACATTTAGCCCTCCCACTCACACTAGGTGCAGTGAGTGATGATATGATGAGAAAGCATGCCTCTGGAGGTACTTGTGGGTGAGGATCCTACTAATATATAAATGAGATGGCTGGGATGCACCAATTTACCAGGGTGCAGATCTCCCACCATCTTAATATATATTGACCAGATTACTGACCTCTTAAACCGTAAGAATTCATTTGTAGACAGGCTAACCCTCTCTTGTGTAATTATTACTTTGAGGCTAAAACAAATCCAATTCATACTCACTGCACATCACCATGACTGCAGTGGCTGCCTCACTGAGAGACATAGGCGTAGTTTGGGGTGATGCAGTTGATGCGAGAGTGCTGCTCCCAGCTTTGTGCTGCCCGGAGGAGGGTGTGGCAGGCACACCATGTTTCCTGAAAAAGGTTGCAGTTTGAATATACATACAGACAATATAATTTAGTGAGGTTATCCCAAATAATTAACAATTGCATATCTATTCCAATCCAAACCTTGTCATAATAGTTAAATAACATGCAGATTTAAAAGTTTACTTAAGGCCTACAAGACATCTATGGCAGGCGGTGGGTGCAGAGAAAAATTAAATAATCCTTAAAAAATGTAATTCTGGTGGGCACCTATGGCAGGGAGAGGAGAAAATGGAATAATCCTTAAAAAATGTAACGTTGGTGTGTACCCTTGGCAGGCAGGGGGTGCGGGAGAAAATTGAATAATCCTTAAAACATGTAATGCTGGTGTGTGTCTATGGCAGGCAGAGGGTGTAGGGGAAAGTGGAATAATCCTTAAAAATGTAATGCTGGTGTGTGCCTATGGTCTAAGAGTCCTATGACAGACAGTGGGTTCAGGGAAAAATAAAATAATCTAAAAAAAAATAATTGTTGGTGTCTCACTAGAGACTGTGAGAAATCATAAGGGAGTCAAGGAATTGCAGAGAAAAATGTAAAAAATACATATGATATATAGATGTAAATACATAAATACTACCGCCATCCTCAAGCACGTTATACTGGTATCAGGAAAAAAGAAAAGTTAGACAAAAAACAAAATGGCTATCAATGCTATCAATGTTCGTAGATAATGGTTTTGAATACTGGAACAAACAGATTTAAAGCACTGGCTGGCTACACAAAATGCCCACTGTCCACATGTTCAAACAACAACAAGCAATAAGGCATAGACACCAAAGAACACATGGAGACCTACGGCATAAGGACACCGACTACTACAAAAAGGCCACTAGCCACATGTTCAAACAAAACCAAGCAAGAAGGCTTGGAGAACACAAGAGCACATGCAGGCCTATTACAAAAGCACACTGACTACTACAAAATGGCCGCCAGGTACATGTTCAAACAACAGCAACGAAGAAGGCATGGACAACAAAGAACACACACAGGTCTATGGCAAAAAGCACACTGACTACTACACAAAATGGCCAATGAGCAGATGTTCAAACAACAACAAACAAAAAGAGGCATAGACATCAAGGAACACATGCAGCTCTTTAGGCACTAACTACACTAAAAAGGCAGCTAACAACATGGCATGGAGAACAAATACACACACACATTTGCCACACACACACTGGCCTGCAAAAAATGGCCTCTTGGCCAGCAAACAAAAGAGGCATGGTAAACAAAGAAGAAAACACTACCATGAATTTAGCAATGCCAAAAACAAAAATTATGTCTGCCATAAAAAGTATCTAACAACACACATCTTACAAGACAAAAAAAATACCCCACCAAAATACACATTAAGGGGCTCATTAGGATAGCGGATTTTCCGCATCTTCTGGACTGGCGGAAGCCACCGCCGGCCTGGAGGATGCGGAAAATCCGCTGCGGACCCACCAAAGACCCACCGCCACATTAGGATGGCTGGTGGGTCCTGGTTTCAGTCCGCTGCTTTTCCACCACGGTTGGTTTACAAAAGCTCTAATATGGTGGCGGTGTCTGTCAGACGCCGCCAGCCATATTAGGATGGGTTTTAAAACATGCTTTTCTGCTGCAGGTATTATGCCGTGGAAAAGCATGTGGAACTTCATGGCAGGGGCCCGTTGCGGGCCCCCTGGGTGAAGGGGGGTGCACATGGGGGGTACCTATGGAACCCCTCTGCATTTGTATGCAGAAATTGGCAGGCACCGCACCGTGCCTGCCGCTTTCTGCATACAAATGCAATGTATGCATTTTTACCATTGCGGCTTGAAGCCGCACCCGCCGCAATGGTAAAAATAGAGGATGTGACCGCCAGGGTCGCGGTCACATCCAAATTTCACAGGAGGGAACTCCGCAGGCCATGCGGAGGTTCCCTCCTACTCTAGGGTCATGGACGGACGCAAGTCCGTCCGCGATCCTAATGGGCCCCTAACTCTGCACAAAAATATGAAATACAAAAAAAACCACATTTTAATTTAATCCAAGGCATCCCTAAATCATAGATGTTTAAAAACAACATACATCACAGAAATAGTTGCATTATATACCCAATGTCTAGTACTGACTGGTTGGTCCGTGGGCAGGCTAGGTCATAAGGTAAAATGAATTGTGCAAAAATTACAAGCATTAAGAAAATGTACCTAAATGTGCAACCTTTTTCCCTTTTAAAAACAAAAAAGTGAATGCAAAAAAATAGGCCCTACTAAAACTCCAGCCACTCACAATCAAATTAATTTTTTGGGTAAAAATCAAATATATACAGGTGCATGCCCTCTATCAAACAACGTCCTATCCAAACGTTTTTTAATTTTCTTGATTGGTATGCCACAAAACCAAAGGCTGTTAAATTCTAATGTTATATGCAGCAGGAATTGCTGACAAAGAGAGTGATCTTTCCACCTCACAATCCAAATGAAAAGTGACCAGGGGATGAACAAAGCACTGGGAGGAGCCTTCTGGACAGGAAGAGGTAGTTGAAGTCTCTGTGACACTTCATTCCTGTTGCAAAGAAGTAAAATAAAAACAGTGAGTTTTGTGCTAAATAAAACTACCTGAACTGCCCGTTCTAGTAGAATATTCTCTGTAACTGGTATTTTTTTAGTTGATTTAGATACATCTTGAATAGAAAATCTACCTAAGAAGCTGCCCTGATCACTTCTGACCCCCCGGGTTATCAAAATGTCACCGGAAAACTACCTGGCAAGTGGAAATTGTGCCTGGGAGCTCGCTTGATGGAGCCTCACATTATTCCCGTTGAATAGATTTCTCAAATGGAAGGAAAATTCATACACATGGCGATTGGTGGATTTGAATCCGATTATAAAAGGCAGCGTGGCCTGATTCAGTTGCACACACTACACTTGGTATTAAAAAACACCAAAACTTAAACCACTATGTTGCTATGTATTTCAATATTTATTTGTGTTATTTCCCACTTTTTTTTTCTTCAATGTATTGTTGTTATATTTCTCAGTTCACAACAATTACTGATTCATAAAACATTGTTAATGCACAATTTTAAAAGGCAACTCTATACATATATAATTTAGCAATCTCAATTATCATTCAGTATTGGCGCCCAATGCATTTTGGATCCATGAGTGGTTCCTTCTTCAGGGGATCATCTGTGGATAAAAACATATAATGGATGCTGTCAATGGTCTTGAAAGATTTAATAGATGTATTGCATTTAAATTATATATCTAGTCTTCTGTGCCATGATCAAATCATTTATGCCCATGTGCTGTTCTTTAACATGCAAAAAACCTATGTAAGTGAATACTGGTATGTGGGTTGCCCTACCTTCCTGAGTGTTAAGCAGTCTGCCACGTTCAGTATGCCCATTCCATAAACTATGAAGTAATCATAAGTCGCCATGAGTATTAAATAGATCATCTAACGGTCCAATACTCTATGCCAATTCAATGTGTTAACACATTACCTCAATATGCTATTGTGAAATCTTCAAAAACTGTAATAAACATAAATGACAAAACTCATCAGAGGTTCTAACAATGCCAAAAATGCATTCCATAAAGCCAGTATTCCCGTCACAAGACCTTACCTCCTATAGAATCGAAATATTCTGATCTGAAAGAAACGGGAAACTACCATGAGCCCAAGATAACATGTACACGGTCCTAAGAATCGGAAATAAAAGATCGAAAAAACGCTGCAAAATGCAGAAGTCTACCTGAGATATCGGATGTGCCAGGACGTATAAACAATGTTTCCGCAAAAGTCACGTGGTCCTACAACTGCTCTCGTGAGACCTATATTGGATGTCAGACGCCATAATGATAAAAAACGGACTGTCAGGTCCCGTTCGTAAACGGCCGTCATTGTTAAACCATGTAGTTAGTATTGAAACGGACAGTGCCGCTATGGTAATAATCTCACTTGTTGCACTAAATCACATTTTGTGAGTTACAATCCGTCTTGTGTCTCATCGGTATTTGTGTGCCTGTTGAGGGATATGTCAAGGTGTTGCCTAAGATTACATTATTACAGTGGCTGCAATTATGACATTTAACAGTTCCCTTCCAAACTTTATTTGAATCCTTTGTAGAAGGATTTGACAAAATTTTGCGTACATTTCTCCCTTTTGTGTAGGCATGAGTAGGTGTATTTTTGAAAATGTTGTTAAAATCAGGTTCATTGGCCAATAATTCCCCTCTTGTGTTATTTGTTTTTTAAATTGCTGGTGACTTTGTGATGTATTTGGAAACAAAAACTAAATCATTCAGTTGTTTTGTTGGATTGAGTTAAAATATTTATTTGCGTTCTTTTTTCGAAACTCTGGAGACACATTCCTGTATTATGTTTTCCGGATAACCTCTTTGTTTGTTCCTTTTCTGGTATTCATCACTTTTTGCTTGACAGATTTGAGGGTCCGAACAGATCCTTTTTATTGTTTTCTTACGAATTGTGAATAAGGAAGATTTTTGATGAGACTCCTCGGATGGAAACTTG
Organism: Lissotriton vulgaris; assembly: GCF_964263255.1. NCBI lineage: Eukaryota > Metazoa > Chordata > Amphibia > Caudata > Salamandridae > Lissotriton > Lissotriton vulgaris. Next base: position 768,178,543 of record NC_141695.1, on the reverse strand, counting down.
AATATTGTAATGCATTGTTGTGATCTGTGGTCTTTGTGTATATTTGGGTACTGAGTCTTCTTCCATCATTTGTTTTAGTGATGGTGACATCCAGATATTCAATTGGCCTCCTGTTGATTTTGTGGGTGAACTGGATTCTTGGGTGAAATGTATTGAGTTGTTCCAACATCATTTCAAGTGAATTGAAATCATATGTCCAAATTAAAAAGATGTTGTCGATGAAACGGCAGTAGGATTTGATTTTGGACCACCATGTGTTGTTACTCATTATATGTTGATGCTCAAAAAAGGCCATAAAATGTTAGCACATGAAAGCGCCCCCGAAAAACCCATCGAGGTTTCAGTGAGTTGTGCGTAGTATTTCTCCAAAAGCCCAGTTGTGTCAAGGAAATAAAACTAAGACACTGTTTATTAGCGATGAACTATTAAGCCTGTTATACTCTCACCCTCAGTACCTCCAAGATGTGAGAACGTAGTAATATACTACCAGGAGGAATTAGATCTGGGCTTTCAAAGTGTTCAGGGTTACCAAATATTAGGACAGAAGTTAAAAGGTTATGAAAATCTAAGTGCAAGTGTTGTAAAGAAAACATGGGCCTAACGATATGCATTATGATATGTTTTTGTAGATAAAATTAAGCTGTGAACGAGTCCTTGAAGAAGGTGCAGGATAAAAAGAGGCACCGAAACGCCGCGTCGACAATTTTGTTCCTATAACAATCTATTTACTTGTAAACATGATGTTGTAATGTTTATCTTAAATATTGCTAAAATAGCAATTTTTAAAGAATATTGTATGCTTTTAAATTTCTGAACTTTATGAAAAACAATGGTGTATATGACATGTATATGTTATTATCACATTTTTTATCTTTTCAAATAAATGAATGGAAAATGTTTTTATAAAATAGAATTGTTTCATGTTTTTCATGGTACCTTTAGGCCCCACATACACTTAGTTGTAAATTTGGTAACCAGTGCAACATTGTAATCCCTCTCTTTGCTATAAACGTTCCCTTTTGGGATCTCAACACCACCGATGACTTATTGAAACCAGGAGAAGGAACCCTGTTTTTATTAGATTGTTGACCCAATCCTTTTCCTGTCAGAAAGGGTAGCTCCCCATATACATTTTTTGACTTATGTAGCATAAATGTGGCCATTTGCAACTTTTTCTGTGGCTACTACCCCTATCCCTTGTTCTAGTGTGTTGATGGTTCACATCATTAATCTTCTGGAAAACTATTTGAATGCTAGAAGAAATAACAGTCCTATGAGCCTGTCAGTTCACTCATTGCACTCAATGGACTCAGTGCCTCCGTCAGATCCAAATCCAACCACTTGTGAATCAGCAAACACCAAGAAAAAGTGAATTGTTTAGGCTGTCTTAACTGATTGTTCTGACTAATAGGGCCCACAATCACAGAATATCAATAATGAACTTCACCTTACCTAACTAGAGGCATTTTCTCCTACATCCTTTCTTTTTCAGATTGAAGAATGATCCTGTCCCTTGTTCGCTCTGAGTAACAGAAAGGTTGCACATAGCACATTATAAAACTCCAGAAAAAATATATTGGTGCATATATAAGAGGTTGTAAGACTCTCGTTGCATTAGAAGTTGTTTTTGAGAATATGCGACATGATCCTAGCAGTTAAGGGTAGGATGGAAATTCTGTAGCAAAGATTGTGAACAATAGAGTTGCCAATCTTATTCCTAATAATCATAATAAAGGCAACACAGTTGCAAAACCTGCTTGTGTTATTCTGCATTAGATAAGCCTTGCAGCACTGTTGGCTTCTGGATTGCCTCATATCACATGGTTTCCATTTCAGGCCAGAGACTAAGTTGACCTAAAATTGTATGTTTCGAGTACTGTGTTCTGGTCTGTCCCTAGGGGACCTGACAATATCTCATAGCTACTTTGGTCCTGATTACAAGTTTGACTGTCCCACTGCTGCCATAGCATTGGCATTGGATTCACCGCCGCCAACTAGGCGGTCCGCCCACTGTGTTATGATTTTGTCAGATTGCAGTTCGAAAGAGTAGGAGCATCACTGACACCAACAGCCATTTGCCGATCACCGTGGCATCCGTTGGGGGAAAGCAGCTGTCCTTGAGCACCACAAAGAGGTTTCACAGCTGTCCGAATTACAAGTTGGCTTTCCAACCAGCCCTGGCTGTGGGACCACCTGCATCAAGTAGGCGGATTCAAGGTTTGGGGTGCATACTCATCCATTTCCTTTTCTTCCCTTCATTCTCAGGTGTTGATCCCTTTTTCCAGATTCCCCCTTCACAGCAGCATCTTGCCCTGAAGAAAATGACCCTTCTGGCCATGAAAATCAGGTAAACCTGTTTTGTACTATTTACCCATTTACTGGACTGGGCACATGTGATCCAGACTCCAGCAATGGGTAGTATGTATTTTTTCACATGGCTCATGTCTAAGTGTATGTTCAACACTTGTGTAGTTAAAATATACACACATGCATCGACAAATATGAAAAAACATTCACTGGCATCAGAAAGACTGCCACCGGCCCTTCCAGAACATCATAATACGGTAGACAGGAGACCCCTGCCACATCGGTCTTCTTCGGATCGACAGTGCGGCGATGCAATGGATGGACTGCCAAACTTGTAATTAAGCCCATAATCTAGAATCCTAGTCAAAACATTGTGCTATCACACTCAGGGGGCACAGCTTCAGGGGGGGTTTTGGGGTCTTCCACCTCCTAAAAAATTTATTTGGTTGTAAATAGTTGAGTGAAGGCCTTTCCTTAATGTACGGTGAGGTGTCTGTCAGATTTCACCTGGGATTTTCACATACACACAGACAAAAACACACATACCCACTCTCTCTCTGGACTCTGTTTTGAAGGTCTTAAAAGTGTTGGTTAGTTTCAAAGGGGCTTATTTACAACCCCATTGCGCCGCAAGTGTATTACTTTTTTGACACACAAGTGGCGTAGTGTCCCTGCCCATATTTACAAGGCCACGTAAAACCACCCTGCCTGGCTTTTCATGGCCTTGTAAATATTACTTTCTTTCACGCATTACTCTGCGTTAAAGGGGTGCTTCATGGGTGTTGATGTGGGTGTTCCCACGGAACATCCATGGAACCTGATGCATTCCCAGATTTACAAGGTTTTGTAAACCTGGGAATGTGTCAGAGTCCTATGGCTCCCCAGGGGATGCATAAGGGAGGAGCAACGAGGAGAAATACCTTTATTTCTCAATGTTTTTCCTTTTTCTATGTGTGCTACATTTTGCACCACACATAGAAAGAGGAAAACATATTTTGTGATTTTTTTTGTGCAGGAAGCTCAAATACAATCACCCCACAACACAGACACCCTTGCATCATGTCACAAGGGTGTCTGGGTTGACGCATGGCAGCCCATTGCGTGCCAACGCAGTGGAAAAGGACTGTGTTGTATCTTGTAGATATGGCACATTCCTGCCCTTTTCTTCTGCTGCACGGCAGTGCAGCAAGAAGGCTTGCTGAGCTGCCGTTCATCAAAATATTGTAAACGACGCCCAAAATATTGTGTTTTAATCCTAACGCACTGCCCCTTAAGGCTCTCTCATGTCTTGTTTCTGATATAATGTATTTTCACAAGGTATGTTAGCGTGATTGTTGTGAAATCTGAAGTTCATACCCCACCAATCTTACTGACCAATCCACGCCCCTGGCCAGACTATGCTAATGGAAAACTGCTTTGTGCAAACTATCTGCCTGTGGTTTCGCTTCGACCAACTAGTTGTGCAATATTCAATTGTGTTATGATTTTATTTGATTTGATTAGTAAATTTGTAAGGCACACAAATGCCCAGGGACGTCTTGGCGCTGGAATCAGTAGAGCAGGATGATTGCTGACATGGTAAATACGCTGAATTAACAAGCAAAAAGCCAGGTTTTCAAGGCTTTTCTAAAAGACATAAGCAAAGTGCTGCTTTTTATCGTGATAGGGAGAAGATTCCAGGTTTCAACTGTCTGCAACAGAAAACTTATTTCCCCCCACCGAACCTGCTTGAACTTAGGTACTTGTAAATGTTTTGTGTGGGCTGATCCATTTCAAGTATATTCTCAGAAACTGAGGACCAATGCCATGAAGAGCCTTAAAGACCAGACATAGTGATTTAAATATGATCCTTTTATACACCGACAACCAGTGGAGGGCTCTCAATCTGTGGGAGACTGGCACAAACCTCGGAATACCCAATACCAGTCTGGCTGCTGCATTCTGCAGACGTTGCAGTTTTAATAAGTGCTGGGCTTGGATCCCCACATATAGAGCATTTCCGTAATCCAATCTGGATAGGGCTAATGCTGTAACTAGTGTATGTAATCTGTCAGGGAAAATAAATGGGGGAATTCTTCGGATCATTTTGAAAATGTACAAGATGGTGGAGGAGAGTTTATTATTCTGAGTGTTAAAAGCCAGTTTGTCATCAAATATGAATCCCAGATTTTTAACCGTGGATACTGGGTTTGGGCAATCGCCCAGACTGGCAGGCCACCATCTTGTTGACCAGAAGGCTACATCTGAACCTAACAGCATGACTTCGGTTTTGTCACCGTTCAGTTTCAAGCAGTTAAGTTGCATCCACTGATTAACCTGCGTCATACACTCATTAAACCGGTCAGCTGTTTTCTCCGCATTGCTTGAGACCGACACCACTACCTGGGTGTTGTCGGCATAAGAGACAGCCGTAAACCCAAACTGCCTAATATTCGAGGCCAAAGGAGCCACATATATATTAACCCTTTGCCTGCTAATGACGAGCCCAGCTCGTCATGAGGCACAGTGGAGCTGTGATCATGACGAGCTGGGCTCGTCATAACGACCGCGCCACTCCCCCGTGTGGCGAATTCCATCCCTGTGCGGACGTTCCATGGGAGTGGGTGGAGTCATGATGAGCTCAGCTCGTCATGAGCACAGCTCCACTGTGCCTCATGACGAGCTGGGCTCGTCATGAGCACTGTGGCGCCGCGCGTGGCACTTCCCCTCCTCACCGCGGAGGAATTGCCCCCGCGGCTAAGGAGTTAAAAAGTGTGGGGCTCAAAGAGGAGCCTTGAGGCACCCCATAAGCCAATTTAAGCTACATTGAATTGTGTTCAAGTTTTGTAGAGCCTGTGCGATGTTCTTTTGTATGGAGTAGTTTGTTGTGTTCAGTTTCATTATGTTTACTACCACTGTAGTTTGATTGAGTTTTGATGTACTCTTATTTACTCTTAATTCGTTTTGTTGCATGTACTCGCATAGTTTTGATAAATTATGTTTACTTTGGTCTACTTTGTTTAGGAACAGTGTGTTGTATTCAGTTGTTTGAGTTTCGTGTACACTACATTCGGAGTAACTAGTAGGAGTTTGCAAAAATTCTGGGAAAATATTTGCTTCTTGAGCATCTCTAAGGACTCTTAATTTTGCTGTACCTCACCAATGTCTGACACGTGTCTCTCCAGCATTACTAGTCTTTTAAAGGTATGTGCCTTCAGTGAATACTCTTGTTTTCCACGTGTGCCAATTGTCTTGTGCACAGGTCTTCTAGCCATGGGGCATCCTCCCCTGACTGTACACTTTTTTGGGTTGCACCCAGTGCGTATTCCTACAAAGCTCTTCATATTTCAAGGTCGCACAGGCATTAAGAGCTTGTCATTTCGTTGCGTGTAGTCAGTTTGGAAGCTGTGTGCCCTTGCCAGATGCCCCACACAGATGCTGACATACACACCTCTGGTACCAACAGAAAGATTTCAAATGAGACGTATTGCGAAGTTGAAAAGGGTGAAAATATTAAGGGGTGACACCTGTCAGCATGTGAAAACATACACGGAGAGGATGCAAGTGCAGAAATATATTGGGGCAGATAGAAACATTACAGACTGGCCCAATATCCTGACAGTGCGGCAGGCAACAACACTGAATAAAAGGTCTTGAAATTCATCGATGGCCGGTCAGCATTCTCCCCAGCTAACAAACCTCTCCAGCCAGCATTGAGCAGGAGAAGGGGGTGTTGTCAAAATCAACGAGCATCTCTAATACATACGAGGCACTCTGGCTTTAAAAGAGGATATAAAAAGACTCAACAGACATCGCTTCCTGTCTTCGAATATCATAGTTTTGTCAATGCAGCGTTATCTCATCTCCCCCCTCCCTTGTTAGCTCTGCATCTATCACAAGAGCTGTATCATCCAATTAAAACAGTCTTCAAAAATTAGAATTGGAAGAAACAGCTTGCTTCCGAAGTTGGTCGCAAAACACGTCTGGGCGATCATCCGATTGGTCGGCAGCCCCAAAGGCCGGCAGACGGTCTATCATTTATCAAGTGCTATTTTAATGAACATCGCGGTAAAATGTAAATTATTTCTTATTTAATAACGCATCCACTGCCGGACAGGGTCACCGGTGGGCAGTGCCGGTCCTAGGCCTTCTGAGGTCCTGGGTGAAACGGAAGATGTGAGGCCCCTCTAAGTGTCATCACAGAAAGTGACTTCGCAAATTAATTGGTGAGAATGTACGGCAAATCACCAACTACCACTCAATTAACTATACTCTTGGCTCTCAGCATACGTGCTTCTCGAAACAACATTTCAGCACAGTATGGCTCAGGTGCGAGCTTTATTAAACTGAGGAAAATTGAATTTTATATGGCCAAGTATGTCCCCTATCGTGTACCCCAACGTCCCATGTATGTGCATGACATCCATGCATTCTCCCTCTATGGCCGAAAATGAAGACGCATTTGCATTTGCGTCCAACGTTAACATGTCATCTACCAAGTCCTCCATGAAAGCAACATTAATTTGGTTCTTAGACCTATGTTGCCAACGTCTTTACATGATACACGTTTAAAGATGCACACGTTTTTCTGGCTCAGCCGAGCCAGGCCCTGAATTGAGGCTCCGAGTCTCTTCTGTCTCTGTAAACTGCAGTTTAGGTGTGCATCCCTGACCTCTACCTTACTTCCTGCCCAGCGAAGCGGTGCCCGGCTCGGCCTGGCCTGCCTGCCAAGACAGTATTTTGCCTACAGTTATCTGCTCAGCCTCCGCAAAAACACATTCCAGTCTAGTGAAATAGGTAAACATATTCCCGGCTGCAGAGCAAAGGGCCCGGCCTTCCTGTCTCCTTACAAGTAATTTACTGCACCCATTGCCATAGTAGGCCCATGGCCCCGCGCATTGCACAAAGACACGTATGCACCCACTAGCGTTCAGTGATGTATGGCCCCTGCCCGAGAGACCTTTTGCTTCAGACAACACATCCTCCAAACACAAGATACCAGATATGTTATAGGTGCAGGTCGTTCTGACATCCCAGACACCAGACTCCTCTACTAGTGCTAAAGTCAAGCCCCCCAGCTCTCCCCATTTACACGTCAATATCACGTCATGCTCAGTTGCACGCATACAGGGTAAAGGTTTCTGCCGACCCAGCAGATTTCCTCTATGCATCCACCCACTTATGACACTTCTGTGACGTATCCAGTACGCACCTCCGTGTACGCCCCTGTACACGCCTTCTTTTACGCCCATATGTTCTTATCTTTCTCTTTTCACTTGTTACGCCTACTGTATTCGTTTCAATTATACTGTTTTACTATATATAATGTGTGATGTTAATAAAATGTTGAATATCCCTTCCTGAACCTTAATGGTGATGGAACCCGATGTCCAGTGTCTCGAGGCACTTAATTAAAGCCCGTATGACTCAGATACCACGGACTCTGCCTCTCATTTTATTGAGCTATCCTTATTGTCATTTAATGTATAGAAAAATAGTCCCGGTAATTTTATTTACCACATAATCTGGCGCCCGAACAGGAACCCCTCCCCTTCCCCACGGACCGGCGATGTAACGCAGGCCCCTGACCCCTTCTACAGCCGTGACGGACCCCTTCCTGTGCACACCTGCGGGTTTTCCTGCTAACTCCCTCAGGCCCACGGAGGAGATGGAGACTGCGGTCCAGCATCCAGACGAGGCGGTGAGGAATGCGGAGAGTCCCGACCAGAGCCCAAGCCGAGAGAGCAAGGTCCGAGGTATCCGGAGGCCCACCTGTTCCGAAGCGCATGCGTAGTGCGTAGTAGCAGCCAGACGTCGTAGCAGTCCAGTCCAGTCCAGTATCGAGTTTCCGAGGCCTTCAGTTTTGCTTCCCGGTGAGTACCGTTGTTGGGAACGCATCAAGATGGGTTCATTAATTTGTCCCCGGTCAAGACGGGTCTGGGTACACAGACCCGGTCAAGACGTGTTCACTTAGGTGGATATGGTATGACGTGTCTCTTTATGGGACCGGTATGTCTGTACTGTTTCAGCAGTGCATCCAGTAATTCAGGATTCTAGTATTGTTTCTCGAGATTCTCAGTATTGTGTTTTTCTATGTATTAGATATGTACTAGATAGTATCTGTTCGAAATGCTTTTAATGTGTTTTAATGTCGTGGTATGAATGATTGTTTGCAATTCATTACTGTGTTTATTGTGTTCACGTTCAAGTAAGTTCAAATATGCCGCTGTTTTCGAAATTACGTCAGATAGGAACCAGGAAAGGGATACTCGAAGAAGCAGTACCCGTCCCGCCTAGGGACACTCCCGGACATTTTATGTACCACAAGCATGGCTTAGATGCCATACTGTACTTAGACTTATGGGTTGATTATACCAAGGATCTGGAAGAGAAATATAGATGGCCTGTTTCAGGGACATGGGATGCCGATTGCATCATGAGAGTAGAGGAGGCATTATGGAAAAAGAAAGCCAGACAATCCCAGAAAGATGCCATAGAATTGTGGCGTAAAGAAGCACATAGAAGAAGGGAGAAAGAAATCAGGAAAGCAGAACTAAGTAAGGAGGCATCAGAAAAAGCCCAAGAAAAAGAATTATTAGAAGAAGGTGAACGAGTTAGAGCAGAACAATTAGACAGACAAAGAAATGCCCTTACTAAAGGCATGTATCCCCTTCTCGCCGAGGGCCTGCCTAAAGCGACCCCGGAAGTACCCTGTAATTTGCCGCCACCATTGGTCCCGACTAAGCTACGTCATAAACAGACCGCAGCGGAAATCTTCCTTTCTTCCTACTTAGACGGCACTGTCCCAGACTATGTAAATACGAATCCTCCTCCAATTGTTCAACCTCACAACCCTGTTAATGGCACGATTCCCCCCACTGTCTCTCCTGCCACTGGTCCTGGCAATCCTTTTCATACACCTGTAACCCAGGACCAACCCATATTACCTACACCTACTTTACCAGTTACACTACCACCGGCGACAGCACAGCCAGTATTAGTTGATGATCACACTTCAGGAGGAGCAGTAGGAGGTATCCCTATCACCCCGCCTCAAGTAAAACGAATAACACTAAGAGAAGCAGCATTACAACGCACACCAAAAGTAACTACATACGCAGCCCTTAAACAGTACCTCACGGATTGCAGGTATGATCCAGTACCAGGCGAAGACCAGATGTTATTATATTCCATACGTCTACGACGTGTTACAAACTATTTGACTATTTTACCAGACATGAGGGAACATTTAGACAACATATATCACTTTCTCAGAACGGGGGAGAGACCAGAAAGTATTCACAAGGCTATGGCACACAGGAAGGTGGAGACTCAAAATATGATCTTACAGTTTTTGATAAATTGTTTGATACGAGAACAAGACCAGCCAGGTAAAAGCAAAGACGAGATGAAAGTCCTGATAAAATGGAGTGATAACATAGCTGACGGAAAACATAGTAAACAAGGTTGTATAGAATCCATGTATAGAAAGATTCGTAAAGAAATTCTAGGCATACACGAAAGGGAAAGAGCAACGAGAGAAGCCGAGAAAGCGGATGATGAAGTCTCAGAAGACGATGATATAGCAACTGAGAACGCAGATAGAATAGCGTACGTAGGGAGGGCGAGACCCTTTGACAAACCCATACGCCTAGAATGTAGGAAAAGTTTTCTTCCTCCCATACCAGAACAATGTTCCCTCAAGCATCTATTCCAAGCCACCGATAAAGTATTGAAACAACGAATAGGTTACAGTGAACTTAGTACCATGCATGAACAGGAACTAGCCCGTCAGCAGTCCAATGGGCTGGCGATTCTAGCATATATAAAGATGACGTAGTGGCCCAAACATTTCTGAATCTTCCCCCAGACGAACAGCGACTGGTTGGTATGTACATGATCCAACATCTCATTACACTGTACGAAAGTCAGCATTCTGATCCAGGTCCCCTATATAATGTATTGGAAGAGTTACTCCTAAACAGATGGAGAGGCCTAGGTACCGATTTAATTAATGTCATTTTAGAACAACGACACAAATACAGGACTTTCCTGACTCCACATTTTGTTCCTGTTCCACCCCCAGTAAGGAAAACATTTTACATATTTATTTATTTATTTATTTATTTAGCATACTTATAGAGCGCATACCTGTCACCCAGAGGGCATCCTGGCGCTTTGATCAAAAAACCCACACACTAAACAGCGCAGACGCACAACCATTACTTGGGAAATAGATAGGTCTTTAAAGCCTTCCGGAATGGAAGATAGTCCTGGTGGCTCCTAAGAGTGAGTGGGAGAGAGTTCCACAATTTGGCGGCCGCCACTCTGAAAGAGCGGCCACCCATCCTCACTCTTTGAAACCTAGGCACCACCAAAAGGTGAGCCGATGACGACCGCAAAAGACGTGGGGCAGAATACCATGCAAACATGTTTTGTAATGGGATAGGGCCTAGGAGGTGTAGACAGACAGAATCCCTTACGAGAAGTGCATCCCGTTCGGGCAACGGGTGGTGAGCTCGAACGAGTATTTGTTTACACCCCCTTAACGAAAATAGAACTATTGGAAATGAAAAAATTAGTTCCCTGTCACGATAAAGATCCAGCAGGGTTTCATCGTGAATTAAAAGACATGCTCCGCATGGGAGAGTACACGTATCCCGATATCATTAAAATGTTAAAGGTACTGTTGCCTGCCGGCATTTACGAAAAACTTAAAGAAAAAGATTGGGAGGTGGGAGAGAAAAAGATTGACTGGGCAGTATTAGAAAACGAAGATAATGCACGAGTCCCTGGTACTGGTCTCGGGGAAAAAGCCAGAGCATTGCCCGAGTTATTAGTACAGGTTTTGCCAAGATTACTAGCTACTAAAAAGGAAGACTGGGATGCCATCTCAGCCTGTAAACAGAAACAAGACGAAGACACTAGTGATTTTTATTCCAGATTCGAGAAATGTTTCATTATTAATAGTGGCCTGAAAACAAGTAGTGAATCATATCCACATCTTTTTGTGACCAAACTAGTAGAGAATTCCTTACCACAAGTTAAAAATCGAGTACTGAAGGTGGAGAGTACCTGGCAAGCTAATACTCCTTCCCAAATGTTACAAAAGTTACAATACCACCAGAACCGAATTAGAGAGGAGCAAGAACACGAAAAGAGACGTATGAAAGACACGAAAATGAAAGTACTAGTTGCGCAGTCTGTCCCAGCTGATAGTTAGAAGAGGGGTACTACACAGACCAGTCATTCTGCAGCTCCTGTTAAAGGGACATGTAATTACTGTAAACAGCCAGGTCATTATGTAAATGAATGTGCCGTTCTGAAACACAATATATCTACAGGCAAGACGAAAGAAAGACCGCGTCCACCTAGACAGGAACATGTTCCGCAGAACACGCAACCTCCACAGAATGCCCAACAGACAGTATCCGTACCCCAGCCCATAGCTGCCACACAACAGGTTACACAGCAAATGTACCAGTATGCACAGTCAGATTATCCAGATTATCAACAGTATTCATGAAACAGCCTAGAGAGGGAGGTTGGCTTGCCCCTTATCGAGGTTCCTGTAGATCAAGAGGGTCCCTATGTACATAGTCAGGTATTAGGGAAAGACAGAAAATTTTTGATTGACACAGGGGCAAGCAGAACTACCATCAGTCATGACGAGGTTCCAGGGGCACCCCTCTCAGGCTCACAGAATGTTTCCCTGGGTTTTTCAGGAAAGCCTATTGTTAACGAAGTGTCAAAGCCAGTTTCCCTAGAAGTTGGTCCATTGTCCCGCACTACAGACTTGTTACGTACGAAATCCTGTCCAGAAAACTTGCTTGGCATAAAAACATTGAAAGAACTAGGAGCAGTGATTTGTTGTTCTCCGGAAGGAGTGAGATTGTTTTTACGTGATTTTAAAGGACATTATGTGTTAAGAGATTTTGATCCGAGATTGCAGAATGTACCGCAGCATTTATGGGCACAAGGTCCAACTGATGTAGGTTGCATGCACATTACACCATACCGTGTCACTCTGAAACAAGGAGTTGTACTGCCACGAATCCGACAATACAAGTTACCACCTGAGGCTGTAGCGGCCTTACTGAAAATTATTGACGAACTGATTGCTCAAGGAGTGGTTGTAGAAACTGACTCCAATGTGTGTAATTCTCCTATCATCCCGATTCTTAAACAAACTGACCCTAATGCACCACCGGTCTACAGACTGGTGATTGACCTTCGAGAACTAAACAAATGCATCATACCCCAGTACCCAGTGGTCCCAGACATTTCTTCCCTATTGACTGCTATTGATTCCGAAGCAGCGTTCTTCACTGTCATAGACCTCAAGAACGCCTTCTTTAGTGTCCCCATTCATCCAGAAAGCCAGTATCTCTTCGGATTCTGTTTAAATGGCCGAAGTTTCAAATTTGCACGTGCTCCTCAAGGGTTCACAGAAAGCCTTAGTATTTACAGCCAAGCACTGAAACAACAACTAGACAGTATTCACATGCCAACTGACACTGCCCTGCTCCAGTATGTTGACGATCTATTGATCACAGCCCGAACAGAGCGTGACTGCGAACGTGCATCACTGACAGTCTTGTATTTTCTGGCCGAAAAGGGGCATAAAGTATCCCCTTCGAAGCTACAATTCTGTGCCCAGCAAGTGGTTTACCTTGGACACTTGCTGTCCAAGACGGGTAGACAGCTGACACCTGACCGCATCCAGTTAATTGCACATCTGCCACAACCCAAGACACAAAAGGAAGTACGAGCCTTCATTGGCCTCACTTCTTACTGTAGACAATGGATTCCCCAGTACGCATATCTAGCCAAGCCACTCATACAGTTGACAACACAGGAGGCAGCGACTTCGACTCTCCTCCCTTGGACTCAGGAACATACACTTGCTTTTGACGAATTGAAGAAAGCCCTATGTCAAGCACCAGTTTTAGCGACACCATGTTACAGCAAACCTTTTACACTTTTTGTCACTGAACGTGATGGTACAGCATTATCTGTTCTCACACAGAATCAAGCAGGAAAACACAAGCCATGTGCTTATTTTTCTAGTACATTGGATCCAGTGGCCCAGGCCTTGCCTGCGTGCCTAAAATCAGTAGCAGCAACAGCTTTAGCTATCAGACAAAGCGATTCCATAGTGTAAGGACATCCCCTGACAGTACAGGTTCCACACTCCGTGGAAGTTCTCCTAAACAGAACACAGACTCAGCACTTGACCATAGCACGACTGACAGGATATGAACTGACACTGTTTCAGCCACACATAGAGATCAGACGTTGCAACATATTAAACCCCGCTACACTGTTACCTTCGATTACAGCAGACCCTATGCCACATGACTGTGTGGAAGTCATTAACACCATGACGAAGCCAAGACAAGACTTGACAGATATTGCATTACTCAACCCAGACCTGACACTCTATGTGGATGGTTCATGTATGAGAACAAGTACAGGACAGTTAGTGGCCGCATATGCAGTGACCACTGAAACTGAAGTCATAGAAACACATCGTATTGACACCCTGTCTGCCCAAGCAGCAGAGCTCATCGTTCTGACCCAAGCCTGCATACGAGCCAAGAACCTGAAAGTAAACATATATACAGATTCACGTTATGCATTCGGAGTCGTTCACGACTTCGGAGTCCTCTGGCAAGAGAGAGGTTTCTTGACCTCCCACGGTGCCAAGATACAGCATGGTCCCCTCATTCAAGCTCTGTTAGAAGCAATACACTTGCCTACAGCCATAGCCATCATGAAGTGCAAAGCACATACGAAAGTTACTGACACCATTTCCCAGGGTAACGACCTGGCAGACCGAACAGCCAAGCTTACAGCTCAGACTCATACAGACATTCCAGCTGACACGACAAAGACAGAAGTACCATCACCGACGCATTGCATGACAGTCAGGGATCCCACACAAGATGTAGTCGACATACAGACACATGCTACTCCAGACGAAATCAAGAAATGGACTGAACAAGGAGGGGTCCAGACAGATCAGGGATGGATGACAAAGGGAAAAGCCACATGGTTTCTCCCCGACTCTATGGTTCAAGTTATCATTAATACAGCACATAGCCCAGCACACTTAGGAGAGAAAGCCATGTTAGACAGCATTCAGAACCTATGGTTCAACAAACATTTACGTGCAGCAGCAAAACGGAAAGTGCGTACCTGCATGATCTGTTGTCAGTTCAATCCAGGCAAAGGTATTCCTGTGGAACAAGGTGGATTTCATCCTCCTGACCATCTTTTTGAAGTCCTCCAGATGGATTATATCCAGATGGATCGATGTCGAGGATTCAAGTACGTCCTCGTAGTTGTATGTGCCCTATCCAGATGGACGAGCTTACCCAGTCCCAGATTACACTGCCGTGACCACTGCCAAGCAGTTGGTTCGTGAATTTTTCCCGCGATACGGTTTGCCCCGTGTCGTGTACTCAGATAATGGACAGCCATTCTCGTCCGAGCTCATGAAACAGGTATCACTCCTGTTAGGATACCAGTGGAAATTCCACTGCGTACGACACCCCGAGGCAGCTGGCCTCGTCGAGCGACACAATCAGACTCTGAAAACACGTTCAGCGAAGGTCTGTGCAGAAAAAGGTGTAGATTGGATGGTAGCCCTGCCGGTTGCCCTATTTTACATGCGTATGGTAGCTCATTCCAGAACCGGATTGTCTCCCTACGAAATTGTCTTCGGTCGTCCCCCAAATATGTGGGGTACGCCTATGCCTCGTAAGATAACGGATGTTGATAGTAACATGCTGACAGATTACCTGGCTTCCTTGATGTCTACACTACTCTCTTGTCGTTCACAGGTCGCGGCTGCCTTCCCGGACAACACCCAAGTGAAACCGCATGAAATCGTTCCGGGTGACCTGGTGTTGGTCCGTAATTTTGATCATTCAAGCCCTCTGGAGCCCAGGTGGAAGGAACCGAAACTGGTGTTGATGACCACGAGGACCGCGGTGAAGGTGGAGGGACGGAAAGGCTGGCTCCATTCCAGCCACATCAAGCGTTTTCATGGACTGTGTCCAGAGACTTTTCCCAAGGACTGCCCCGTTTCAGATACTGATACTAAACTCCCTCTGTTAGAGAAAACTCCGCAACAGGAGTACAAAATTAAATTAAGGTCTAGTAAGTCAGACAGCGTTTAATTGTTTAAGTCCCCCCCGGGTGAAGCGGTTAGACAGGTTTCTGACATGTATGAGATAGACCCAAGTAGTGAGAGAGATAGACAGAAAGTCAAGAAATTGAAATACTGTAAAAATCTGCGAAGCAGATGCATTATTACGTTGCTTTTTATGTTTTTTCTGAGTCTTACAATCATATGTTTAAGCTGGACGTTACACGTTTTCTTTCCTCCTCTTGGTTCACATGTGCATCCTTCTTCCAATGACACCGTAGAGCACACATTCAGTGACCTGCCCCCTCACGAACTATCCTATCGACTTGCACTGCGCAACAACACTTTTATCCGTATGTTACACCATTCTCACCAGACCAGCAATGTCACAAATTGCTGGGTATGCGGCCGACTCCCCCTTACCAGAAAATGAAGGGAGCTCTGCCCCTCTTTCCTTATCCGTTTTCACACAATGGTTCGTGCGGAGCCTGGTTTGCTTTAATGTCCTCATTAGGCAGTAAGTCCACAGTTTCCCAGAGTAATTGGATATGGGGAGATCTAAATACAGTTATGAATAAGGCATGTTTCCCAGACAAGGACGGTCTTCCCCAAAGGACAGGGACCGATCTAGAAAATGAAGTGTATGATTTAGGTAATTTCTCCCTTAACCTCATGATTCTGAATGTTCAGTCCGAGACTAATTCGAACATACCGTCTATAACAGTTTTACCAGTGAAAGGTGAATTATGTGTTAGAAAGAATGGTTCAGTACACCTAGGACACAGTGATTGTAATACAGTAGTCGAATTCAGCGATAAAAGAAAGTCTACTTTCACAGCTTCCCGCTATTCCTATTTCATTTGTGGGTCAACAGCTTATGTACGTCTGCCCTTAGATTGGGATGGAACATGTTATATTGCATTCCTACTGCCACCAGTTTTTCTAGCCCCATCCGATTATCACAGAAATCCCCGTCTTGTGCATGTTAAACATAAGAGAGATCTTCCTCCTATTATCGATTATTCCGAATCAGCATGGGACCAGTATAAGGATTACATTAAAGGATACTTCTGGTTCATAGGCCCCGTCCAGAATAGTAAGATAATACGAAGATTGACCAGAACCCTTGAAGCAGTAGTGAATGAAACTACTTTTGCCTTAGGTAACTTAACCGAAGAGCAGTCTGCTATGAGACTCGTTGTTCTTCAAAATCGCCTTGTCCTTGACGTCATCCTGGCCGATAGGGGCGGGGCTTGTAGAGTGATCGGATCCAGTTGTTGTATTTTCATTCCTAATAACGCACCGTCAGTATACAAAGCAATAACAAGGCTTCATAAAATAGCTCATCAGATACACCAGAATCCAGGCACCTGGACTTGGTCCGGCTGGCTCTGGAGTGTAATATCAGCCTGGGGATGGAAAGTACTGTCATTCCTAGGAATAATATTCCTTATAGTATTCAGTTGTTGTCTCTGTCTGCAATGTGGGCCAGCGATTTGCGGCTTGTGCGCCACAGCTTGTATTCCCCGTCCACGTTCACGTTCCCGTGCCCGAATGAAAAAAGACGAGCAAATGATGTTATATGAACAGATAGATGGTCTCATGAAAATAGATATATCCTGAAGGGAACGTAGGGGACAAGGAGGGAATGAGGAAAATTGAATTTTATATGGCCAAGTATGTCCCCTATCGTGTACCCCAACGTCCCATATATGTGCATGACATCCATGCATTCTCCCTCTATGGCCGAAAATGAAGACGCATTTGCATTTGCGTCCAACGTTAACATGTCATCTACCAAGTCCTCCATGAAAGCAACATTAATTTGGTTCTTAGACCTATGTTGCCAACGTCTTTACATGATACACGTTTAAAGATGCACACGTTTTTCTGGCTCAGCCGAGCCAGGCCCTGAATTGAGGCTCCGAGTCTCTTCTGTCTCTGTAAGCTGCAGTTTAGGTATGCATCCCTGACCTCTACCTTACTTCCTGCCCAGCGAAGCGGTGCCCGGCTCAGCCTGGCCTGCCTGCCAAGACAGTATTTTGCCTACAGTTATCTGCTCAGCCTCCGCAAAAACACATTCCAGTCTAGTGAAATAGGTAAACATATTCCCGGCTGCAGAGCAAAGGGCCCCGCCTTCCTGTCTCCTTACAAGTAATTTACTGCACCCGTTGCCATAGTAGGCCCATGGCCCCGCGCATTGCACAAAGACACGTATGCACCCACTAGCGTTCAGTGATGTATGGCCCCTGCCCGAGAGACCTTTTGCTTCAGACAACACATCCTCCAAACACAAGATACCAGATATGTTATAGGTGCAGGTCGTTCTGACATCCCGGACACCAGACTCCTCTACTAGTGCTAAAGTCAAGCCCCCCAGCTCTCCCCAGTTACACGTCAATATCACGTCATGCTCAGTTGCACGCATACAGGGTAAAGGTTTCTGCCGACCCAGCAGATTTCCTCTATGCATCCACCCACTTATGACACTTCTGTGACGTATCCAGTACGCACCTCCGTGTACGCCCCTGTACACGCCTTCTTTTATGCCCATATGTTCTTATCTTTCTCTTTTCACTTGTTACGCCTACTGTATTCATTTCAATTATACTGTTTTACTATATATAATGTGTGATGTTAATAAAATTTTGAATATCCCTTCCTGAACCTTAGTGGTAATGGAACCCGATGTCCAGTGTCTCGAGGCACTTAATTAAAGCCCGTATGACTCAGATACCACGGACTCTGCCTCTCATTTTATTGAGCTATCCTTATTGTCATTTAATGTATAGAAAAATAGTCCCAGTAATTTTATTTACCACAAAACGCTCTGCGTCCTGAAATGCAACCCGCGTGTGCTATTGTATATAAATCACTGTGCCAAACAGCTAGCACTTACTGTGCCAAGGTGCTAGCATTGGAAAATAAATGGTCCTTTTGCCAGTAAAGAACTGGATAGAATCTGTATATCCCTGCCCAAGTCATGCACTTTTCCAAAGATTACCAGCACATAAACGTACGCTGATCCCTGTGTTGTAGCTCATGGACCAACAGATTGTGAGAGTCTGTTTTCCACTTTTGAAAGGGCACATGAGTTCCCCGGGAGGCTCTGGCACCAGAATACATATGTCTATAAAAAAAAAACGAAACATTTTAAATATCATGATAAAGAAACTAAGAATTGACAAACCAAGTAGGCTTGTATATTGGCACATGCACACGTAAAGCACGCAAATATTGGCACATGCACACATAAAACATGAAAAATATCGGCACAAGCACACATAAATCACACAGTTATTGGCACATGCACACATAAAGCACACACATATGCACAGACACACCAAAACACACAGACACTCAGAATTTTTCTCAAGAGCTTAAAGACACACATTCACTAATGCACACACCCCAACATTCACACATAACACTATACAGCTGACGGCTCAGGGTGATGTGCCTCGGGGTGGTACTGAGTGATGCAACTCAGGCCACCACTAATTGATACGCCTCCATAGGACACTCGCTGCTGTGCATCTGGGAAGCAGGATAATGTACATTTGAGGGATAAAAGGCTATTTGGCTAAGGAGGGCCTGTTGCGTGTTTATCTAGGTTCCTGATCGATACTGTGACCTTATGCCCCTATTCGGCTATAAATCCATTTATTCCCTATATTGGCATAACCGTTCAAGTGCGATTTTCTGAAAAATCATCTCTGGCCTCACACGAACAGAGCCACATTCCAGCATAGTTCTCTCTGCCACTTCTTTTGCGACCAATTAGTGCAATGACAGAGCAGTAGTCACTATCTGATATTCCTAGATAACACTCCGAGTTCTTCAACAAGATAAAAACTCAGCAAACCTGGAAATCCCCGCTTGCTGTGTTTTGATTAGTAATGGAACTCTAATGAGCAACTGATAACTATCACTTCCTAGTGACATCTTTAATTGACGTCTTATGTCCAGCAAACTTGCGTCAAACCCGGCACCTGTCAGGTATAAATATTACCAACGTTGCCTTAAGCAATGCGAGCTACTGTTGCTGATGCCAGCTGTCTGCAAGACCCCGTGTTGGTAAATCTAGCACTCTGTCGCTGCAGCCTGCTGTCCCTGTGGTGGTGAAGCTGCTGATAACATTATCGCTGCTAAAGCGCGAACTATGGTGCAGTACACTTAGGAGTTGAACAGCCGTCCTCTGCGAAGACATCCAGCAGATTCCAGCTGCCCGCGGACGCTGTCCCCCCTCCTTCCTCGACGCGCTGAAGAGACCCGCTGCCTTTCTCGTGCAGAGAAATCCAGCTCCGGCGTTTCCGGTCTACCCTCGCGGGTGACTGGGATATCGAGAGAGACCCCTGAAGGAGATACCAATCCTCCATCATTCTATTCAGAGGTATGGTGTTGACTAACCCTTAGACGAGAATTCTTGAAACAAACCTTGGCAAAACCAACTTAACTTAAAGCTACTTACTTACTCCCCTTCCACGTGTTAGGCTTAGGTCAGGCACACTGGGGTAGGCTTAGTTAGAAGCACCAGTTGAGTATGTTAGCCTAATGTATATATGACTGTATATATGTTTTATTACTTTTAAACCATTGTATGGCTAAGAAACCATATCAATGCTTTTACAGTTCTATTTCGCAATACTTATCTTACTGTACGTACTTTTTATAATAACAATTATTGCAATTGTGGCAATACATTTCTCTTGTACGAGAAGAAAGACTGTTCAATAAATGTTAACCCTTTATTGACAAACGCCCGTCTCTCTATTCTCTACATCTCGTGAAAGTAAACTTCACTAGACTGACTGAGTGAAATACATGTCTATTGTTTCACACAACCCTAGAGATTGACTTTTGATCTGAGGAGCAAAGTTGTCATGTTGCACAGTTGTTGGAAAGCTGAATCCCTTCTTGTCTGTGCTAAGGAAGCTGATCACTTCCTATGCAGAGAAGAACGTTTCCAGTGACCTCTGAGCTAGTTGGTAACACAACCCAATTAAGTTTAGCATAGTCAGTGGAGGCCTGGAATATCCGCAGTTCCACGTCGATACTACTGTTTATGTTATTCCAATGCGCAGGGCCTAGTGGGAAACTAGGAACTACACTACATGGCGCCCAACGTTTGGTAAGGCGATAAACTAACGCAAGACTTTTAGAGTAACTCAGTCGTGCATATTTCACACCCCTTTCTCCCGTAAATACTCCAATAGACGTCTGGAGTGGGTGAAAGGTTAAAATCCGCCCGACCTTAGTAGGAAGAGATTCCTATGTAAAGCTCTGGTTTATTCAACGTTGAAGGATACAGTGTTTCAAAATATTGTGCACCTAATCTTTGTCTCCTTGGAGACCTACTCTGCAAACCTTGCATTTTTACAATGCCAGAAAATAACGGAACCAATGGGGCCGCAGCAGATGCGACTCAGCAAGATCCCGAATACACAGACCCGGATGCTATTATCATCCCGGTCCACTTAAGAAGATCTATAACGTTAAAACTTATAGAGAACGGACTGACACTTCAAGGTGGTACAGTAATTTTCGTGATAGAGGCTCACGAGTATCGGCAGACAGAGGTATTCTATTCATGGATAAACTTTCCAGCGGTAAACGCTAGAACAAAAGAGTTTCACTATTACAAAATAGAGAAACCTCCGGAAGAGTACGCTCCTTTCGAGGAGATTGAAATTCCACTTAAATTTCAAGAGCACCTGCTCTGGTTTAATGGCGCCCTAAAACATACTGATCACATAACTAGGCTCGGTCCACTAGGGAGACCAGGAGCCACGTGGCCGGTTCTAGCCAGCTACACACCACATCCGGACATTGCAAAAATGTCAAAGGAAGATCTCTTAGTTAACATAGGAGAATTAACAAAAGCTTATAGAGAGTTAGTAAAATTATTTATTAAAAATAATTCAAACACTCCTAAAAAGAGCTGGGATGGAAATAAACAATCCACTCCCAAGGAAAAAGTTTTCCAGTCCAGAGGAAGGTCTCCTCGACGGAGGGAAAGAACTCCGACTCGAGAACGCGAGTCTCCCCAGAGGGAGCCCTCTGAGAAAAGATATAACCTTAGAAATAGGGATAATCTGAAAAAACCTGATAGATATCAAAGTATTGATACACGCTCCTCTCGATCTTTTCCACAGAATTCGGAAAGAAGAGGACGGTCAGACCCAGGAGAGCACACCAAGTCCAAAGACAAGGAACCTGCTCAGAGTAAAAAATCTCAATTTCAGAAAAAGAAGGTAGCCAGTATTAGGGTAATCTACCATGCCGAGAATACTGAGGACACAGTTGAAAAACGGGGAGTGGGCATTGACAATGTTGGACAGTGCAGCAGAAATCAGTATAGCGCGCAAGATCTTGATGAGTCATCTGGAGACAGTGGACACGAATGAATACATTCAAGTTGAAACTGCCAACGCCAGACTTAGCGAGCCCCATAAAATATACGAAATAACATTGCGTATAGAGGGTGATAAGACTAGTAAAATTAAGGGTCTATTTTGGGATAAGCTCTCAAAAGGCTATGATATTCTGTTAGCTGAAAAAGATTGGCCCCCAGAGTGTGTCAGGGAGTGCCCTGGAGGCGAAGAAGTGATTATGCCTGCCTTCTCGAATCACATTCCGATTCACAAAAAATACACATATGCAAGGAAATGGGCAGTGGCCAGGCACCTGCATTGTATAAAAATCATGTAGGATGGGATGAGGATTCACCTCCTCACAAAATCCAATTAAAAAGTGAACCAACTGCCCAACGGCATTATCCCATAAAGCAAGAAGCTAAAAAACAAGTCAGGGAGATCTTAGATCAACTTGAGTACCAGGGGGTGATTGAAACATGCACCTCTCAAATGCACAATCCTTTGTTTCCTGTCTCCAAGCCAGACAATTCATATCGTCTAGTTTTGGACTACAGACATCTTAATACATGTTGCAAAACTTTTGCAGTACAAAACTCGCATAGTGCAGCCCTAATGAATAACATAGTTAGGAAAAAATATAAAACGACATTAGACATTTCTAATGGTTTCTTTTGTCAAACATTGCACCAGAAAGCAGATATTTGACCGCTTTCTCTGCATTTGGGTCACAGAAAAAATTCTGTCGACTCCCACAGGGGTTCAAGAACAGCCCAGGACTATTCTCAGCTAGGGTAACAGAGTTACTACAAA
Organism: Lissotriton vulgaris; assembly: GCF_964263255.1. Classification (NCBI taxonomy): domain Eukaryota; kingdom Metazoa; phylum Chordata; class Amphibia; order Caudata; family Salamandridae; genus Lissotriton; species Lissotriton vulgaris. The sequence continues at coordinate 768,155,914 of NC_141695.1, read as the reverse complement.
TCTATGATGATGAAGCATTATCTTACGTAGATGATATTTATCTCACAGACGACGACTTGGATACTCACTTGAAAAGAGTGAACACCATTATACTTGGGTTCGCAGCAGAGGGTTACAAATTCAACTTTAAAAAGTCCCGAATTGCCCATCTGACAGTACTATTTTTAGGGTACGAATTATCAAGTGAAGGGAAAAGCCTAGCGGACAACTTCTTAGAGAAGTTCGCTGTACTCCAAGCTCCAAAAACGCTGAAGAATTTACAATCCATTCTAGGTTTTCTGAATTACGGGAGAACTTACATTCTAAATTACGCAGAGAGGGTTTAACCTCTCTACGAACTAATTAAACCTGATTTTAAACAAATCAATTGGACTCAAAAACACACAGAAATTTTGAGATCGCTGCAAACAGACATGTTAGCAAAAACAAAATTAGATACACGTGACAACACGATCGATCTTGTAATCCGAGTCATCCCAGGAAGATGCGGATTCACGTACCTGACCTCTAATGAGGGAGAAAAGGTACCAATTTCAATTAAATCTCACTTGTACACACAAGTAGAAAAAACATTCAGTCACACAGAAAGAACTGTGAAAGCAGTGCAAATCGCATTAGCAAATGAACGAGAACTAGCACACGGCAAACGGATTAATATCCTCACAGCGGAATCCGCCTTCGAGGCGCTATTCAGCCCAGTAAACCTGCCTACAGTGTCACTTGATCCGAAATGGATACAGTGCATAGATTCTCTAGGAGCGGAAGAAGTGAAATACTATTTCGCCCCGCAATTTGAAGAACTGAATGATTTAGAATATGAAGAAGAATATCCTCTGCCAATCGAAATTCTGCCTCTCCCACAATACGCCTGTATAATCTATACAGATAGCTTTGTACAGCATTTCAACGTAGAGAGAAAATCCTACGATGCAGCATGTGCGATCATTAAAGGTCGTTGGCTGTGCGGTAAATTCAGACCGAAAGTAACAAAAACTGAATCTGTAAGAAACTGTTCGGTTCAGAGAACGGAAATCAGATCTTTAAAGATGGCGCTCGAAAATGCAGAACGTGAATTCCCGACACTTATCGTGTGCGATTCTCATTTTTGCGTCAACTCTTACAATAACAAACTGCAGAGTTGGATCGAAAACGACTACAAAGATGACACAGGTGCCACAATAAAGCATAAATTGCTCTGGAACGAGGTAGCTCTTTTACACAAAGAACTACAAAAGACTCACGTGATTCACGCACAGAGTCGTGGCGTTCACGTTGCAGGGAATTCATTGGCTAATACAGCCATAGCGGAAGCAACTAAACCGGCTTCCGTAGCCACAAAAAAGCGTACAGATAAGTACATAGACGGCGAAACCATGCTGGCAGTAAAAACGACCGTAAAAGGCGACTGTGCAGCACTACCCATAAACTATCCACTCAATTATGCATACATAATCGATGCAAACTCCGTTCCTTTTGCTCGAATCCCTGGAGTGGGGGACAGAGTAATTCCAAACAGGAGCAGGAGGGGCTTCCTCTTACTGGAAGCACACATGGGGTTGGGTCTGAGACACCAAACAATCAAAGCCTCTCTGAAAGAATTACAATCAGAGTACTGGTGGCCAGGAATGAGTATAGATATTCAATGTTTTGCTCAAAATTGTGAAGACTGCAACAGAGATCGCAGTAATGAACAGGCCAGTGTAGTTTCAGGATCCCTTCTAGACAGCATAAGGCGGTCTATCTGCTCAATCAAAGAAGAGAAGCGCGTCCCAGTGTACACCATTAAGACGAAAAGCACTTAAAAAATGAGGCCTCCAGCGCTCGGCTGACGCTAGAACGGTTATAAAAGATTTGCGAGTCAATATCGGCACATACGCAATTACCACGTTCCATTCTGACCAGGGTCCTGCTTTCAGCTCTCGAGCTTATAGGGAGGCCATGGCCAGCATGGGAATTGGGTTGCGGTATTCTTGTCCGTCGCACCCCGAAGGGAACTGTGTGGTAGAAAGAAAAAACCGTGACATAAAGCAATCTTCGACAACTTCTCTGAAGATTTAAACGACCCCGAAGTGATGCCAGAAACAAAAAAGTATTCTAAAGAAAATACAACAGGACTCCTTCAACAAATCAAAGAACTATATCTGGATTCACCGTTGATTGAGCATTGGATTATCTCAGGGGTATTCATACTCCTACTATGCCTAATTTTAGTTTTAATTTTAGGAAAGTTTATTACAATTGAATGGACACAGCAAGTCAGAACATCAACCTAGTCCTGAAACCACACAGATCATCCCATGTGAAGAAAAGAGAACTGTCAACAGTAAACGTCACAGCAATTCCAATACCTGGTGGGGTAGTATGGGAGAAAACAGACTATGAGATCTATGGTCCGGTTGAAATCCTGAAGTATCCTCATCAACTAAAGGTTTCCTTAAGTGACTTTGTAACACCTAGTACATTCTCTGATGATTGGGACTTTAACAGTATTAATGACATGATGTCTGATTTAGTAATGTCAGCTAGATTCACAGATCATGATTATTTACAAGGTTCATCTAGTTATGAGCAATTATTCTGTTACACCCACTATGGGGATCATTACTTGCATAAATCTGCACAGCCTAGAAATGTGTTTATGTATAATCAATGGGAACATTGTTCTACACCACCTAAAAGCAGTTCTAAAGCATTTTTTGAGAAATTCAAATACTTCTCAGGGTTTAACACCAGTGATGCAGAAACGTTTTATTACAAACTGTTAGATAAAACAGGAATGAAAACAATGCTGACAAATTCTAAATTGATATATTCAGAAGCATTTTATGACAAAATGATGACATTTGGTTTTGATTATTGGAAAAATAATATTGAAATGAAAACAATTTGGGGTACAAAAGATTGGCAGGTGCAAGGCATTGAAGCACTATTTAGAACCTGCATGATACCAGAACAAATGTTATTTTTAAATGACACAATACACCAAACATCTTGTCTTGGCCTAGCTAAGATCAAAGACCTTAAAACACCGTCTATACCGAAGCCAATACCAGAAAATGCAACCGCTGATATTGAGTTAGACGTGTCACAAATTTTACATTTCAACAGAACACATCCTGATTGGAAAAAGTGGTTAATCTGGCCTACAGACACAAATAGCTGTCAAGATAGATTCCTGAATAAAACACAGGGGTTAAAAATGACCAGATTAGACCCTAGATATTCCCAGAGACAACATCCAGGGATTATAATAACATACAGTGTAGGGAAACTCTGCCTTGAATGGCTAACTTCGTCCACACTGGCTGGAATTAAGCAACACTTGTCTTTACTAAAAGATGGTGCTGATTTGCGCGATTTCATTCTTGGACCACGCAAACAGCGTCAAAAGCGTTTCATAGCGACCAGTATCTATGCTGCTTACAACGAGGCTTGGAAAGTAAAGCAAATTGAAACTGCTGAAAAAATACGAGAAATTGATCGTATTAATTTGGAGAAATCACTTTCTGTAGTAGACAATGGGTTAATGACTCTGTCTTCCAGAATATATTCGTTGGACAATATTGTATCCTCTGCCTTTGATGTGATAGACAGAGATTTGCTAATGTTACAACATGGCCAGTCTCAATTACGCTCTATTATAGAATTAGGCTGGACGCTGCAAAATCTTCGTTCAGGCTATGTGCCTTGGCGTTTAATCAACATAACGTCATTATTTTCCAGTTTTAACCTTACTGATAAACAGATCAGTTTGGCACAGAAAGGAGCAGACTATACAATCCTGAGCATCGAAAAACTCGAGAGATTACCATTGACAATGTCAGAGAGTCCTATCATTGAATGGATAATACACGGAATTATCACAATTCCGATAACAACTTTCCGATTTAAAAAGTGCCTTGAGTACATACCTGCTGGCCAATATGAACAATTGGGTAAAGGATATGTAAAATCTGAATGGAAATTACCATACACTCATTCTTGCTATAGTGACAGTTACAAAAATGTATTTCTTAGTGGTGAGAACTGTAAACATTCACTAAGCGGTATACTTTTGTGTCAGGGTATTAATTTACACGAAGCATGTGATGGAAATTCAAACAACCTTTCATGCCACCAGCTAGTCACACCTGCAACTCAAATAGAGCCCTTCTTTATGCAACTCGCAAACGGGAGTTACATTCTTAGAACGGATCACAGATGTTGTGGCCTCGTGCCAGGGAAAAGTTATCTAGTAGAAGTAACATCCATGGTCAAATGCTGTATGCAAGCATTGTTTCCGAGTGGGCCTGCAGACATAGTGACTCCCATCTGGCCTCGTCTGAATCTCTATTCTATACGAATTGATACATTAAGCAAAATGAAATCTGTACTTTTACAGACAACAGTGCCTATAACGTCATCTAAAGAGACGTATGATCTTCTAGTTGCAAGGACAGCTACTGAAGTTCATGACCTTTTATCAACAAATTGCCCCGTGCATTTCGTAGAAATGTTAAGCCAACTCCTTAACATGTCTAGTGCAACAAGCATCCCAGGCATATTTAAGACAGTCTTTACGGGACTGCTAACACCCTTCCAGGCAATTTTGGGAATCGTTCCTAATTTTGTGCACTCTGTTTTTGGAGGGATACCATTATTTTTGGGACTCGTCGCAGGGATTCTATTTTTGACCCTCCTGCTACGTTATGGCAAGCCTCGGCTCAGACATAGCTCCCATGGGAATGGAAGAGACAATCCTAGCAATGCGCTACCGGGACAGGATAACTAACGTCCTTGGATTGGCCAGGCTGAGAGATCTAAACATGACCTGGTTCCTTTCATTCAGACCGATATGGCAAAATTGCATTTTACCTGTGCTACGGTGTATGCTTTGCGGCGATGAATGCGTGTTGGACATCTGTCTTTCACTTCCATCAGCAGTACCAATGGACGTCGATACTTTGCTCAGTCCAATAACGGCTCACGCATTGTGTTGTTCCCAGCGGCTACCAATCCTGATGACGGCATTCGTGGAGACTCCTGTGCTACAACCAAGTGGTAACAGTGGAGCGAGTGACAAAAGCAACATCATCCAGGTACAACGTTCTGTGAGCATTGCTGATCCTGCCTTCGATGACAGCAATCATTCTCACACCTGCTTACAGTTACAGCGCTATCTAATTTGGTTGAACTGTCACCTGAATTTGTAGACCAATTCTTTGAGAGCCTGTCTGATACGATGTTCTCACCCGTAGAGAAACAATAACTTTTAGAAGCTTTTCCGACACACAGCGTTCCCATGAACTCTGAATTCGGCCTTCAGTTTTGATCAACAAAGACTGCAATAAGCTTTGGAACTCTATGTTTCCCCGTTCAAGCATTAACATTTTTTCTTTGAATTGGACATTTTTAATATTGACCCTTTTTTTGGCACGAACAATTCTTTGCTTAACGTAAAAACTATTCTTAGAGAACAGAAGCTTCACACTTCTATTTCTAAACACATCTAGAGACATAACAACATTACACCAGCCTCTAGCACACATGTTATTACAATGCATTTTTATGTGATGATTTATCTCGCTTTTCTTCTGTCAGAGATACTTCATGTGTAATTCTTTTTGCATAATCGTTCATTGATTTCATATGCAATAATTTTTTGAATGATTTCTATGCTTCAAAAACGTACAGTACCTAAATTTCATGTATTTCAAGTACGCCTATTTCAAATGCATTTATGTATTTTGGGGTGGGCAATGTTACACATGCATCTAATTGCTTTAGTTTTAGTAATTTTGATGGACATTAACCCGTGGAGTGGGTGTTGCGTGTTTATCTAGGTTCCTGATCGATACTGTGACCTTATGCCCCTATTCGGCTATAAATCCATTTATTCCCTATATTGGCATAACCGTTCAAGTGCGATTTTCTGAAAAGTCATCTCTGGCCTCACACGAACAGAGCCACATTCCAGCATAGTTCTCTCTGCCACTTCCTTTGCGACCAATTAGTGCAATGACAGAGCAGTAGTCACTATCTGATATTCCTAGATATTACTCCGAGTTCTTCAACAAGATAAAAACTCAGCAAACCTGGAAATCCCCGCTTGCTGTGTTTTGATTAGTAATGGAACTCTAATGAGCAACTGATAACTATCACTTCCTAGTGACATCTTTAATTGACGTCTTATGTCCAGCAAACTTGCGTCAAACCCGGTACCTGTCAGGTATAAATATTACCAACGTTGCCTTAAGCAATGCGAGCTACTGTTGCTGATGCCAGCTGCCTGCAAGACCCCGTGTTGGTAAATCTAGCACTCTGTCGCTGCAGCCTGCTGTCCCTGTGGTGGTGAAGCTGCTGATACCATTATCGCTGCTAAAGCGCGAACTATGGTGCAGTACGCTTAGGAGTTGAACAGCCGTCCTCTGCGAAGACATCCAGCAGATTCCAGCTGCCCGCGGACGCTGTCCCCCCTCCTTCCTCGACGCGCTGAAGAGACCCGCTGCCTTTCTCGTGCAGAGAAATCCAGCTCCGGCGTTTCCGGTCTACCCTCGCGGGTGACTGGGATATCGAGAGAGACCCCTGAAGGAGATACCAATCCTCCATCATTCTATTCAGAGGTATGGTGTTGACTAAACCCTTAGATGAGAATTCTTGAAACAAACCTTGGCAAAACCAACTTAACTTAAAGCTACTTACTTACTCCCCTTCCACGTGTTAGGCTTAGGTCAGGCACACTGGGGTAGGCTTAGTTAGAAGCACCAGTTGAGTATGTTAGCCTAATGTATATATGACTGTATATATGTTTTATTACTTTTAAACCATTGTATGGCTAAGAAACCATATCAATGCTTTTACAGTTCTATTTCGCAATACTTATCTTACTGTACGTACTTTTTATAATAACAATTATTGCAATTGTGGCAATACATTTCTCTTGTACGAGAAGAAAGACTGTTCAATAAATGTTAACCCTTTATTGACAAACGCCCGTCTCTCTATTCTCTACATATCGTGAAAGTAAACTGCACTAGACTGACTGAGTGAAATACATGTCTATTGTTTCACACTACCCTAGAGATTGACTCTTGATCTGAGGAGCAAAGTTGTCATGTTGCACGGTTGTTGGAAAGCTGAATCCCTTCTTGTCTGTGCCAAGGAAGCTGATCACTTCCTATGCAGAGAAGAAAGTTTCCAGTGACCTCTGAGCTAGTTGGTAACACAACCCAATTAAGTTTAGCATAGTCAGTGGAGGCCTGGAATATCCGCAGTTCCACGTCGATACTACTGTTTATGGTATTCCAATGCGCAGGGCCTAGTGGGAAACTAGGAACTACACTACAGGCCTACTATGATGCGAACCAGAGGGCAAAGAGTTATGTAAAATAGTGGCCTATGGAAATGTACTATAAGGGCACACTGATGTAAGAAGCAGGTGGGTTCATGTTGGTGTCAGAGTCCTCCTATGTCAGGGAAGAACAGCTCCTCCAAACTTCTTTTAGGTGAGACACCGCGAAGCCCTTTTGTTTGTGACAAATGACACAGAGAGGGCTTTTGGGTCAGCCTTCTTCGGATATTGGTCGCGTAGGACCTTTTTTTAAGACAGTGTCATTCACATCTTGGTGGTTTTGGACTGATCGGGACTGGGCATGATTTTCATTTGCACCTAAATTGGATACCACACTTCTGCATCCCCAAGGTGACTAGTCTCCTAACTCTGTTTTTTGCACCTAAATGCATTTTTGCACTTAATGTCTCCAGTTTCCTGCTAATGTTGTGCAAAGGTGACTAAGCATCTTGAATCGTATGTCTGAAACATTCTAAGTATAATAATATAAATACGAAGCAGGTCTCTTACCTTAACTGCTTAACGACGACTCAACGAGGAGGCCGGGCCCGACCAACTCCTCCCTGCAGCCCTGCTCACGTGGCCCGATCCGAGTAGTGACTGACTGCTCACGAATGGCATGTGCGCATGCTGAGTGCGTCACACTGAGCGGGGGCTGGCCATAAAATCATGTCCAGGGCCGTCATTGGTAGCACTTTCGCGCGCTACCAGATTGACGGCCCTGGGACCCACTGTCACCCGCATCATGAGCAAGGCCGGCGTCACGTCGCCACCACCACTAAGGCACCACCACCACCACCAATCTAGGTGGAGGGGTGCGTGCGTCATGGTGCATGCGGTGCTTGTGCAGACAGTGTTTAGTTCCAGGCCTCCTTCCCTGCCTTACTTTTACTGCCTGTGGCCCGGCCCGGGCCCCTGCGCGAGCGCGACGAGAGTGCTGTGCGCACTGCGCATCGCTTTTCCCATCATTATAATTTATTTATTCCCGCTGCCCGCAACTACAGGCCGGCGGCGGGGCCCCCCTTAGCGCGAGGCCCTGGGCAGCTGCCCATACCGCCCATTACTAGGACCGGCCCTGCCGGCGGGCGTCCTCCCTGAGGGCCGCAACTGGGGTAGAAGTGTTGCGCCATTAATGAAAGGAGACAGCGGTAGAGGCGCTGGGCCAATTAATTACACCTAAGCGAGTCGCCAAGCGCTGTTGTGTGCTCTGCTGGGTCCAGCGCGATCGTGACTCCTCGAGGCGACCGCATAGTTTCCATCAGTCACTCCGCAGAATGAAAACAGCACTGGCCTGCACTCTGGCAAGGACGTGACGAGGTTTCTGTGGTCTGTCTGAGCCAAGTGTTCAGTACAGGGTTAATGGTTGGCGTGCTATCACCAGGCCCGTGAGACAAGGAGGGTGCGTGCAGGGGATCATCATTCCCAAGGCCCTTCTCTTTTTGAGGGTCCGCAGCTGAATTGCAACACTCGGATATAGATTTGTGAAGCAGCTCTATTTTCAAAAGGCAAGACGACTTAAATGGCTAACACAACCAGATGGCCCCAGAAGCCTGATCTTCCATGTTTTCTCTTTCTCTGGACAATATTTGGAAAAATTAGAAATCAGTCCTTGTCCTTTTAAGGGCCCTGCTTGAGTTTTTTAGACCTCAGATTCTTGCTTCAAGGTGTGAGGGAGAGGTTCGGATGAGTATGGACATGTTGTTCCTCAATTTAAGAGTTATGCTATCTTATTAAAATTTCTAGAGCGAACAAATACCAAAACAGTGTCTTGGGGCCAGCATTCCTGAGTAAGCTAAGATCTCTTATTTGTTGGATAACCAAGCTTTGAGAGCCTTCCTGAAGTCTATCAGAGAGGAGAGAGTCCTAATGGAACTGGGAAGGCTGTTCCAGAGTTTCGTGGCCCCCACTGTGAAGCCTGGGGAGAAGCATTAGTATCGCTCCTTCCGTCAGAGGCATTTATTTGGGGAGTACCATTGCAGCAACTGCCTCAGAACTGTGGGCCGCTACCGTGAAGCGCTTTATAAGTAATGCATAAAGCTTTGAAGTTGATACGGTTTCTGACTGCTAGCCAATGCAGGTTCTGAAGGTGCTTTCCTGCTGATTAGAATTTAGGGATCCCTAACAAAAGCCTAGCAGCAGCATTATGAATCATCTGAACCTTTCGTAGCTGCTTCTCTGGCATGCTAACATAGACCCAGTGCAATAATCTAACTTGGAAAGAACTAAAGATGATACTAAGATTTTTCTGCAATTCTTCCAGGTGTTGGTTGGAAGCCACTTGAATATAAGCATGGGCGGAAAATCCGTTCCGCTCGCGGATTTTGCGGATTTTCGGTAAATTCGCAATCCGCGAACTCGCGCGAATTTACCGAAAATCCGCAAATTTGCACGCAGGGGATTTTTTTTCTTGGTGATACAATATTGCGGCGTGCGGCGTTCACTTACCGTCATTCAGTGTTTTCCGAGTTGTTTTTCTCGATATTTTGCGAGTGCTGCGCCATTTTGGATCTTGCTGCGGGATCCCGCGGGAGTTTGGCGATGCATCGCGAGAGTTCGCAATTGCGAACATGTAGGTGCGGCGGGCAGCAACAATCTCGCATTTGCGAAATTACAAAATTTGCAATTCTGCACAAGAAATCCACTAGCAAGCAGCATAGACCTTCTGAAAATGATGATTTTTATTAGAATAACTCCTCAGGTTGACATTTGCCTGCACTTTTTTGGATTTGAGGCCTTTTGACTTTCTTTGGATCACTTTTGGATTAGAAATCAACTTTCACAAGCAAGTTTGTTTGGGGCATTACAGTTGCTGTTCTGCAGAAAAATGAGTTTTGCAAAACTGAAAGCTCTCAGCAGGTGCAAAAGTTCACCCATCATTAGTAACCATTCCCTGTAGTACTTCCTGAGGGGCCCCTCCAGAGTTCAGTTGCCTATGTTTGTTTGGGGCATTACAGTTGCTGTTCTGCAGAAAAATGAGTTTTGCAAAACTGAAAGCACTCAGCAGGTGCAAAAGTTTAAACTCATCATTAGTAACCATTCCCTGTAGTGCTTCCTGACTGGGGCCCCTCCAGAGTTCAGTTGCTAGTTGCAACAATTCTATGACCCTGCTCTGACCCTCACAGCAGGCTCATAGAATAGCTACAAGTAGGCCACAAAGGTCCTGGAAAAAAAAATTGCACTGCAACAGAAAGCAAATTACAGATAAGGAAGCAGGTGCCAGACTGGAATTTTAAAACAGTGACACATTAATGAATCAACCCCAAATTAATTCATGTCAGTTGAAGCAGGGCAGGTGTCCTTGCTTCCCCCCCCCCATAATCTACAGTGATGAACCAGAGGGTGGCATTGATGTACCAGAGGGTGACATGGGTGAAACAGGGTGGCAGTGGTGAAACAGAGGGTGCTGTGAACCTGTGATGATGAACCAGACGTAGAAACAACATAGTCGCGACAGTTGCGAGCCGACAAGTAAGTTCGCAATTGCGAACTGGTACAAAACCCTCGCGAAACCCTTGCGAACACAAAAAAAACTAAAAATCCGCAAATTCGCGAGAATTCACGGATTTTGCGGATTGCGAGTTCGCAAATACGCAAATTCGCGAACACCAGATTCGCAAAATTCGCCAATGCTTACTTGAATATCGTCCTAAGCATTTTCAGGGTAATGAAGCATGATGCAGAGATGGGGTTGACTAAGGTGGTCATATGAAGCTTGCAGTCGATGATGATCTCAAGGTTCTTGGCGTGGGTGGTGGGTGTTGGTCATAGCTCTGTCAACTACCAGGTAAAGTCCCACAGTGAGGAGTTATTCCTGAAGATCATGACTCATCATGTTGGTGTTCAGCTTCAGAGGGCTGGACTTCATCTGGTTGACGATTTTTGTCATAAATGCCATGAACTTATTTTGCTGGGTGCCTTTTCTGAGATAGACAAGACAGTATTGGGGCTACAGGGCTACTGATCATTTTTTTGTTTTATGTCATTGGTGGGGCAGGTTTCACTGCAAGTGGGGGACGTTCTCATTGCTGGAAACCATCCAACTTCGTTCCTGCTTTCAGCGTTTTTAAATAAATAATGGTTGTTTGCAGTGGTGCATCGTCAGCCTGAGTTCCTCCATGTACCATCTGGCTTCGGTGTAGAGTTTATCATGTTGTTTTAGCATGAGAGGTGTGAGATTTTCGGTGCTGGAGGTGACCCAGTAGTTAACATTCTTAATTGCTTTGTCGAGGCTGTTGCTGTGTTCAGGTCATAGGGGGTTAAGATTGATGATCCAATCCTTTTGAGGGATGCTGTTCGGTTGCAGCACGCTGTTCTGGTAGTGGTTTGGGTGTATTGTAATGGGAATGAGAACTAGACGTTGAATTTGACATTGGCAAAGTCTGTTCAGGTAATCTGTGTGAACTCTTTGACTCAGACACTCTCGAAATAGTTGAAACTGGAGTCAAGGATGTGTCAGATGGCATGGGTCCTTTAAATTGTTGGGCTAAACCCAGGTTTCCAATGTCATCAAGGTGTATTTTTGAGTTGAAGTCAGTTGGGTCTTCCAGTTGGATGTTTAGGTCTCAGAGGAGGATGCAATTTCCTGTGTTGAGGACAAGCGGTGCTACGAAGTCTGGGAAGGTGTTGGAAAACTTGGTCACAGTTCCGGTAGTCAGTATGTGAAAGTGCTGCTCTGCGTGAAGTTGGCAGTATTGGGCAGCTTGAACGGCGGGTGTTCCGTGTTAGGGGATGGCATGTCAGCGGTGATGGTGCAGCTAATGGCATTCTTGTTTTTCTTTTAAAACCAGATTTAATTGGGGTTTTATATAGTGAGATCCGAATCATCAAATGCTCATTACATGTCATGAGGAAAAGTGCTAACATATTCACGTCAACACCCTGTGATCAACTTTATTAACAGTTCAACTCCCTCTCCCGCTTCCTTTAAGTCATTGCATCTTCTGCTTGTCAGCCTGGGCAGTGAGTAGATAGGATCTAGGGTTCACTGCTTGTTGTCTCAGTTGGCTATAACCATGGGGGGTGCAAAGGGGAAGATTCAGGGAAGTGCCTGTCACTTATGCGATCCATCCCATCTCATCTCCCCCTCGCTCAAGTGACGGGGGGACGCAAGGCACCCACCCCCACCGCATCCAGGTCAAGTGTCATTATTCATCCACTTGTCTTCCCCAGGCCCTTGCCGTATCTAGTGTGCCTATGCCCCATTGAGCTTCCTTCAGAAGAATTCTGCCTCAGAGCTTGCCCATTTTGCAAATTCTCTTCTCCATGTCCAATAATAATTGATTAATTTGAATTTGCATTCCACAAAACATTCAGGGTCCTCTCTACTATGGTCTCCCAATCCACCTCCAGGATCAAAGTTCCAAAATCCTCTTCCCACTGCAGTCTTAGCTGCTCCATTGACTTCTGAATGTCGCAACTTATCACCATATGGAGGCAAGAAACCGTTTTGATTCTACCTGCCCATAGAGGCACGTTTTGACAGCAGTCCATTGCTCACAGTTCCGTGAATCCCACACCCCAGTGCTTTTGAAGTGCTGATGTGAGGGCCCTGTGCAAGAGAAAGTGGCCTTGGGGTACGTCGAATTCTATGTGGTAGTCGTCAAAGGGGAGCATTTCAGAATCTTGAAAAAGACCTGCCACTGCGGTTTCTCCACTGTCGAGGATCCTGAGGGGGGGCCTTGCCTCAATGATGCTCCAGCCAATCCCAGGCCTCCTGCGGGGAGCAAATGAACTCCGCTCCTCCCGGGATGTCCACTCGCAGTCTGGTCAGATATAGCATTGTATACTTGCAGAGCTTATGCTTTACACTCTCAAAGAAGGCCCATTGCTTCAGCACCTCTCTGGAAAAATCCAGAAATATGTTCATTACCACGTTGTTTACTTGGAGATCTCCTTGTCGTAAAAGAAAGAGGCTTTCATAGACTATTCACAAACCACTTGATGCTTGAGACCAGATACACAAAGTAAGTCAGAAATCTTGGAGGAGAAATGCATCTAATTCTCACATGGATTTTTTACTTCACAAAAAACATAAGCTTGGAAAAGTATGATGTCTGAAGTGGAGGGGTAGGCGTGCCCCATCTCTGGAGATCTCACTTTTAGCCACCATGCATGTCAGGTTAAGGCAACATGTACATGTACTTACAGGCACATTCCACATTCCACATTCTCTTTGGACACCCTGGCACCCTTGGAATGGCGATTCTCAAATTGCGATTTTCTCATAGAAAATATCAATTTGAGAATATATCCCCATTCATTCCTATGGGCCTCTTGGCTCATAGGAATGAATGGGACACTCATTCCTTAATTGCGATTCGCAATTTGCTAATCGCAATTAAGGAATGTTAGAGATTCGCAAAAAAATGGTGAATTATTACCTACATTCCATTTTGCAATTCTCAAATAGCGATTCCTTAAAAATCGCTATTTGAGGATCGCAAAAATGGAAATTACCTACATATGCCCCATAGGCCTTTATGATGTGCAGCTGTCCACGGGTTTGCTCGTTTTGCGAATAACCATGATTGTGGCCATATCCAGTTGTGAGGGGAAGGCATTCATTATAGCAGTCTCGGTGTACATGGCCAGCAGGTCTCGGACCAGAATTGTAAAAAATTGACTTAAATGCTCAATGGGGAAACCAAATGGGCCCAGGGCTTTACCAAAAGACATGGCTGAGAGTGCCGTATCATTGTTGTCGGCTGTGATTGGCTGGTCCAGGTCACAGGCCAGGAATTGGTGGATCGATGGGAGAGGGATCTCGGCCAAAGGTGGGTGAGCCACCTCCCTCAGAGGTCTGGTTATGGGTGTACAACTTATGGTAGAAGTCAGCAAGCACCCATAGAATATCAGGGGTGCAGACTCTGCCCTCAGAATCTACATGGATGGAGGCAATCGCTATAGTGGATTCTCAGACTTGTCGCCATGTTCATAGACCCGCCTGGTTGTAGCCCTGCAACATTACCATGCCTCCTCCAAGGAGATTTGCCTCATCTCTGCTCATGCCTCTGCAAGTTGGCGAGCAAGCTCATCTGAAGTCCCTGCAAAGAGCTCGGCATCCAAGGCAAAGGTTTGGTTCTCGAGGGTCGTGATATGTGATATTTCTCTTTCTCTCTACCCCTGGTATATTCTTTCAATAGACCCCTAATTGTGGGACTCCCAAACCCATCTCCCATATCTCTACCCCTGAAACATCTGTAACCTATGCCGTGGCAAAACAATACCATCAAGTAAAATACACAGCAGAACATGAAATAGAGACCTCCTCAATTGCAGGATAAAATTAAAAAAATAGCGCCTGTGGCTTGTACCGCAAGATTGGTCCTCCCCCAATAGGGGACAGTAAACATCAGTGGACATGGCTGGAGCACACAGTTCTGCTGGAATTGGTCAGTCCAGTGCTTGGCCTAAGTTCTAAAAAGCTCCAGGGTGCGGGTGCACATCTGGAGACCACAGTATCTCATGCTCTTTTTCCTGGGAGGATTCAGGTTTTAGCAGAAAGGGATTCTCAAAGCTACCACTGCGGGGAGAATCTGCAGATCAGCAGTGGTCATGTCACTCCAAGGCTTGCTTCGGCATCTCGAAGAAGTAAGTTTTGGATTTGAAGATCACTTTTTTTGCCGGAAAGATGAGCATATACTGAATGTTAGGAGCATGAAGTTTTTGTTTGACTTTGTTGAAGGAGTGTCTACGCTGCTGGTCTTCCCAAGTGTAATAAAAAAAAGTCACTATACAGGAGTCTGGGAAGCCAAGGTCGGGTTATCCCCAGAAATCCCGGTGAACAGATCTTTGTCATGGTGATTGAGAATCCAGGCAATAATTGGATGCACTGGATCCCAGTGGGAGGGGGTGTCTCTGGGCTAGAGACATGTGAGCTCACTCCACAATGAACCACTGTGACAGTTTATGCTAAGAGATCAAGGAGCGCACTCAGTGTTCCAAGAATCACTCTTTGTCTGAGATTTTGTAACCCTTGTGGAACCCAACAAACCAGAGCTTATTTCTGCGAGACCTGTTATTAGTATCCTCAGAATGCTCCTCACTGCTAGCAGTTTGGAGACCTATTGTTTAAGAGTAGCCATGTTGTCCTTCACTGAAGACACTCAACTTTCTTCTTCCATGACCCACCTGTAGATATTTCTGAGGTCCTTGCGTAGAAGAGAAACATCCACTTTCTCTTCACCCACTTTAGTCTCCAATGCTTCTCCAGAGCCCTGGATTGCCTAAATTGAACTGTGTGAGATTGTGCTGTAGCGCCAGGGGGTTATTGATGGTCCCCATGTTGCTGGAGGCTGATGACATGTATTAGTCCATTTTATCTGTGCCTGTCTACGCAGGGCAGATTTATCCCTCCCAATGGCTGCACAGTGTGGGGGGCTCGAAGTCAGATGTTCTGTGGTCCGCTTGCCCTGGAGGGCAGCACAAGCAGCCACAGGCAATGCCTTCAGCGGGTGCCATGCCTACACGTTTGCCCCTCGCCCACACATCTGCCCAGGTACACTTCTCAGTGCCCCAGATCAATCGGCATCAGGTTGTGGGCTCACTTCATCCACAGGAGTCCCCTGTCCTCAGCCCAGTCTGGGCTCCCGGCTCAGAGGCACAACCACTGGTGCACCCAGCTCTGCGGTTTAAGGGGCAATTTCCGGAGAGAGCCTGAAAGGGCCCCCACTGCATGCAAGGGCCAACTAATTGAGGCCCAAAATGGACTCCTAGGCCTGTCTCCCAACTTCCATGATTAGTGTGCGACCCCGGGGAGGGGCTTCAGGATCTGCTGTCCCTGCCCACTATGGGTGGAGAACACAGTCCACAGCCCATTGTACTCATAGGGGGGAGGTGGTAGACAAGTTCCGTGGGGGGAGAGGCCCTTTGGGGTCATGACTGCCAGGCGGGAACAGGAACTCAAAGAACAGGCCCTGTAGGGCCGCCCACTCTTACCTCATCTCCTGTGAGCCTGATGTCTTCTGCGGTGCTTCACGACTCCATGGGCAATGCTGAAAACACGTGTGCCATCCTGACTGCAGGTTCTGGGGTACCCAGCAGCTCCTCAAGTACTCCAATCCTCTCGGAGACAGCCCTGGGGCCTCAGGCTGCCAGCCGCTTTACCGTCTCATAGCTCCGTGCTGTCAGCAACAGGCACACGCAGCAGTCAGAGAGAGAGTGTCCGGTGGTTGAATTGCACGTGCTGGGTCGGGGGATGACTGAGGATTATTGTGGAGGTCGGTGCAGTTAAAATGCAGCCACAATCTTGGCCACCGTGGCCCTGACTAAACCATTTATAGTTGAAAGTGGACATTTCAATATGATAAAAAGTAGTGATGTTGTGGTGGGCCTAGATTTGAGCCGATGGAGAAAACAATTGGAAAGGAGGATTATATAATTAGGGCTTTAAGGTTTTTCTGTTGTTCAAATCGTTTTGTTGAGTCTATAATCAACTGACAATACATCTAGAAAGAAAACAAACAGTGATAGAATTCTTAAAAGTACATGGTAATTTCTCAGAAAAACGAAAAGTACAGAATGGTTTAACAATTAAGTTTAAATGGAATCTATTTGACTGTACAATAGAACTCTAATCAGTACTAATAAGAACAGTGAATACATTACGTGGTCTACAAACAAATATCCTCATTATTTAAAATTAGTACTAAAGTGAGAGAGAGGGGGAAAATGGAGTGGGTGGACGGGAAGAAAGAAAACAGACACACAAGGTAAAATATAAGTGAAAAACCACATGCACAGCAAACACAGTTAAGATTTCACAATTAATTAGAAAATAGGAACATCAATGTCAAATGAACGTTATAGGCAATGAAAATACAAATACAAAATGCCCATGA
The DNA here is from genome assembly GCF_964263255.1 of Lissotriton vulgaris. Classification (NCBI taxonomy): domain Eukaryota; kingdom Metazoa; phylum Chordata; class Amphibia; order Caudata; family Salamandridae; genus Lissotriton; species Lissotriton vulgaris. The sequence goes on along the minus strand of NC_141695.1, from coordinate 768,138,745 downwards.
AATCAATCAGAATTATCTATTTCTTATGAACAACTAGCTTCAAATAATAATGAATAAGATCCCACCATATGCGTGACTCAGAATAATTGATTTAATGGCCAAAGAAATCCACATATTACATTATTCTCACCGATTCAGGGAAAAAAACAGATTAAGCAGCAACAAATAAAAATGATAATGTATTAAGGCAGGCACTTATACGTTTCCATTAAAAAGCACGCTCTAATGCTACTGTTACAAGACAACCATTTTTTGGATGTAAACAAATTAGCATTTTAATTTTGTTAGTACATAGAGATTCATAGGGTTTTTCTTACTGAAAATGCACAAACAATTGGGGGCATGTTTTTGAGAGTTTTGCTTCATGCTTGCACCATGAAATCTGGTTAATGCATGACGTAAAGCCCTAAGTCATATTTATGAAGCCATGCAAAGCCACTTTTTAATGGCTCCATAAATCTAGGGTAATGCAATACAGGGCAAATCACTGCGTTATGTTAATCTGTGCAAGGGAGGCTTCAAAGGAGTGTTGCATGGGTGTTCCCACGCAACTCCCATGCTTTTTGATTCATTTCCAGATTTACCATACCTGACCATGACCCAAAAAGATACGGCTCCCCAGGAGAGGTGTAACAAGAAGAAATATCTATATTTCTCCTTGTTACTTGCTCTTTTTTGTGTGTCTTTGTAAGTGAATATTAAGTATGGGCGAAATTTGCGAATTTGTGGTATGCGAATTTGTGCGAAAGCGAATTTGCGGTCCGCAAAATCAGCGTATTTGCTGCAAACTTGCGTATTTCTTTATTTTTGCGTGTTCGCAGGGTTTTTTTTGCAGCACGGTTACCACGAAGTTACCAATGCGGTCGTACATGGGCGTGGCCATCTTGTTTTCAGTGTTTGTGTTGCGTATTTCCGTTTCCGGGAGCTAGTTGCATGCTTGCGTTGTACATTTCTTACGTGCAGGGCGCAATTGAGTGTTCGCATCCGTTTTTGCGTGCTCGCGGGGGAAATATTGCGCAAACTTACCCACGTGGTCGCAATGGGCGTGGGCATCTTGTTTTGTTTATACATTGCTATGGTTCTTGGCATGCTTTTTCAATCCTCCTTTAATCTTTGTAATCCTTTGTTTGTTTGAACTTTTTTTTATCTTTTTTACTCATTATCTATCTCTTTATTTTTCTACATCTATATTTTGTGTTTTTTCTACTTTTAGTTACTTTAAAACTACTTTTTTAAACTCTCTTTTCTTTAACTCACTTTCCCAATTCTTTCCTATTTTATTTTCCTTTAACTGTCCAACACCATGGCAAAGGGAGCTGGCAAAAACCTTAAGGGGAAGGGTCCCGCACCCCATAGTGCTTAAGGGGGGAGGCAGTAACTGCCCGGGAGATCTTTAGCGTGGTGGAGGTGGCCACACTGGTTTTCTTTGTCCAGCGCCACCTCCCCAAGACTGTCGTGGCAGGCGGCAGGCCCGGTACCAGGTACGGGCTCCGGGAGCATCGCCAGTTATGGGGGAAGGTGTGCCGGGCCATGTATCGGGAGTCTGGGGTCCGGCGCACCTACTACCAGGCGACACACAGGTGGCCCGACATGCTGGACCAGGAACACGACCTGCTCGACCTGCTTGGTGTGGAGAACCCTGAGCTTGGTGAGTACTAGTAGCTATTTGATCACTACTTTGTTTTCTCCTGCTCTGTGTTATGAATTATATTGCAAGTATTTGTTTTTTTCCGAAGAGCAAGAATGCTGCCGATTACATTGCAGGTAAATTATGTTTCAAAAGCTTCTGTGATTGCAGGTGCTCGCCTGCTCACTGGCGGTGCTACTATTCTTACTTGTTTTCAATTTTGTGCTCATTTGGCCTGGGTGATTATGTATGAGTGTACTTTACAGAAGTGCGTAATGCTACACACTAGAGATTACATTGCATGTAAATTATGTTTCAAAAGCTTATGTGATTGCAGGTGCTCGACTGCTCACTGGCGGTGCTACTATGCTTACTTGTTTTCAATTTTGTGCTCATTTGGCCTGGGTGATTATGTATGAGTGTACTTTACAGTACTGCGTAATGCTAGACACTAGAGACTCAAGTCCAGTCCTTCCTTTGTACTGCTACTGCCACTAGGAAGAGATAGTGGTGGTGGATTGATAGTTTGAGTATATTATGACTGGTTATTTGGTAGGAAACTTTTTACTGGTCTGTAATCATGACGGACTGTGTCTGTCACTTCGCGTGCTGCGGAGTGCTGACTGCCAGTCCTAGTAGAACCTTTTTGTAGTTCGTTTAGTGAGTTACATAACTTTCCAAGTAGACGGTGCGCGAATCCAGCAATACTAATATCCCAGTAGACCACATCAGATAGGTTAATAAATTTAGTGCAATTGTTGTCTATTTCCCCGAAATATTTTGTTATTGTTTTTTTGAAATGTTTGATTTGGCTGACAACAATCAGCCATTTTTGTGTGTTTCTTTCATGTTGTACATCAGCTTCCCCCTGGGGCAAGAGGACAGAGGAGGTAGCGGCGCCGGCGGAGCAGGAAGGCCAGGATCGGTCCACCGAGGGCTCCTCTGCTGGCCCCAGTAAGTTTTCCTGTTAATATTAATAATTATACTTCCCTATCTTTTACAGCACCTAAACGTTCCTCATAATTTTATTTTTTCCTAAATCGTCTTTGATCTTTTTGTAGACTGTTTCTAAATTCTTATCCTGCCTCTACTATGACTCTCTGTGCTACTACTAGATTATTATTATTAGTCTGTCTGTTCAGCTAGCTAGCTAAGCTTGCACAGTTGGCAAAAGGTGTTAAACAAACTCCTATTCAGCAATAGCCCTAGGCACTGAGTGCAGTCCTCTGGGTTGTCCATAATGTCTATTGAAGTCTTTTTAATGTTTATGCTTTGACAATTCCCAACAATAAAATGCCAGTGGCCACCAAGAATAAGATACTAGTTTACTTTTGGATTTGATATGAGGACATACTACTACTGTTGCAGGGACTATTCTGCACATACTGAACTATGGACAAGAAATAGAACATTGGTGATAATAGGCGCAGTTAGACTTTCCAGTTTCCACATACCTCTGCCATAGCATAAGTTGAACCCCCAATCTCCTTATACTGAGACTAGCTAGTGTGTCAAAGTCAATATTAAGCTCCCGAATGCAGCGATGACCCTCAATGATTATACAAACCAGAACATAAGACTACGGAGTCAGAGTCCACTCCCGACCTCTCAGAGTCACGGAATCATGCTTGCAAATTCCAAACCCTTTTGCTCACTCACTCATGACCAAAAAACCACAGAGTTTATGTAAGTTTTAAAGCTTTATTAAAAGTAAAACAACTAACTCTGTGTGTACTCAGTAGTCAGTACATTACATTTCAATCGTGCATTACATAAAAACATGTATTACAATCAAATTCATTCATATAAGGCAAACGGTGAAGTCAAACTGAACAGTGACTGATTTCACACATTAATTGTGGGAGACGGCCACGGTGGCTAAGCACGCAATGGCGGCGGACGCACTTGGGTAGAGCTCCGTGCTAAGCTCCCCTTCCCTGAGCCGATTCCCTACCAAATTTCATCGTGGCCGCCTGAAACTGCAGGCGGACTTCCCCGGAGCTCACCACGGCAATCTGGCCGACTTTCGACCTGAGACTCCGACGGGGCCAACCCAGACCTATCCTGCGACCCTCCTGCGGGACTGGATGCCTCCTGACCGGCGGTGCAGTCAAGGGAGACCGAGGCTTGGGCCCAGCGCACAGGCCCCAACCGACAGGCCGCACCACACTATCTGAGGCCCACTGGCCGGCTGCCGCCACACCGGGAGCAACCGCCGGTGGCTCGGAGGCCACCCTGCCTCGCCACAAGGCACTAGCGACAGGCCCGGACTGAGCGGAGAACAGACACCCACCACCCACATCGTGGCCTCCACGTGACTGCTGCCCCGCGAGAGGAGAGGACTCGCCGGGCTTCCTAACGGCGTACCTGGAGCAGCCGAGGTGCAGAGATCGATCCCGGAGAGGCGCGGGAGAGACGGGAGCCCCGACCGGCGGAGGCCCTCCCCCGGGAAGCCACACTGCAACCGGCACCACCCGGTGAGTCCACAACGCCCCAACCGGCAGAGAGGAGCGAGCGCGGAGCGGCCGCCCCCAAGCCTGGCGCCTCGGACCTGAGCCCCCGGCCTGGTCGCCACGCCACTGCCGGAGACGGAATGGCCGCCCCCCCCCTGCACCGGGGGTACACGGAGGGGCATTCAACGCTGAGCCCGCCTGCGGGCCCCCCCCACGGAGGTGGAGGCTGCTAGGGGGACAGAGAGGCACACGTGACGAGGTGATCCGGACAGGACCGGGAGGCCGGCCCTGCACGTGACGCCCGGACTCCCTGGACCCACACACCGCGCACGCCTCCTCGGCCCCCGCTGTACCCGGGGCGGCGTGGTGGAGCCGTGTTGTGGGAGGGCGAAGACCCGCCTGACGGACCCCCCCCCAGGCGCAACGACCACGGACACGATCGAAGGGGCGGCTGCTGACCACCAGGCCCCCCACCCAGAAGGGGTGTGATCCCGGAGGTACCACCGGAGTGGCACAGGCGAAGACTTTGCTAGACGGGCACCCCTGCCCATGTCCGGAGGGGTGCGGACCCGCACCGGGACTGGTGGGGCCCCGCCAAAGGGGAAAACAGACAAACTGCTACATAAAATGGCCGCCGAACAATTAGCCACAAGGCTGGACAGTGTGCTGGCGGCCGTGGAACGCATGGAACAGTCACTCCAGCAGACCAGAACCTCCCTGGAGTCTAAAATAGATGGTGTCGCTGTGGACTTGACCCTCCTACGGGACGATCACAGGGAACTATCCGACCGGACCAAGACCCTGGAGGGCGCGGTGAAGGAGATTGAGCCCAAGGTTGCCCAGACAGACAGGCAAGTGCAGTATCTCCTGAACAGGGTGGAGTTCCTGGAGGACAGGGCCGAGGATGTGGAAGGGAGGGCGGATGGAGGAGGGGTCGCGACACTCTCCCCCGATGGACCAGATGCTCCAGGAACAACGCGATGCGCTCCGGAGGGTTTCCCAGCTAAGCAACCCACCTTCACAGGAGACGATCCTCGAGGACGGCCAGCAGGCAGTACCCAGCGATGAGGATGAGACCATATATGGGATCCCGAACTCACAGATCTCAGTAGACCTGCCAGTCGTCACGCCGCAAACCTCTGACCTGATTCACTGACTCCACAAGAGAAGTTTGTGAAGTGTTTGCCATGGCGGAGGGGAGGCGGCAGAGGCCAACTGGACGCTGAAGCGCAGCTGACGCCCGACACTGCTGGGGGCGTCCTCTTCCCCCCCTTGCCTGCCGATTGGACAATAGACATCTGGAACAGTGAGTACTGCCTCTGTGGCACTGGTGGTCGGCGGGGATGGTGATGGCGGGTTGTCTTTTGACCTGTACTCATCCATAGCCACCTCCGAATGCGAGCCCGGGTGGGGGGGGAACCCCTCCTGACAGGGGCTTAGGGCCCACATCACATCTCATTTTGTCCCCTTCCTGCCGGGACTCACACAAGCGGGGCCCCCCACGGGCAGAGTGGCACCACGCACCAGACCGCAGACGGTGGCTACCAGCAACCTGTATCATAAGGCTCGGGGATGGAACTTGATTCCCTTAACTGACTGAGCATCCTCTTTGCCGAGACTGTGCTTAGTGCACACTGCCCCTTAGATTAGAAAGGTTGTACCTCTCAATTGAGAACATGGACGGTGGCCCGTTTCGCCACTGCCCTTTTGGTATTTTAGTGGAGTTCACCCACAGTTGGTTACTGTTATTCTTTGTTTTTCCCCTACCTAATGTCTTCCTGAACATTGCTGAGTGTACTGTGGGGGGTGGATACGGGAAAGCTGGGAAAAATGATGCGAGAGCCCTTGGTGGAGCTGCTGTTCGTAGAAATGTTGGGGAGGAGTACACACTACTAGAATGACTGCTATAAAGATATGTACTTGGAATATCAGAGGCATGCACACACCTGCGCGTAGATATCAAATATACTCCTACCTGAAAAGACAACAATATTAATAATTATACTTCCCTATCTTTTACAGCACCTAAACGTTCCTCATAATTTTATTTTTTCCTAAATCATCTTTGATCTTCTTGTAGACTGTTTCTAAATTCTTATCCTGCCTCTACTATGACTCTCTGTGCTACTACTAGATTATTATTATTAGTCTGTCTGTTCAGCTAGCTAGCTAAGCTTGCACAGTTGGCAAAAGGTGTTAAACAAACTCCTATTCAGCAATAGCCCTAGGCACTGAGTGCAGTCCTCTGGGTTGTCCATAATGTCTATTGAAGTCTTTTTAATGTTTATGCTTTGACAATTCCCAACAATAAAATGCCAGTGGCCACCAAGAATAAGATACTAGTTTACTTTTGGATTTGATATGAGGACATACTACTACTGTTACAGGGACTATTCTGCACATACTGAACTATGGACAAGAAATAGAACATTGGTGATAATAGGCGCAGTTAGACTTTCCAGTTTCCACATACCTCTGCCATAGCATAAGTTGAACCCCCAATCTCCTTATACTGAGACTAGCTAGTGTGTCAAAGTCAATATTAAGCTCCCGAATGCAGCGATGACCCTCAATGATTATACAAACCAGAACATAAGACTACGGAGTCAGAGTCCACTCCCGACCTCTCAGAGTCACGGAATCATGCTTGCAAATTCCAAACCCTTTTGCTCACTCACTCATGACCAAAAAACCACAGAGTTTATGTAAGTTTTAAAGCTTTATTAAAAGTAAAACAACTAACTCTGTGTGTACTCAGTAGTCAGTACATTACATTTCAATCGTGCATTACATAAAAACATGTATTACAATCAAATTCATTCATATAAGGCAAACGGTGAAGTCAAACTGAACAGTGACTGATTTCACACATTAATTGTGGGAGACGGCCACGGTGGCTAAGCACGCAATGGCGGCGGACGCACTTGGGTAGAGCTCCGTGCTAAGCTCCCCTTCCCTGAGCCGATTCCCTACCAAATTTCATCGTGGCCGCCTGAAACTGCAGGCGGACTTCCCCGGAGCTCACCACGGCAATCTGGCCGACTTTCGACCTGAGACTCCGACGGGACCAACCCCGACCTATCCTGCGACCCTCCTGCGGGACTGGATGCCTCCTAACCGGCGGTGCAGTCAAGGGAGACCGAGGCTTGGGCCCAGCGCACAGGCCCCAACCGACAGGCCGCACCACACTGTCTGAGGCCCACTGGCCGGCTGCCGCCACACCGGGAGCAACCGCCGGTGGCTCGGAGGCCGCCCTGCCTCGCCACAAGGCACTAGCAACAGGCCCGGACTGAGCGGAGAACAGACACCCACCACCCACATCGTGGCCTCCATGTGACTGCTGCCCCGCGAGAGGAGAGGACTCGCCGGGCTTCCTAACGGCGTACCTGGAGCAGCCGAGGTGCGGAGATCGATCCCGGAGAGGCGCGGGAGAGACGGGAGCCCCGACCGGCGGAGGCCCTCCCCGGGAAGCCACACTGCAACCGGCACCACCCGGTGAGTCCACAACGCCCCAACCGGCACAGAGGAGCCAGCGCGAAGCGGCCGCCCCCAAGCCTGGCGCCGCGGACCTGAGCCCCCGGCCTGGTCGCCACGCCACTGCCGGAGACGGAATGGCCGCCCCCCCCCCTGCACCGGGGGTACACGGAGGGGCATTCAACGCTGAGCCCGCCTGCGGGCCCCCCCCACGGAGGTGGAGGCTGCTTGGGGGACAGAGAGGCACACGTGACGAGGTGATCCGGACAGGACCGGGAGGCCGGCCCTGCACGTGACGCCCGGACTCCCTGGACTCACACACCGCGCACGCCTCCTCGGCCCCCGCTGTACCCGGGGCGGCGTGGCGGAGCCGTGTTGTGGGAGGGTGAAGACCCGCCTGACGGACCCCCCCCAGGCGCAACGACCACGGCCACGATCGAAGGGGCGGCTGCTGACCACCAGGCCCCCCACCCAGAAGGGGTGTGATCCCGGAGGTACCACCGGTGTGGCACAGGCGAAGACTTTGCTAGACGGGCACCCCTGCCCATGTCCGGAGGGGTGCGGACCCGCACCGGGACTGGTGGGGCCCCGCCAAAGGGGAAAACAGACAAACTGCTACATAAAATGGCCGCCGAACAATTAGCCACGAGGCTGGACAGTGTGCTGGCGGCCGTGGAACGCATGGAACAGTCACTCCAGCAGACCAGAACCTCCCTGGAGTCTAAAATAGATGGTGTCGCTGTGGACTTGACCCTCCTACGGGACGATCACAGGAAACTATCCGACCGGACCAAGACCCTGGAGGGCGCGGTGAAGGAGATTGAGCCCAAGGTTGCCCAGACAGACAGGCAAGTGCAGTATCTCCTGAACAGGGTGTAGTTCCTGGAGGACAGGGCCGAGGATGTGGAAGGGAGGGCGAGACGCAACAACATCAGACTCGTGGGGGTCCCAGAAAAATGGGAAGGGAACCACCCCGCGCAGCATGTGGAAGAGTGGCTTCGGGCCCTGCTACCCGAAGGCACGCTATCGCCCCACTTTGTAGTGGAACGTGCACACCGAGTGCCGACAAGGCCCTACACCACCGGCGCTAACCTGAGACCACTGCTCTTCAGGATATTGAACTATAGGGACCGGGACACGGTCCTGCGGGAAGCCATACGACTGGGCGAAATACGCATAGACAATGCGGCGATCATGTTTTTTCCCGACTACACCATCCAGGTGCAACGCCAAAGACACGACTTCATGGAAGTAAAGCGGAGGCTACGCACCGCAGGCCTCAAATACTCCCTGCTCTTCCCTGCAAAACTGAGAGTGGTGGCGGGGGATAACACCTACTTCTTCGGAACCCCCGAGGAGGTCAGTGAGTGGCTGGACGGGGGCACAGACACGGCACCCAAACACCCTCGAGGAGGTGAGACGAGGTCCAGGCCACGCGGGCCACGGCGCCGCCGCAGACACAGAACTCAACAGTCCCAACGGATGGAGGAGGGGTCGCGACACTCTCCCCCAATGGACCAGATGCTCCAGGAACAACGCGATGCGCTCCGGAGGGTTTCCCAGCTAAGCAACCCACCTTCACAGGAGACGATCCTCGAGGACGGCCAGCAGGCAGTACCCAGCGATGAGGATGAGGTCATATATGGGATCCCGAACTCACAGATCTCAGTAGACCTGCCAGTCGTCACGCCGCAAACCTCTGACCTGATTCACTGACTCCACAAGAGAAGTTTGTGAAGTGTTTGCCATGGCGGGGGGGAGGCGGCAGAGGCCAACTGGACGCTGAAGCGCAGCTGACGCCCGACACTGCTGGGGGCGTCCTCTTCCCCCCCTTGCCTGCCGATTGGACAATGGACATCTGGAACAGTGAGTGCTGCCTCTGTGGCACTGGTGGTCGGCGGGGATGGTGATGGCTGGGTTGTATTTTGACCTGTACTCATCCATAGCCACCTCTGAATGCGAGCCCGGGTGGGGGGGGAACCCCTCCTGACAGGGGCTTAGGGCCCACATCACATCTCATTTTGCCCCCTTCCTGCCGGGACTCACACAAGCGGGGCCCCCCACGGGCAGAGTGGCACCACGCACCAGACCGCAGACGGTGGCTACCAGCAACCTGTATCATAAGGCACAGGGATGGAACTTGATTCCCTTAACTGACTGAGCATCCTCTTTGCAGAGACTGTGCTTAGTGCACACTGCCCCTTAGATTAGAAAGGTTGTACCTCTCAATTGAGAACATGGACGGTGGCCCGTTTCGCCACTGCCCTTTTGGTATTTTAGTGGGGTTCATCCACAGTTGGTTACTGTTATTCTTTGTTTTTCCCCTACCTAATGTCTTCCTGAACATTGCTGAGTGTACTGTGGGGGGTGGATACAGGAAAGCTGGGAAAAATGATGCGAGAGCCCTTGGTGGAGCTGCTGTTCGTAGAAATGTTGGGGAGGAGTACACACTACTAGAATGACTGCGATAAAGATATGTACTTGGAATATCAGAGGCATGCACACACCTGCGCGTAGATATCAAATATACTCCTACCTGAAAAGACAACAAGTGCACATTGCACTCCTGCAGGAAACACACTTATGTGGGGCGGAGGTGGCTGCGCTGCGACGCAGATGGAGGGGACAATTGTATGCCACTGAGTACTCCTCGTTTGCCCGTGGGGCGCTATTATGGGTAAGGCCGGGCACTCCCTTCACAATGTCAGATGTTTTCACGGACCCAGAGGGGAGGTATGTCCTGGTAAAGGGCCACATGGACGGGCAACCAGTCGTCCTGGCGTCCATTTACTCTCCAAACACGGACCAAGGAAGCTTCCTGACATGCATTTCGGGGAAACTGGCGCCCTGGCACGGCGTCCCATGGATACTGGGGGGTGACTACAACACGGTGCTGGACCCTGTGATGGACCCCTCGGTCCCGCCCAGGCCAGAAGCAACATCCTTGGGAGCCACGAGGGCACTCACACAGTGGGCGGCACAGTGGGACCTGAAAGATGCATGGCGCGCGCACAATCCCGACACCAGGATATACTCTTACTACTCAGGGGCGCACGCGCTGCACGTCCGCCTTGACAGATACATGGTGTCAACGGAAATACTGCCACACATCACTGACTCCCAATACCTTGGCCGGACACACTCGGACCACAACCCGCACACACTGCACATGGCTTGGGAACGCCCACACCCACCCATCCCTGCATGGCGACTACAACCTGCTTTGCTACTGGACGCCCCCTTTAGAGACTCCCTGCAGGCCTGCGTAGCACAATACTTCACAGACAACTCGGACACAGCGTCCTCCCCAAGAGTGGAATGGGACGCCTTCAAGGTGGTGATACGGGGACACTGCCTAGGCACACAGGGGAGTATGCAGAAGAAATTGGAGGCAGATTTACGCAGGGTGGAAGCGGACTTACTACGCTGGGAACAGGAGGCGGTGGGTGGTGCGGGAGACCGGCTGAGGGAGGCCCGAGCGGAACATGCAGCATTGCTGGAACGACTGAGGCACGTTAATTTCGCGGCCCACTCGGCGCGAGTACACCAACACAGTGACAAGCCCGGGAGAACTACTGGCCTGGCTGGTCAGACAGGAGAACCGCACGGAGCCAGTGTCCGCTATCCGCACAGCTGAGGGAGAGATAGTATACACACAAAGCAAGATACATCAAGCGTTTGTGGGGCACTACCAGCCCCTGTACAAATCACAACTGAGGGTCTCCGCGGCCTCCATTGCGGATTACCTTGTAGACATTCAACTGCCTTCCCTCACGGACACAAAACAGGGAGATCTAGGAGCACCATTCACCCAGGATGAAATGCGCGAGGCCATTTTCGCACTGTCCAATGGCAAATCCCCTGGCCCGGATGGCCTACCCGCCGAATTCTTTAAGGCATGTTCAGACACGCTGATCCCGGAGATGCTCAAGCTGTATAACAATGCGATTGAGGACTCGGCACTCCCGGAATCGCCCAATGAAGCAAACCTGGTCTCACTATTGAAGCCAGGCAGGGATGGTACATGCATGGGGCCCTACAGGCCATTAGCCCTGTTGAATACCGACTATAAAATCTTCACCTCCCTGTTGGCCCGACGCTTGGCCTTAGAGGTCCCGACCCTGGTACATGCAGACCAGAATGGTTTCATGCCGGCGAGGAGCACTTCTCGTAACCTGCGTCGCCTCTTCTGAGTTCAGGAAGCGGCCACGCTACACTGGCCGAGATCAGGGTGTCTAGTCTTGGACCTAGAGAAGGCTTTTGACTCTGTGGAGTGGCCATATCTAGGGGCGGTGCTGGACAGATTTGGTATAGGCAATGCCTTCGCAGACATGGTCGGACTACTTTACCAGAGGCCCAGCGTCTGAGTGCGGACGGGCAGGCTGCTATCGGAGACAGTGCGGGTACGCAGAGGCACCCGACAGGGTTGCCCCCTGTCACCCCTCCTTTTCTCTCTGGCCATCGAGCCCCTGGCGGCTCTACTACGGGATAAGGGAGCGGAATGGGGGATCCCGCTGGCTGATGGAGTACACACGGTCTTGCTTTACGCGGACGACCTGCTGCTCTATGTGCGAGACCTTACCGCGGTACCCGCCGCGCTGTCAGACATTTTCCGGACCTTCGAGGAAGTGTCGGGTCTTAAGGTCAACTGGACCAAGTCCGGAGTATACTCGTTCAGCCCGGACCTGGGGGAGTGCGATGTGCACCTTGGAGGCACTCGGCTCGCATGGTACCCGACCACGTTCAAATACCTCGGGCTACACATCTACAGGGACCCGCAGAACATACTGGAGGGCAATCTGGTGCACGCTATCTCCTCGTTGCGGGCCCAGATGACCTTCTGGAAGACTCTGCCATTGAACGTGCCCAGCCGGATTGCACTATCCAAAATGATAGCGCTGCCCAGGCTACTCTACCACTTTGCAAATATCCCACTATATGTCCCCACAAGGATATTCCGCGAACTGGAATCAATGCTCCGCGGCTTGATCTGGAACACGGGACGCCCACGCGTGGCCCTGGCGAAGCTATACTCCCTGACTGCGGAGGGAGGGCTGGCAGTCCCCAACATGGAGCTGTATTACCTGGCTGCACAGCTACAATGGGTGACGTACTGGCTTAGCGGCTCACATCTCGACGACACGGCCACCGCAGACTACCAGTGGACTCACCCACAGGTGTGCGCCTTGTTTCACCCACTGACCAAGGGACCCCGCCCTCTACCCCTGCACATGGCTGTGGCCCGTAAATGCTTTGTCCGTAGCCTGAAACTGACGCAGAATGTCGGGCTGTATGCCCCTGCCCTCCCCCTGATGGGCACCCCCCGGAGGAGTGGGTGTGTGACACCACGCAACCTGGAGCTCTGGACTGCAGCCGGAGTGGAGACCATGGGCGACCTGTATGCGGACGGGGCCCTGCTTCCATTTGCGGAATTGTCGGAGGGCACGGGTCTGCCGGCGGGGCAATTCCTGCTCCACGCGTCAGTAATGCGGGCGTATACAGAATCCTGGGGGGATATCCAGGATGAGCCACCGATTCATCACCTAATACAGTACCTGCATGTTATGGGCAGAGGCTCACACATTATACACTGGCTGGCGCAGGCACTTCTCATGCACACACAAAGACCCACACAGCCGATCAGCGACAAATGGGCAGCCCACCGTGGGAGGGACTGGACGGATAAGGAATGGAACCTGGTTCTGTCCAGCCCTGTGAACATCCCACGCAACTCCCGCTTCCGAACCATTCAGTTGTACATACTGCACCAGGCGTACTTATCACCAGATAGAATAAATAAATACTTCGCGACCAACACCGCCGCCTGTCCCAGATGCGACCTGCTGGGCGCGGACATCTTACATATGCTCTGGCACTGCCCATCTCTGGCCACATACTGGGGGGAGGTGACATCACTCCTGACACATAGCACAGGCCCGGGGTTACCTAACACGTGGGAGGCATGCGTTCTTGGGTTGTATAAGAGGACTAAACTAAATAAAACGCAAGCCCGGTTCTGGGATCTGGGCCTCATCAGAGCCAAACGACTACTCACTCTGCACTGGAAGAGAAGGGAACCACCAACCCCCGCACACTGGTATGCATCCTTCACTAACTGGGCTAGAGCAGAGGGCACGGCGCTACGCCGGGAGGAGATAGCGGGTTTGAGGCAGTTCCCGATCGCACAACTCTGGGATGATATCCTGGGGTCCCTACAGGGGGAAGGCGAGGTCAGAGGGCTCACATAGAGACCACTGAGATGGGCGGGCGCCGCAGGGGTGACAGCTCAGTAGACAGAACTGCGCATCGCATCCCCCCCGAGCATGACACCGATCCTCAGGCGCGCAGGACATGGACACAGCCAACCACCCACACGAGGGCTCTCTAGCATACGTCAACTCGAAATTTGCCCCCAGCACCACACCTCTGACACCGCTCCCACGAGTACACTCCCCCCCCACTCTTTACCCCTTACATATTCCCACGTTTACAGTTTCGGACTCCTGTTTTCCAGCTGTAGCCATAACCCCCTTCCACGCCACGGTAGAAGGATGCAACTAGCCACGCATTCGGCAGCGAGTCCGGGCGTGGGCAGCATCTGCCAAAACTACAGCTAGGCTACTCCATCCGTCTGCTAAACGCACCACACACTAGGCCGACAACCGGTGAGGCCCTACTGCTCACCGAGGCTGTCCCTCATCAGGTCCACGGCTATCTGCGCATGCACACCATTGTCCCCCCATTCCACTAACACACTCTCAGTGTACACTGCACCGTTCAGAGGGTTTTGGTACCATGCATGCCGGAAGGGCACAACGCAGCGCAGCCACAAAAGAAACAATGGGACACGCCGATACGAACTGTTCTGTTTTGTTTGCAGAGTTAACGGTTTACTTACAGAAAAAATGTAAAATGAGACTTACAGAAATGATTGTGTGCTGAACGAGAGTGATATGAACAAAATACCTGAAGTCTAGCACGCCGGAGACAAGTAAGGTGCTGCAGAGCACCTTCCCCTGTAAACCTTTACCCTTACGATCCACCGCCTTGTTGCAGCCGGCCCGCAGGGTTGTAGGCTTTGCTATATGTACTGCACTTTTGAACAATAATAAACGTCTTACAAAAAAAAAATTTAATTGTGGGAGACCCCTCACCTGGTTGGAACTTAAAGTACTGGTGGTGATGATGATGATTAACATAACATATAGCTCTTGTTCGTAGAAGGGAAGATTCTTTCTGTAATGAGAAAAATGGTGCATGTTAAAAAGAAAGCATTCATCAGTTGTGACAAAAAGTGTAGCTTCTTATCATGGCTAAGCATAAAAAAAACCCTACCCTTCCGAAAGGGGAATTTTTAGTGCGGAGGTGGTCACTCCCGGGGCGGATGCGGTGCCAGCAGGAACTGCTGTGGGGGATGCCACTGTGGTGGCGGCCAGTGGTAAGCTTAAGCTATTATATTCCTTCCTTATTGTGGAATTCCAATCGAAGCCCATGTTAGATGTCTTCACATCTAACATGGGCTTCGATTGGAATTCCATAGAGCATATTATCAAGCCCATTATCGCCGCTTTATCGGCCGTTTTCGGCCGATAAAGCGGCAATAATTTTAGCGCACAGGCTTGATAATATGCCCCTAAGTTTTTGTCAACCAGGTAGAACTTAGAACTGAAGACAGTCACCCTTGACTTCGCATTAGCAATAGCATTAGCAGCAGGAGTTGACCAGTAACCAATGGCCTCCTCTAAAATTGACTTCAACTCAGCTGTGAAAGTTTTATCAAGAAGCCAAGTCAGATCAGAGATAAACTTGATGGATGGGATGAACGGAAAGGGAAAGAAGGGTGTAAGGAAGGACGAGCGAGTTAAATTAATGAGTGGCAAAGAATGATACATGTTTTTGAATGCAGGCACAGGTGGCTGTGAATCTGATGCATGGCCGGTTGAAGGCTGAAGCAAGGATGGGTGAAAGGAGAAAGAAAAGAGGACTGCCTGGGTGGGTGAAACAGAAAATGTATGTGTGCGCAATATATCCTTTGATGCAAATTCAAATGCAAGTCAAGCACGGCTGCATGGCTGGCAGCTTTCAAAAAACAAATAAAAAGGGTGTTTTTTGGTGAGAAAAAGTAAGGATTGTCCATTAAGAAGAATGATTGACATTTACTTTGAATGGATGGAGGCCTTGATGGTATCCTCCTCATAGTTATCATAGGTGTATGTAGAGTAGACAGAGTAGACGGTCACTGTATGAAGACTATGGGGCATATTACCAACAATTAGCGATAATTATCGCTGTGTTGGTTTAGCGGCAATATTTTTATCGCCGAGCTGCGGTGATTTTTATCGCTTAGGAACCTTGCTATTATCAAGGTTTATCTCCTAAGCGATAAAAATCGGCCGAAATGCATGAATATCGCTGAAAAGTCAGCGATATTCATGCATTACCGAGCTAATGCTCTTAGCCATGTTATCCACCTACCATTGGATAACATGGCTAAGAACTGCTCAGGGGCAGGTGTTAGCTTTTGGAGATATTCGCACTTAGCTAGAGCAGAGGGCGACGAAGTTGGAGGTTCGATAGATACATGCCACACAAAAGTTATGTATTGTGCTTGCAAGTTGCTAGTGCTACTGTGACACAACTTTCTGTTGAATTATTTTGTGTTAATCTTAAAGAGTATAGGACTTGGTTACAGTATTTTTCTTTTTCTTCATCTAGATGTTCCTTCTTCCAAACTATCTCGGAAGGAGTTGGCTATTCGGGCCAGGCGCCGGAAGCTGGAGGCAATTGTCGCCGAATATCGGCGACTGGTGGCCCAGGAGGAGGAGGAATCGCAGTCGACATCGACAACAGTTGCATCTTCCTCCACTGCCCCTCGGTCATACGGTCAGGGCAATCCTCCAGCAGAACGGCGCCGTGGGCTGGCAGCCACCCACTGCCGCCAAGCAGCGACAACAACAGCTGCCCCCCACAGTGCCTGGAAGGCAAGGATGCACTGTTTGTCCCTGAGAGTGGCCTACCTTGAGCAGCAGGTGGCCCAACTGTCGAGGCAGAAAGCCCTGCTCAAGGCCCTCCGCCGAGAGCTCCGCGACCACCTGGCCACAGGACACCGCTGGTGAAAGTAGATGGAGTTAGGGAGAGAGTGGGTTGGGTCTTGCGGGATAGCTTATTTTTGTTAGGGACAAAATAATGATTTATTTTCTACTGAAACATAGCATACACGTTTTATGTTTTGTGGGGGAGGCAGGGTGGGGTTAACTCAACTGTACGTTTGTTTTCCTGAAACTTAACTGGCTGCTTGATTCTAATTGTCTAAGTAATCACCCACATTTCTACAAAAGTGCCACTGACAGAGTTAGTGAATTCAATTGTTCTACTACTTTACTAGTACTACCGTCAGTCTCTCCTCTCCTCCTACTCCATTATTCTTCCTACCACAAAATGCTTATCTTACCTGTCATTAGTATTTGAGAATAGGGCTAGGCACAGGGCTGGCTGCATGGCAAATGGCGATTAAGGTTGGCAATGGAATCCTGGACGGATGAAATGGCATTGTTGTGGTGGTAGTAGTAGTGGTACACACTGGCAGTAGCAGCATAAGAAAAAAAGGAAATGAGACATTGAGTGGCCTGAGAGGAGCGTTAGAACAGTACAATAGTACAGTACACAAGAACAGTGCCATGAATTAAATTGTAGCCTAATAAATGCTAAAGTATTCAATGAAAAGTTTAGTTAACTAGTAGTTGCGTGGATTATGGCTACTACAAGAACTAGTACGGAAGGGCACAGCAGTGTAAACTTTCGTCACGTGTAGTAGGAGGTTGTTGTTGATGAATCCACTCGATGGCGGACATAAAATTCTGAAATGATTTGCAAATACTCATGGGTGTGTGTCAAGCAGAATAGGAATATATCCTCGGAATCCTTCACCTGCCTTTAAATTGATTTTCTGTTGCTTTGACCTTATCCTCCCCAGCAAGCGGGTGGAATTATTGCTGTCATTTACACACACACCTCAATGAAAACCACGCAGTCCGGGGGAAGAGGGTTAGGGTTTGAAAAATGGATGGGAATGGGGGTTTTTGGGAACGTTTTTTGGAGAGAGAAAAAGAAAACACAGCATGGAGAAAAAACAACAAATGTAGAAAAACAAATCTACGATACAACCATATCCAAATCTTTTAAGGGACTTAAAAGAAGTGCATACATGAAGTTGCTTGCTAAGTGGACGGTTAGGTTAATGAAAAGTAGTACTACTTATACTACAACTTACTAACTAGTACTAAACAGTTAGACAGTACAGGGTTGCAAGAATTACGCAATTTCACTTCCATATCTGTCCTCAGAGAGAATAAACACTTAGTAATACATTACACTAGTTTTACAAATAGCAAAGAAACTTCTCAAATAGCTGTAGGGATGAATTCGAAGCAGAGAGCAAACGCACCGAGTCACACACTCATAGAAGTTTACAAGCAACAATAACATTATTTAAAAGATAAGGACAAGTGAACTGGATACTGTAACTGTATGTTGTAGTTGTCCCAGTTAAATTGGGAAGTTGCATGCATCCAGCTATTCCTCTTATTCGCGGTACTCCTCCATTCCATCGGGCGCTCCGTCGATCAATCTTGGTGACCACACTG
This sequence comes from Lissotriton vulgaris, assembly GCF_964263255.1. Taxonomy (NCBI): domain Eukaryota; kingdom Metazoa; phylum Chordata; class Amphibia; order Caudata; family Salamandridae; genus Lissotriton; species Lissotriton vulgaris. The sequence continues at coordinate 768,120,548 of NC_141695.1, read as the reverse complement.
TTCACTGCCTGCCTGGCAGATGCGGAATTGCGGATTCCTATGGTAAGTAATGTGTTTCCCATCGCACAGGGTAAGTGCCGGCCTGTAATTGTTGATGGAAAAACAGAAAGGGAATGGATATTAAGAAGACACCTCGGAGGAAAAATATAAGGTACAGTGTGTAGTTCAAAAATAACACTTTCACTTTCAGAGGCAACAGTATTACATACATGCATCATTTCTAAAGTGCCTACTCTGAGTCTCTGTTTCCAGGATATGAATTAGCACACAGCAGGCCAGGGCCATGCAGACTGTCAAGGCAGGCACCACTGAGTGAACCAACCTCCATGTAGCATTGACACAGACTAGACAGACATGTAGTTCTGCTGTGGTTGTTGTTGACTTGTTTCCTGTTTTCCACTCACAAATGGCCATAGTTCTTCTGTAAACAGAAGATGATGAGCCATCCATCCCAGTGAGTGGCTGTAAAGATATTATGCAACTTTGATCACCAAGACTCATCATCATCATCATCATGGTATTGGCCATCTCAAAGTTGTTCATTCAGTCACAGTCTACACACAGTGAGTCCAATTTGCATTAAACAAGGTAAAAACAGAGTAGACTTTAGTTACATTTAGTGTGTAAAAGATTAAATAATAACAGAACACATAGGATTCATTTCATGCACAACAAACAGCAATTGCTTTCATCAGAGCCAGACAGCCAGTGTTGTCCAGTGCATGCCATCTCACCATTCATTCTTACATTACCTGTTCCACTTTTTGTCAGTATCTGAAGGGCCACAGGGCAGCGTCGTGTGTGTCAATTTCAGAAGTAACAGTCAGCATAGTCAGTAATTCCAGTCCCACTTCTTTTGAGGGGACTCGTCTATGAAGCAACAGTTTCTTGATTCTGCGTAATCCAGCCATCCCCCTTGAGGGAAATGGATAGGGGGAGTCTGGAGGAGGAGGATAGAGGAGCATTACTGAGTTGTGTGAACTTGTGAACTTCAGGAATGCAGACAGCGGCACCTTCAATAAGGAAATAAGATTAAGACAGTGCTTCTGATGGATTTGTTGTGATTAGAGTTTTGTTGTGGTAAAAGTTGCAAAACAAAGAAATACACACAGGAATGAAAGTAAATAAAAGATGAAAAAAAGAAGGTCAGAATTTCAGGAATAGGTGTCAGGGAAGTAGAGCTCCTCCTCAAACTCTGTGGATTGAAACAGGAGTAGGTCAGCTAACAGAGAAGAACTTCAGTCACCTAAGTCGGTGTCCTCTTCTTCCTGCGTGGATTCACGTATTTTGTAATCTGGTGGTATGAAGTGCTGATTCATCTTGATCATTGTTAACCTCTCCACATTTTTGGGCGAGAGGTGGGTCCTTTTTGAAGTGACAATGCCACCAGCAGACCTGAAAACACGTTCAGAAGACACGCTTGCGAGTGCGCAAGACAAATCATTTAGAGTCAACTTGGTGATCAGTGGCCATTGACCCCTTTTCCCATACCAATACAGCAATGGGTTATGATCAATGAAGACCTCTGTTGGGTCATCCAGATAGGCCTGCATCATCCACTCAAGGTCATGCAGGGGTGCTCCACTTTGCGTACCATCTGTGGCCTTTGCATCAACACTGGAATGAGCAAACCCATGATGAGTTATCCAATCCGCTTCCGACAATATTATGGCTGGCCTGGTGCAGGTGATGATGATGATACGGTTGCTGGTGTCAGTAATGGCTCTGAGGGAAAGTGACTGCCTTTGGCCACAGAAGTGGACCTTGACGCCAGATGGCCTGCTGATTCAGTAGTACTTGTGGCAGTTTCTTCAATTTCCTGCCGCTCTTTTTCGAACCGAGTGGCTGACAGAGCTAGCCAATGTTTGTACTTTGGAACATCTGCTTCATTAAAAGGAATGAATGTATTGCTGGCCAGTGCCTTTTTGTACTGTGGATCCAGAATAGTGGCACAAATGTAATATTGTTCACAATGTATTCCTTTAGGCCTTGCATTGTCAAATAGGCGGGTTAATAAGCTCTCCACCAACTGATATGCATCTTGCTTATCATCATCATCTTTGAACGTTGAAGATACCGCCTTCAGTTGGTGCTCTAGCATGCGCAACAATGGGATAGCTTTGCCCAAAGTACAGTCCTCCCTGCTGACTTCACTCGTGAAGACCTCAAAAGGACGAAGCATGTCTGTCAGGCTTTTAGCTAGGTCCCATTCCTCCACCTCTAGCCTCATGTCTTTCATAGAACACCCCATGCGTTAAAGACATACTCATTGATTACCAAGCACTGCTCAAACAGACGCTCAAGCATGTAGAAGGTTGAGTTCCAACGTGTTGCCACCTCCTGGATGAGTCCTCTGACTGGCACTCTAGGGACAAGTTGAATGATCCTCAGCTGCTTCCGGGCCTTAAAAGAATGGCTGTAATGTGTGCAGATTCTTCGGCAGGTGGTCAGTAACTTGCTGACTGTGTTTTCTTTTTTCAAGAAATCTTGAACAACAATGTTAATACTGTGCGCCAAACACTGCACTCTGAAATAGCCACCATCATTCATGTCCCTAACTATATTACTGCCATTATCCGTGGAAACATAACAAATCTTGCACTTTCTTGGATGCAGCCATTCAAAGACCTTACTGTTAAACTCCTCCAAAATGTTTACTGCAGTATGAGATTTCTCCATGACAAACATGGCTACTGTTGCATGTTTCTGAGTAGCTTGAAAAATTGTGGCACTGTGATCACCTGCAGCTATCTTCTCTCTAACCCCCGCAAAATAGACCCAGTGTGCAGTGATGCACATGTAATCAACGGCTTGGCAACTGGTCCACATGTCTGTTGTCAGGTGGATAGTGTGAACAGCACTCTTCTGCAAAGCTGCCCCAATGACCTCCAGCACATCTTGATGTAGTGCTGGAACGGCAATTCTGGCAAAATAGGACCGGCTAGGAACCTTCCATTTAGGGCAGACTGTTGCCACAAATTCTAGAAAACCCACCCCTTCCTCGAAAGAAAAAGGGAGAAGGTTCAGCGCTAACATTTTAGCCAGCATTACATTATAAAGACGTGCCGTTGGGTGGTTGCGTTCCAATGGAGCCTCCGACCAAAACATGCTTTTAATGGTGGTCTGGACCGTTTTCATATGTGATGAGGATTCAGACCTCTTCAACCCAGTTAGGCTCATTGATGTACTTTTTTGCATTGGTGTCTCCACCAGACTACTGTGCCTCCTTGATGTTGCTGGGGTAGAGGAGGGTGTGGGCGCTACCACTTCAGTGCTGCTGCCAGGGGTACTGTGCGTACCAGAAAAAATGTCTCTCTGTTGTTCACCTCCCCCCTGCACGATCAGCTCCTCCTCGTCATCAGATGCAATGTCAATGTCTACATTTGGATTTGTACTTTTGGCTTTCCGGATGTTACTTAGGTGCGCCTCCCAATGGATAATGTGATGTTTTTTTAGATGACCTCTCTGGCCTCCGGTACCATAGTTGGAACGAAGCTTACCCCGAATCGAACAAATTACTAGGTTTTCCGCCTTTTTGCTAATACTAAAGAAGTCCCAAACTAGGGACTGGAGATTTCTGGTGGCGGTGGAAGTGCTACTTTCAATGCCAGATGAAGTGGAGGATGGTCGTGGCTGAATTTGACTGTTGTGCACTTACAGCACCACTACTTGAGGTAATGGCGGTCGAGCTGGATGGAGGTCCCTGCTGGCCCTTCTGACGAGAAAATATGGAAGCTGTAGGTCGTGTTGCTATAGTAGTTACCTGTGTTGGTGGTGGTACCAGTGCCACGTCGCCCACATCCCGCTCAGTAGCATTTTTGGATAGGGTAAAAATGTCTGTCGGCTGCATGGCCGCTGGGGCTGGAGTGACGACTGTGATGACTGAGTCGTCATCGTCAGACTGTTGATCAGCAGCAGAATACACCACTTCTACTACTTCGTCATCACCTATAAGTGAATGTCTTGTGGGAACCTTCCTTTTAGCTAGCTTTGTCGGCTCATGGCGTGCCTCCCTCTCAGACTGCATTGGTGGGTGTCAATCAAGATGTAGATCATCAGAAGGAAGGGGACTAGAAGAAGAACTTGTACTAGCCCTCCTTGACCTTTTTCTTGCTGGGGATTTGGAAGACAATGTATCATCAGGAGGAGTGGCTTGATCGGATGATACCTCCGCTTGAGTCTCGATTTCCTGATGTGCCCCTACTTCTGGAGGAACAAGCATTGTGAAGAAGTGTGGCTCACTGATTAGAGCGGCAGACCCTGATGCAGAGGTCTGGCCCAGGACAAGGGTTCAATTCCCGACGCGGCAGGGTCCTGAACCCAAAAATGTCCACGGACTCGATAATTCTCGCCTCGGTGCCTATTCTAATCATGGGGTCCCACGCTGCAACTCTGGGCAATAGCTGCTTAATCTTCACTACGGCGGCCCACCCGCTGCGGGATGCCTGGCTTTCACCTTGGGGATGCCCAGTAGGGGTTATCTCACAGGGAAAAAGCCAGGACGGGTTCCCAAGGCAAGCGCCTTGATGCCTTCGGGTGATACGTGCGCTATATAAGTCGCAATACATTTACATTTACATTGTGGGCAGTTGTGCCACTCCTTGCGCCACTCCTTGCACCTCTCCTTGCGCCACTCCTTGCGCCTCTCCTAGGGCCACTCCTTGCGTCTCTCCTAGTGCCACTCCTTGCGCCTCCCCTTGTGCCTCTCCTTGCACCTCTCCTTGTGCCTCTCCTTGCTGCACCTGTGGTTGAACACTCATCAATTGAGTTACACCCTGGGTTGATTGGATGCTACTTTGCGATGAGTCAACGGCAACATCACTGGTCGATGGTGAAAGAGCAATTAAAGAGGCTGCCTCTGCAGCACTCATGGACTTGGGCCTAACTTGGCGTGGTGTCACTAAGACCAATAAAGCGGAGGTGCTGCTCCCCGCTTGGTCCCCGGCGGACACCGCTGCTGCAGGCGTAGTTTTTTCCCAAAAAAAGTGTCTGTGGGCATACCAGTCTCCTTGGTAAGTGGCGCCACTTGCTTCTTCTACTCCTTCTTACTGGCAGTGGCATTGGTAACTTTCTTGATAGAGTGGCCTCCTTTCTTTGGGCCCATCTTCTTCAGATGTCAGAACAGCAGGACGCAGTTGCATGAGTTGCAGAGTTGTCTGTGGTCACCACATGTGACGTCACGTGACGTTGTGCACACACCGCAGCAGGACTTCTTCCTGGCACTACAACAAGCGATGATGATGAGGATGATTCCTGGTTGTCAGTCTTTGTGCACCTAAAGCAAAGGAAGCCAGAGAGACATCAGTTAAATAAATGCTGCATATGTCGTGCTTCAATTAATATGTGCAACTAGGCATTTATTATAACACAACACACAAATGGAAAGACACTAAATAAAAATTGCAATTCCAATCCAAAATGGATGTTTCAATTAATAGAAGAGAGACCACACAGAGAGAGTTGTTTCATGCACCACTGAGTACCCCTGGGCACAATGGATGAAAGCATGGCAGACTGGGTGCAGGCCTATGGCACAACAAAGCACACTGCCTGGCTTCAAAATGGCCCCTAGACTTCCACCCACATTGCCAGGCCCTGAACCAGGCCTCAAATTGGCCCCCATCCACATGGCCAGGCCCTGGACCAGGCCCCAACAACACCCAAAAAATCTAAATAAATACAAAAATCACCCCAATCCAATGGCATCCATGCCCTAAATGATGTTTAAAATCAAGAGAACACACAGAAAGACTTGGCACATGCACCACTGGCTTCCCCTGGGCATAATGGATGAAAGCAAGGCAGACTGGGTGCAGGCTTACGGCACAACAAAGCACACTGCCTGGCTTCAAAATGGCCCTTAGACCCCAACTCACATGGCCAGGCCCTGGCCCAGGCCTCAAAATGGCCCACACCCACATGGCCAGGCACTGGACCAGGCCACAACAACACCCAAAAAATCAAAATACACCCAAAAATCACCCATGCCCTAAATGATGTTTAAAATCAAGAGAACACACAGAAAGACTTGGCACATGCACCACTGTCTGGTCCTGGACATAATGGATGAAAGCAAGTCAGACTGGGTGCAGGCCTATGGCACAACAAAGCACACTGCCTGGCTTCAAAATGGCCCCTAGACCCCCCCCCCACATGGCCAGGCCCAGGTCCAGGCCTCAAATTGCCCCCACCCACATGGCCAGGCCCTGGACCAGGCCCCAACGACACCCAAACAATCGAAATACACACAAAGATCACCCCAATCCAATGGCATCCATGCCCTAAATGATGTTTAAAATCAAGAGAACACACAGAAAGACTGGGCACATGCACCACTGGCTGCCCGTGGGCATAATAGATAAAAGCAAGGCAGACTGGGTGCAGGCCTATGGCACAACAAAGCACACTACCAGGCTTCAAAATGGCCCCCACCCACATGGCCAGGCCTTGGACCAGGCCCCAACAACACCCAAACAATTGAAATACACACAAAAATCCCTCCAATCCAATTGCATCCATGCCCTAAATGATGTTTAAATTGAAGAGACCCCACAGAAAGACATGGCCCATGCACCACTGACTACCTCTAAGCTACAGGCTAATGTGACTTTAACACGCACCCCAAAAGTAAAAAAAAACCTCCACATATAACAGTGAGATACTCAATACCATGCCATAAATTATATTTAAGTTCAACAAAACTCACAGAAACAGTTTATCATGCACCCATTACTAACCCTGGGCCTACTGGATTCTGTGGGTACCGACAATATATATTTTTTAAAGTTGTGAAAAAGTTTATAAATTGTCATTGCAGCAACTGCAATGCCCCAAACGAACAACACCAACTTACTTGTAAAATCTCAAATCCAAAAGTGATCCCCAAAAGAAGTTCTCAAATACAAATATCCTGCAGCAGCCACAAAGAGTAATCCTTCCAGCTCCAGATCCAAATGAAAAGTGACCAGGACATGGACAAAGCACTGGGAGGAGCCTGCTGTTTAGGAACAGGAATCTGAGGAGTTATTCTGATCCAAATCATCAATTTCAGAAGGTTTATGCTGCCAGTGATAGATTTCTTGTGCAGAATTGCAATTTTTGCTATTTCGGGAAAACGAGCTGTGCAAATCTCTCGTCGGATATCAGCTGCGGTGCACATCTACGGGATCGCGGGCCCTTATGGAAAGGGGCGACCACTCGGTCCCCCCGCACGTATGGCAGAGTACCACGATCCCCCCGGGAAGCCATCTTGGGCGGGAGGCGTGTCTCGGCTGGTATGCCCGAAGCGGCGTAGCCAGGGCGCGCTTTTTCCCGCCCTAGAGTGGGCTGGCCTAGACACTGACGCGGCTGGCCACGCCCTCGGGGCAGGCAGGGGCGGGTTTACGCCCGCCCTGAAGACGGATAAAAGGGGACGCAAGACCCGAAGGCATCCTCTTGTTCCTGTGCTCTGAAGCTGCACCTCCTCGCTGCACGTGAGCTCGAGACGGAACGAAGAGCCAATTTTGAGCGTTGTAATCTTTCGGAGAAATGCCCAAGAAATGCCCAAGAAAGGCGGGAAGAGAATGACGACCGAACAGATGGTTCGGGTCCTCATGAAGGAGATGACCGAGCTAAAGAAGCGGGTGGCGGAGAGAGACGGGGAAGGGGGGCCGGAACGTCCGTCGGCTGGAGCAGCTCCAGGAGGGAGAGCCAAGAGGCCAAGGAGGGGACCAGCTGGGGGAGACGTCCCGGTTCCCTGTACCCCGCTCGAAGCGCCAACCCCAGTACCGGCGGAGGGGAATCCGATTCCCGTGGTGGTCACCCCGGTGTCCAATGAAGATATGCCGCCCGAGCTGGCAGCACAACTTGCAGCGTGGTTGGGCGAAAGTAGTGAGGGCGCCACGGCTGCCGAGGCGCAGGCGCTGATGAAGCAATTGCGCGAGAAACGGGAAGCAGCCAAGGTGTCCGCGCCGGTTGCAGTAGTTGACAAGCCACAAGGGACGATTGCGACCGCAGAGGCAGCGTCCGGTGCAGGTAAGCGGCCATTGCCGATTGCGAGGGATGAGTCAGCACCCTCTCGTAGAGAAAGGTTGGGTCAACATGTGCCTTTGGCAATTAAGGAGAAGATTTGGGCAGGGGAATATGTGAACATCTTCTCGTTGCTTGTTGATCATTATGAAGTGGAGCATGTTAAGGGTCAGAAAGACCTCATGCATCCGAGTGTTTGGCGCGCAAAAATGGCCGCCTTTAAAGTGAATGAAAATATTGGCAATTGGGGCAATGCATGGGGAATCTTTACGTCGATATTGGGGGAACGTAGGCCCGAGTTGCTTTCCGAGTTGCCGACCTATCAGTCGCGAATCATGGGGTACTCGACATCATACCAGGGTAACCATTGGTTTTGCTACGATAATCTTTTTAGAAAGGCTAAAGAGCATAATAAAAGCTTAACCTGGGATTGTTATGATTCTTTGACATGGGATAAAATGAAGGAGACAGGTATGTTGAAAATGCCATTGGTAGGAAGTAATGTTGGCGAATCCTCCCGCCAATATGGGGGGACGCCCTTTCGTTCAGGTACGGGTACCGACGATCAGTCGAGACCTGCCGGCAATACAGGAAAAAGGGGGTTGTGCTTTAATTTCAACAGAGGTAAATGTACTAGGCCCCAGGGATCGTGTAAATTTAAACATGAATGTAGTGGGTGCGGGTCGCCCCATCCTGAGTCCACGTGCAGAGCCAAAACGGGTGATAACGGGGGGAGAGGAGGCGCCAAACAGGTCTAACATAGTCCGAGGGGCGCCTTTACCTACCCCGATTGATACCTTGGCGATGATTCCCTGGCTCAGTGAATACCCGGATCGTACTTCTGCTGGGGTGCTGCGGAACGGATTTTCGTATGGTTTCCGCATCCCGGTAGGGGACTTTCAGGGTGTGGAGAAGTGTAAAAATCAACTTTCGGTCCTGCAGCATAAGACCGTGGTACAGGATAAGATCCGGAAAGAGGTTACTCGAGGTCGGGTCGCCGGCCCGTTTAGTGTACCCCCGGTGCATGATTTTGTTTGTTCTCCTTTAGGGGTGGTCCCCAAGAAGGACCCGGGTGAGTTCCGATTGATTCATAATTTATCAGCTCCACGTGGTCTTTCTGTTAACGATGCAATAGATCCGGAAGTATGTTCGGTGCGGTACGCATCCTTCGATGAGGCCGTAGCCATTTTGAATCGCCTGGGGCCCGGGGCGCTGATGGCAAAGTCAGATATCGAGTCAGCGTTCCGATTGCTCCCGGTACACCCAGACGACCAGCGTCTCCTGGGTTTCATGTTTCAGGGTTGTTATTACATGGATAAGTGTATGCCGATGGGGTGCTCTATATCTTGTGCCTATTTCAAGAAATTCAGTAGTTTTCTACAATGGGTCTTCACAAAGAAGACGGGTTTCCACCATGTAATGCATTACCTTGATGATTTTCTGTTCCTTGGGGCAGCCGGGGATCTCGAATGTGGCCGGGCCTTGGCCGAATTTTGTATGTTAATGAAGCAGTTTGGTGTGCCATTGGCACCAGGTAAGACGGTGGGTCCTACGACTTGCCTTGAGTTTCTGGGGATCGAGTTAGACTCCAGTGAGGGTTGTTTTCGTTTGCCAGCTGACAAAGTGTTAAAGTTCAGGGCAGCCCTCCGAGTGTGTATAAATGGATCTAAAGTTACGCTGCATCAATTACAGCAGTTGGTGGGACAGTTGAATTTTGCCCTGAGGGTAATACCAATGGCCCGCCCCATCTCCCGTTCAATTGCCCAAGCTATGGTCGGCCTAAAGGAGGGCCATCATCGCACGAGACTATCGGCTGAGGTCCGCCAGGACATGCGCATTTGGTTAGCATTCCTGGCGGAGTTTAATGGTCGAGTCGTCTGGAACAAACCGGCCGTGTCCTCGGAAGAGCTGGGGCTATGGACCGATTCAGCAGGTAGCATAGGTTTTGGTGCCATCTTCGGCACAAAATGGTCGGCACAAAGGTGGCCGACATGGTGGCATGACAATGGTCTGACATGTAATATTGCTTTCCTTGAACTTTTCCCCATTTTGGTGGCCCTGAGAACCTGGCCCGAAGGGTTCAAAGATCACTCTGTGATCTTTTGGTCTGACAATATGACCGTGGTCGAGTGCATCAATAGCCAGGCTGCACGATGTAAAATGATTTTAAGATTGCTCAAAGAAATTGTTTTACTGTGTATGCAACTGAATGTGCTATTCAGAGCAAAACATGTCCCGGGGGTAATGAATCAGGCGGCTGATGCACTGTCTTGTTTTCATATGCAGGCTTTCTCGGGTTTCCTTCCCACAGCGGACCCAGAGCCGGCACCCTTTCCCGAAGCTCTCTGGTCTCTCGGTGCCCCGAACTTCGTCACCTCGTGGGAGAGAGTCTAGCACCAAGGACGAGGAAGGCATATGAAGGGGCGTTTCGGTCCTATTTAGCCTTTTTGGGGCCCGATAGAGAGGGGCTGTGGGGCCACGAGGAATGGGTAGTGAATTTTCTGATGTCCTTACGTAGGGCTGGGAAATCGGTGGCTACGGCCCAGAGGCATCGTGCTGCCATTTCCTTTGTTGCCAGGGCTCATGGTATCCAGGACCCGACAGCGTCTTTCGTTGTACAGAAAGCGCTGCGTGGGTGGCAACGCCTTGAAGGTCGCAGAGTAGATGAGAGGCGCCCGATAGGTTTGGATAGGTTGGCCCAGTTGTTGGCCACACTCCCTTCCACATGTTCATCTCAGTTTGAGACAGTGTTGTTCCGAGCCGCTTTTACGCTGGCATTTCATGGGGCGATGCGGGTAAGCGAACTGGTGGCAAGGAACAAACAGGATGTAACAGGGGGTTTGTGCCAGGAACATGTTCAGATCAGAGGTGAGACAATGACTGTCTCCTTTGTCAGGTCCAAGACCGATCAAGGTGGGATGGGTGACTGCATAATCATACGCAGGATTCCCGGGTCCTCCATGTGTCCGGTAAAGTGTTTACAAGAATACCTAGCATGAAGGGTGGCATCATGGGGGGGGGACCTTGTTGAGACACGCGGACGCCACCCCACTGACGAAATTTCAGTTTCAGCGGGTGCTTGCGATGTCAATTGCCGCTGCGGGCTTGAACCCGGGCGAGTTTGGGACCCATTCCTTTCGGATAGGGGCTGCTACAGAAGCTACAGCTAGGGGTCTTAATGTTGAACAAGTGAAACGAGTGGGGCGTTGGTCCTCCAATTGTTATAAGAGGTATGTGCGGTTACACATGTTGTGAAGCTGTAATGATGTACTCACGCCTCTTGTTTTTGTTTGGTTTTCAGTTGCGCAAGCCTACGAGGCGGGGCGGACTATGCAGTCGACCCAACACCGGGCCAGCGGTCAGACATCACCGGCTGTGAAAAAGGAGGTGTGGGTCGTGGGCCACTCACACGTGAGGCGTGCCGCGGACGTATTCAAAGCAGGTGACATGATTCACGTAGCTGGGGAATACGGGTACAGGGTGTCCTTCTACGGAAGAGGCGGTCTCTGTATTGACCAGTTTCAAACATTTTTCGAGGGTTTGTTAGGGCGGACGAGGTCACCGCCGTCTATAGTCATAGTACATCTAGGGGGCAATGATTTAGTCACCACCGGTAGACGACTTCTCCTGGAGGCAATGCTTTCCACTGTAAGTTGGTTGGCGAGGAGAGTTCCGGGGTGCATAATTGCGTGGTCCCATATGATCCCACGAAAGGTGTGGCGAGGGGCTATTTCTATTCATGCTTTGAATCATTCTGTTAGAAAGCTTAATAACAAAGTGAGTAGGTTGTTCCGTTCCAGGACATTGCATTCTATTTCGCATGGCTGTATTAGTGATGACAGTATGTATTTGGGGGATGGTGTGCATTTGTCTCGGGTGGGGAATGAGTTACTCATAGGAGACTTCTTAGCATGGTTAACAACGTTAAAACATGACCTTTAGGTAGGAGCTTTGTGGGGGGTCCGGATAGCCGGTCAACTATCCGGCCTGTGGCGGTAAGGTCATGATCGGTGAGCACTAATTGGAAGATCCCTATGAGTGGGCGTCACCCAGCACGGATGGGAGCGCTCGGGAGAGGTGGCCATTGGCCCCTCAACGGGGAGGCGGTCCCTTCTAAGGATGGGTCGCCGAAAGAAAAGGAAAGGCGGTCAAGGCCCCTTCCTGTGTAGGAGGGGTTACAGCCCCCTCCTGGGGAATTTCCCGGGGCCAGTGACGTCTGCGACGGCAGATGTGGTAAGTTGTGTGGGGTTTGGGGGGAGGTCTACGCTACCTTCTAGATACCTCACACGAGTCCTCGAACGACCTTTAAATGGCGTCGAGTTTATTGGTGCCCCCGTCAAGTCAAGGGAAATTGGTAGTTGCACTTGAGGTACGCCTCAGTCCTGTCGCCCCTCCCAAGTGGGGGGGGTATTTCTGGTTAGGGATCTTGACACCGGTTACGACCTTGCCGTTGGCCCTTAAACGTTAGGATGTACAATTTCAAAATTTCAAGTCAATGTTTTGTAGGATGTTAGTTCGGCTAGGAGAACCTCTGTATTAGAGAATCTGTTAAGGTTAGCCAAACATCGCAATGTGGTAATGAAATTGTACATTAATATAATGTTTTAATTTTTTGTTTTAATAAATACGGCCGGGAGGGTCACTCCCTCCCTCTTCCAAAAACTTCAAGAACTGTTTCCGGTTTCCCTCCTTTGGGGATTGTGTTGAGAGGGGGTGGCGGGTATCTCAGCCATATGGAAAGGGGCGACCACTCGGTCCCCCGCACGTATGGCAGAGTACCACGATCCCCCCGGGAAGCCATCTTGGGCGGGAGGTGTGTCTCGGCTGGTATGCCCGAAGCGGCGTAGCCGGGGCGCGCTTTTTCCCGCCCTAGAGTGGGCTGGCCTAGACACTGACGCGGCTGGCCACGCCCTCGGGGCAGGCAGGGGCGGGTTTACGCCCGCCCTGAAGACGGATAAAAGGGGACGCAAGACCCGAAGGCATCCTCTTGTTCCTGTGCTCTGAAGCTGCACCTCCTCGCTGCACGTGAGCTCGAGACGGAACGAAGAGCCAATTTTGACCCACCCACCAGCCCCTGAAGACAGCAAGTGGTTTTAATAATGTCTGAATAAAAATTTGATGGATAACTCTGATTTTCGTTTACAGGTTATGGTGATTATCGTGATGACTTTGAGTATGCAATAAAGTCTGGTCAATTTGTGTTATGTTTTGCAAATAAAGTATTTTTGCTTTTGTGTTTATCAGTAAGCATGCTTTTAATAAAGTGGTTGTTGCTACTGTCTTTTCATAGTTAGTCATTTAGTAATTTAGCTAGCATTGTCGTATTTATTTTGGTCGGGCGGTAAGGTCATGATCGGTGAGCACTAATTGGAAGATCCCTATGAGTGGGCGTCACCCAACACGGATGGGAGCGCTCGGGAGAGGTGGCCATTGGCCCCTCAACGGGGAGGCGGTCCCTTCTAAGGATGGGTCGCCGAAAGAAAAGGAAAGGCGGTCAAGGCCCCTTCCTGTGTAGGAGGGGTTACAGCCCCCTCCTGGGGAATTTCCCGGGGCCAGTGACGTCTGCGACGGCAGATGTGGTAAGTTGTGTGGGGTTTGGGGGGAGGTCTACGCTACCTTCTAGATACCTCACACGAGTCCTCGAACGACCTTTAAATGGCGTCGAGTTTATTGGTGCCCCCGTCAAGTCAAGGGAAATTGGTAGTTGCACTTGAGGTACGCCTCAGTCCTGTCGCCCCTCCCAAGTGGGGGGGGGTATTTCTGGTTAGGGATCTTGACACCGGTTACGACCTTGCCGTTGGCCCTTAAACGTTAGGATGTACAATTTCAAAATTTCAAGTCAATGTTTTGTAGGATGTTAGTTCGGCTAGGAGAACCTCTGTATTAGAGAATCTGTTAAGGTTAGCCAAACATCGCAATGTGGTAATGAAATTGTACATTAATATAATGTTTTAATTTTTTGTTTTAATAAATACGACCGGGAGGGTCACTCCCTCCCTCTTCCAAAAACTTCAAGAACTGTTTCCGGTTTCCCTCCTTTGGGGATTGTGTTGAGAGGGGGTGGCGGGTATCTCAGCCATATGACGTATTCGCATTCTGAAGGTCTCCCAGTGCAAGATGGCGGGATGCTATGACGTTCTCGCGGTCGAAAAGTCTTGCGCGATCACGCCATGACTTACTCGTGGTCCAAAAGTCTTGCGCGATCACACAGCAAGATTGAAAATAGCGGAGCGCATGCAAACTGGGAGGTAAACAACTCGGCGAACTCAGAATCACGATAAGTCAACGCCGCGTGCGCAAGATTGTATTTAGCGCGACCAAGCAAAAAAAATCGTCCAACTTGCGAATTGCGAATTCTTTGACAATTTTGCACAATCCGCGGACTGCGAAATTGTCAAAAATTGGCAAGTTCCGCGAGCGGAACGGATTTGAAGCTCACACTAAGTGAATATGCCTCTAAGGATAGTTTTTTCACAGCAAGGTGCAAGGGTGCCTGGTTTGGTGCTAGGCTGCCAAAAGGGCGAAAGCACAGGGGGAAAGGACAGAAATGTGCAGTAAGCCTTAAATAACCTTTCCCTGTGATGCAGGGCAGCGCAGCATGAGGGTAAATGTTACTTTGGGCGAAAGTAAGCAGAAGGCAGGATCATCTAACCAGAAATAATGTGAGAATTCCTTGCAGACAAGATATTAAGATACAAACAAGCTCCGATTCCATTATTTTCTTTAATTCACACTACACGATGTCAGTCCTCAAAACAAGTCTGCCCTTCGTATACACTCCTGAAAATATGCAATTGTACAACACTGTATATAATGACTTCTTGGACTCAGAAATTCATAAAACTTTGCAAACATACTAAGAATAATGCTGTTCTTCAGGTTAATATAAAGCAATACTGCAATTTAGTCATGAAACATATCAGTACATGTGAAGACATACATGATCAGTGGCATGTTCATAATGTTCATAATGTACGGACATTGAGGCGCGGAAATTAGTGAATCTAATTTCTCAGTCCTCCTGTTGTTTTGCTAGAAGGCAAAACTATTTATAACAACTGTGGTATAGAGTCAGCTTTTACAACTTCATTATCAGTACCTTCATCATCCTCAAGTGTAACAAGCAGATAATTGAAGTGGGAACCTTTATTAGTACAAATGCATAGGAGGATGCACATTATTCATTTTATTTGTAAATATTGAATAACCAGAAATAAAATGATTGCATTAACTATTTCATATTTATTGTATTTAATATTGTTTACTTTAATATAGTTATACAAAAAAATTATTTTTCATTAATTTAATGTTATTGTTTAGGGCCCGAATATGAGTTTGGTGGGCCTGGTGTGGAGCGTCATTCCAGTGCCCTGCTCCAGGACCACCAACCCATAGTCAGACCACCCGTCAGATTATGAGTTTTCTCCAGGTCTGGCAGGTGGTCCTTTGGCGTTCCCATGGCAGTGCCTATAAAAAATACACCACAACAGGAACGCTAAAACCTGTTCCTGTATGGCATGGACTGTAAAGTCCTTGAAGTATAGAAAAGGGGGTGTATGTAGACAGGGGAGCACATCATGCATCCCATGGCCGTGAGGCAACAGGGGGCTCATGCAGGTTTCCTCAACGCCATTGAAAGTGAGACTGTCAGGAAGCTCCTAATATGCTTGGTGGTGCTGCAGCGGCCCGCAAACATATTCAGACCTCTGACCACTATTGGTCCTGGGGCGGTCCTGTGGCAGTCTAATCGCCGTATTCATAATATGGCAAACAGACCACCAGACTAGCGGTCCAGGGACAGTTACCACGGTTTAAGTAGTCTAATGGAGTGACAAACTCATAATCAGGCACGAACTATAGTAATTTTAAGTTTTAGTTTTATGAGTATAATGGTTATAATTTTTTTAAATATAGTGAGTAAATTTGAATGTATAATTTAATTATTTTAAAATGTAATTTTTAATTTATACTGTAGTAGCCAGTTATTAAATCTATAGGGAGAATAGTGTGTAGTTTACCAATTGATAATTTATTGATTTTTAGTGTTCATTTATTTTTCATTGAAAATTAAATCTTTCATTGTTTAATACGTAAATTATGTAACTGCTATTTTATTTATTTAAGTTAAATGTGTTAATGTTAGTGTATATTTATTTTCTAAACTGTATTAATTTTAAAGTGTATACATCAATATTGTTTGTAAAATCTATTTATTATTTATTTTTCAAATGTTATAAGTTTTTGTTATGTACTATTTGATTTCAGTTTTATTTTATTGATTATTTAAATTACGTTACTGATGATTGATTTTTTTGTGTAATAGTGTGGGAAGTGAATTTTTATTTACACTTATTTTAAAATTTAATGTATTGGACACTTTATTTTTTATTTAGCAATTTCCTTTTCTGTAATTTATATAATTTTTGTTTCTTTTTTACATTTCTTTTAATTAGGTGTTAAAATGTTTTTAACAAACTTATTATAAGTTGGCACAGTAAATGTCTCCATGTGGATAAAAACAAACTGTATCAAGAGGCTCAAGACAGACAAGACAGAAGAAATAATTTGTGACACCCTGCACTGGGACTAAATTGGGTGGCCAGCTGAAAACACACCCGCACCCCTCCTGTCAACACATACAAAGAACCTCAGAATAGTAATAGACAACCAACTCACCGTGACCAGGTAAGCAAGAATGGATCTCATGCTTCAACATATTCAAGATGCTCATGAAGCTCTTCAAATGTATCTTCAAATGGCTCCGCACCAACACGGAAAGAACCATCACCCAAGCTCACAGGACCAGTAAGCTGGATTACTGCAACACACTCTATGCCGGAATCAACGTTCAACTAACCGGAAGACTCTTGACCATAAAAAACTCAGTGGCCAGATCATTCTCAACCTCTCACTCTGCACTTATATCACCTTGCACTCATAAATCTCGCACCACAAAGATCTCCACTTGCTCCCAATCCTCAAACAAACACTCTCCAAACTCCTCACACACACATACAAAGCCTTATACAAAGGTGGCCTCTCCCTTTGTGTCCAGTCTGCTGCAGAAGAGGAAGGACGCCCTGTTTGTCTGTGTAGTTATCTTCATTCCGACATAGACCCTCCTCCTCCCTCAGACTCCAAATCTGTACCTGCCCCACCTCAGCCATAGGAGAAGTGGAGAGAGCCTAGAAATGTCTGCACTGGTTTCTGCTCAGGGTAGCCTTCTTCACGCAGGCCCATATGAGTTGCAGGGTGCTGCACAGCAAGAGTGAGATTGCAACCACTGGTAACAAGGCCTTCCATAGGCCTGCGATCCACTTTGGTACTCAGGAAACCAGCCTTGAATGCACAAATGATCGTGAATAATGACAGTAATCGTGAAAATCTGAAAAAAGTGGTTATAAAAAATAAGCTCCAATATTTAAGAAAAGATCTGCATAGTCGTAGACTGAAGAACTGGAACATAAACTGATAGATCCTGAAAGAGGCAATCCAGAGCAATTCAGTGGATGTAAGAGTCTGAGCTGTGCACCTCCACGCAACAGGACTTAGAAACGGCCTCTAGAAAATTAACACTGACAAACCCCTTCCTGTATAAGCAGTGTGCTAGGTGTATTGTAAACTCTTTCTGGCCAAACCACAGGAGCAAGAGAAAAGCACAAAGGAATGGAGCCAGACAACTGAAGAGTAAAGGAAAGAGAGGGTCTCTGGTCTACAACAGACTGTCCCAATTTGCTTCGACCAGAAGGAAGACTAATCTTCACTCATAAACATGCAAAACCATTCCGCAATCTAAAGACATAACCACCTGACTTTACTTGCCACAATTATAATATATGTAGTTGGTGAGTCTTGTATTTCATTGTGAAATCTGAAATCAACCATCCAAAATACAACACACATACAGGGAATGTGAAAATAAAACAAGTGTGCTATCAACCATGTTAGCTCCTCAGGAAACGCAGTACAGACAAATATGAACACGACCCAGAGATACTAACCAAGAAAGAAGAATAAATCACAAGCAACAAGAGCTTTAGTTTGTCATCACTACTAATGAGCCATCAGCAAACACACACAGGAGAAGCAACGTGCAATTGCAATGAATGTGTGAAGAACTTCAGTCAGTTAGTACTCCTAAAAGATCATCAGCGAACACTCATGGGGTAAAAACCATACCATTGCACTGAATGTGTGGAGGCATTCAGTCAGTTATCAAATATTAAAAGCCATCAGCGAACACACAGAGGAGAAAAACCATATCCTTGCAGTGAATGTGTGAAGAGCTTCAGCTAGTTATCAAATCTACAAACACATCAGCGAACACACACTGGTGAAAAACCATACCATTGCAATGAATGTGTAAAGCCCTTTAGTCTGTCATCACAACTCCAAATACATCAGCGAACACATACTGGGGAAAACCATACCATTGCACTGAATGTGTGAAGAGCTTTAGTGTTTTATCACAACTCCAAACACATCAGCGAACACATACTAGGGAAATACCATACCATTGTACTGAATGTGTGAAGCGCTTCAGTCAGTTATCACAATACAAGGACTTCAGCGAACACATACTGGGGAAAAACCATACTATTGCAATGATTGTGGAAGTAGTTTTATTGATTCCTCAAAACTCAGGATTCATCAGCGAACACACACAAGGGTAAAACCATACAATTGCACTGAATGTGTGAAGAGCTTCAGTCAGTTATCACGCCTACAAGGACATCAGAGAACACATACTGGGGGAAAAACCATACTATTGCAATGATTGTGGAAGTAGTTTTAGTGATTCCTCAAATCTCAGGAGTCATCAGCGAACACACAAAGGGAAAGCCATTACAGTGCAGTGAATGTGTGAAAAGCTTCAGTCGGTTATCACAACTCCAAACACAACAGCGAACACATACTGGGGAAAAACCATACTATTGCAATAAATATGTGAAGAGATTCAGTGTGTTATCAAATCTTCGAGGACATCAGTGAACATACACAGGAGAAAAATTATAGCATTGCAGTGAATGTGTGAAGAGCTTCAGTCGGTTATTGGACCTACAAAAACATACACGAGCACACACTGGGGATAAACCATACCATTGCAATGAATGTGGAAGTAGTTTTAGTGATTCCTGAAATCTCAGAAATCAGCAGCAAACACACACAGGGGAAAAGTAATTCCAGTGTAGTGAATGTATGAAGAGCTTTAGTCTGTTATCAATTCTGCAGAGACATCAGCCAACACATGCAGGGGAAAAACCATCTGATTGCAATGAATGTGGAAATAGTTTTAGCCGTTCCTCAAAATTAAGGAATCATCAGTGAACACACACAGGGGAAAAAAACGTTCAAGTGCAGTGAGTGTGTTAAGTGCTTGAGTCAATTATCAAGAATACAAAGACATCAGCATACACACACACAGGTGAAACCCCTACCATTGCAGTGAATGTGAAAGTAGTTTTAGTGCCCCTTCAACATTAAGAAATCATCAGCGAATTCACTTAGGGGAAAAGCCATTAAAGTGCACTACACAAACAGGGGAGAAACCATACCTTTGTCCTGGATTTGGAAGTGTTGTGGGAAGGATTTTCAGCTAACTACAGGGATTAGTGATAAAACAACATTTACCTCTGAAGCCCAGACGCAGGAGATATGATGTCCTCAAGATGGCCACCAACCTTGTGTTTTAACCTTGACACAAAGTCCTCTATGTGATCTGGTGTTGGAGGTGGAATCAACTTAGAGCACACAATCAAATATCCTTCCCCCACGTGGATGGAATCTTCTGATTGACCTCTGACTATGCCCCATGGGCGGATTCTAAAACTGTTTTACCAAGCAATACACCATTATCCCTAAAGTTACCATCATGGTGTGTGCCCTTTACCAAAGCACTCCTTCTCCCCTTGTTGGGGAGGGATCCAGCGTTTATACCCTGGAGTCTCAGAGACCCCCCTGAGAGAGTCCACAGCGTCAAGGGAGCCATGCACAGCGGAGGTGTGGGAATGGCCCCCCTTACCAAAGCACTCCCTCTCCCCTTGTTGGGGAGGGGTACAGTATTTATGCCCTGGAGTCTCAGAGACCCCTCTGAGAGAATCCACAGTGTTAAGGGAGCCACACACAGCAGAGGTGTGGGCTATGACACAATTTCCCCATTTTTTCCACCTCTCCCGGTTATGTTTCCTTCACGCTCCCCCACCTCTTTCCCTCTTTTATTCTTTGTCTACCTCCACTGATCCTATCCTGTCCCCTGAATCTCTCCCCGGGCCTGTTTTTTTCCGTATGTATATGTTTTTAATGCATGTAACTATGCTTCCGCAATTTGTAACTTTGCTCTGAAACTGTGTAACTATGTAACTGTTAACTATGCTCTGAAACAATGCTCTTCCTCATGTAAAGCGCTCTGATACCTCATGGTCTAGCCAGTGCTATATAAAACTTTTCGAATAAACATACCTCAACAACGTTATGAACTTCTGCAAACCTGCCGCTCAGTTGCACTCCAACTTGCACTCCCAACTTCCCCATAAACAGAACCAGATGCAGCATTTGTGCCTTCTCGTACCTTATTCCAGAAACTTCAAATAACATGTCCTCCACAACAGAGAAACTCAGTTATTGAATTCCGCAATAAACTGAACACCTGGCTCTTCCTTAGCCCCAGCACTGGCTCGGCCCATACAGCTAGCAGATTATTCTCCCGAATGTGGTGTGCTCTATTCAAATACACATAACATAACAATAGTAAATGTTACCCTTCCGAAGTCTATCACTTTCAGTACTATAATTAGATTAGAGTGAGAATATCAAATCTGACTCCTCCAATGTCCAACACCTTCCCTGCTGTTGCTTAGAGTGGAGTGACAATATTAAATCTAACCCCTCCAAAGTCCAATAACTTCCCTACTGTTGCTTATATTGGACGACAATAGAAAATCTAACCCCTACAAAGTCCAACACTTTCCCTACTTTTGGTTAGGTTGGAGTGGGAATTGTAAATGTAAATTCTCCAAAGTTCAACAATTTCCCTGTTTAAGAGTACATTGTAGGGAATGCAAAGAATTGCACTTTACTAAATTGTTAAAAATTAGAGCTTTAATAACTATTTTCACTTTGTTGTTCAGTTCTATTTATTTTTATTCTTTCCATATTTAGTTTTTTCTATGTTCATATTATACTTTTTCAATGTATTTTATATTTGAAATTTGTTTTGTATGTTTGTCTTATTAATTTTATTAACTTAATTTTAACTTAATTTTAACTTAATTATATATATATATATATATTCACTGAAAAAACCATAGGTTTCACACCAGTTATAGTTAGGAATTAGCATTTAAAAAACCTATTAAATTCATGACATCACTGATGACACCATCCAGTGAATGTGTGTCTTTCTGAAAAATAAATTTGTTTTATATATGTATTTGTAAAGGTCGATGGAAGAATAAATGTTTAAATAAGTGTGTAAATGGATGTTTTTTAAAAAAAAAATTGGTTGGTTAACTGGCTTATTAAGTGTATCCTAGTGAATACATATATTAGCGAGTATTGTTTAAATATTTAAATGTTTTTATCAGTGTTTCTCTTTGTGTATAAGTGGCTGCGGGGGTTGGTGACTGACTCACTGTTTGTATGTGTTTTGAAGACAGCATATGTGCAGGACTGTATGGGTGGATGAGTGTGTATATGTGTGTGTTAGTGAGTGAATGACTGTCTCACTAGTGTCTTCATTAGTAACGACATATCTTTTAATCTAGTATATGTGAGTATTGATGTATATAAGTGAGTATAGTATATATAGTGAGAGATTGTAGGAGTTCCTGTTTAAATAAGTATGTGTTTCTATAAGTGATTGTTTAAGAGAGTAAGTATGTGTAAGTTTCCTTAGAAGTAAGGTGGTAGTGTGTGTATAAATGTATATGCAAATAAATGGATGTTCAATAGTTTATTTGCATGTGTGAGTATGTGTGTGAGTAACTTTTGGATGACTGCTGATGTGTACCAGGATGTATAGGTGTATCACTACATATGATGAGTGAGTATATATATGAGTGACTATATAGAACTGTGGGTGAATGAGTGGATGTGTATATAGATGGTGGAATTACTGAATTGGTTGTTGTTACTGGTTTGGGTATCTCCATTTTTTTGAAAATGTTTGTTTCTATTTTTGAATATGTGTTTCAAGCGTTACATTACACTGAAATTAGGTCTGTCACTCTGTCACAAGGATGGTGTCATCAGTGATGTCATGAGTGATGTCACTGACCATGTCATGAGTGATGTAATATGTGACGTCATCAGCAGTGCATTGCAGGCGCGCAAGTTATAGTGAGTCCGACTAACTATAACGTGGGAATTTCAATGGTTTTATATCAGTAAAATTTCCAGCTAACTATAACTGGTGTGAAACCTATGGTTTTTTCAGTGAATTTAATAGGTTTTTTAAATGCTAATTCCTAACTATAACTGGTGTGAAACCTATGGTTTTTTCAGTGAATTTCATAGGTTTTTTAAATGCTAATTCCTTTCTATATCGAGTATCTAACCTTTTTTTTTTTTTTACAATTTGCTGTTTTTTTGTAAGTATTCATCTTTTTTTTATATCATTTTTTTCTTTTGCGCTCTGGGTGCGCGCTCCGGGAAGCTTTCAGCTAAGCTCTCCGGTAAGCTTTCCGGTGAGCTCACCTGAAAGCGCACCCAGAGCGCTACTGTCGTTCGTGAAAAAAAATATGAGTGAAAAGTTAATAATAATGCAAAACATTTCGTACCATACAAATAAAATCAGTTTTTTTTTATAAGGAAAATGATTATGCATTTCTGTAAAAGTTTGATGACGTCACTTCGGCGCGCAACGTAAGTGCCCTCGGAAGCGCCTACGTTTGCGCCGCGTAAAAGCACCCAGAAGCGCCTACGATCGCGCCACGTTTGCGCCCCGGAAGCGCCTATGATCGCGCTGCGTAAACGCACCCGGAAGTGCTCCGGAGCGCGCAGCGTAAACTAAGCATGGGCGAATTTTGCGAATCTCGCGTTCGCGAATTTTGCGGATTTCCGAACTCGCAATTCGCAAAATTCGCGAATTCTCGCGGATTTTTTTTTTTTGTGTGTTCGCGCGGGTTTCTGCCAGTTCGCGAGGGTTTTGTACAATTTCGCAAACGCGAACTTACCTGTCGGGTCGCAAGTTTCGCGAACTTGTTGTTTCTACGTGTCCAGCCTGTTTGGGACACTCTTCTTCATCACTGCCACTCTCTGTCACCACTGCCACTCTCTGACTACTCATGCCACCCTCTGGCCCACCCATGCCACCCTCTGTTTCATCACAGCACCCTCTGGTTGTCCAGTCAGTGTACATTATTGTGGCAAAGCAAGCACACCTTCCCTGCCTCAAGTGACCTGAATTAATTTGGGGCTGATTAATGTGTCACAGAATATTTTTTTAGCTGGCACCTGCTTCCTTAGTGCTTCCTGATTAGTGATCTTTTGCACTTGCTAAGTGCTTTCATTGTTGCAAAATTAGTTACAACACCTGCCTTGTCCCAACTGACAATAATGAATTAGGGGCTGATTAATGGATTTGAACTTCCAGCCTGGCTCCTGCTTGTCTCCCTTAGCTGTAATTCAGGACCTTTGTGGCATATGTGTAACTATTCTGAGGTTCAGAGCAGGGTCACATAATAGTTGCAACTGGCAACTGAACTCTGGAGGGGCCCCTCAGGAAGCACTACAGGAAATGGCTACTAATGATGAGCCTGAACTTTTGAACCTGGTAAGTAGTTTCAGTTTTGCTCAGATCGTATTTCTGCAATTTTGCGCTTATTCGCGGGGCGCGAAGTTGTACTGGGAAGCCGCGAACTCACGCGAACAGTGCGAGCAAGCCATAAAATCCGCTGCTCGCGGATTTGCGGATTTTGCGGGAGATTCGCGAATCTCGCGGATTGCGAATTTACCGAAAATCCGCAAAATCCGCGAGCGAAACGGATTTTCCGCCAATGCTTAGCGTAAACGCGTCGGGTCATGTGACCCTAAAATAACACTTTTCATTGGTTGCTAACAGTTTTTATTACAAAGAATGAAATCCCCACCTATTTCCTTCACTTCTTCTTTCACTTTTGTGACTGAAAGACCTGTTTTTTGCACCTGGATCTTTCGTGATTTACCATGGCTGCCAGAGAATCCAGCAGTGAGGATGAACCTGAGTTCATCAATGAAGAGCCTCCTACCCCAAAGGTGAAGGAACATTTCATATGGAAATTTTTTAAGATTCCAGCTGACCAGAAGAAGGTGAATGCACCAAAAGTGGAGTGCAGGATCTGCAAACAGGTCCTGTCACGGGGTGACCCCAAAAAAAAGTACTCTTTTGGGAACTTTACGATGATCCGACATGTGGAGAGGAGGCACCCCCAGAATTTTGCCCGGGAAAGTGTCAGGGCTCTGGCACAAGAGGGTCCCAGAGATGGGGCCTCTACATCAACCGGAGAAGCAACTTCTTCTGGGAGAGGGCAATCGCAAGAGCAGGTGCCAAACATACAACCTGCTTTTAACCATGGTGTCCTCAGATGCAGATACTGCAATCAACTGCTTACCTTTGGAGAACAAAGTGTCCAGCTCATGGTTCGAGCATTAGAAAACCATCGCTGCCCTTTCCACCCCTAATTTTTTTTGTTCTTTTTGCTCCTGTTGAGCAGTTTCCATTCCCTGTTTTTGTTCCTGTTCAGTTAAAAGAAGAAAACCAAAAGTTCTTTTCAGAACTACCTCCAATTCTCATCAAAGAGCTATATTCTTAAAAAAATGAAGAGTAAGTGAAACATAGTGCATTGATAATTGAAAGGAGAATGAGTAAGAAAGAACAGAAAGGTATGAGAGGAAAAAAGAAGTGAAGTAGGAGGACTGAAAGAAGGTGAGTGTTAGAAAAGAAAGTTATGAGAAGAAGAATGAATATGGGGAATGTTGATATTCAAAGAAAATGTTATAAAGGAGGGGTGTGGAAGGGTAAGAAAAGATGCATTGCTGGAGTTGAAGGTAGAAGGCCTCATTTATGAAGCCAAGCGTCACTTTAACGCCACCAAAGCATCACTTTTTGTGACACAACATTCCAATAAAAAATGCACCTTATTTATTCATATTTACAAAGTGGTGTTTCTTGGTAAATACATCACTTTGTAAACCCCTGTGCCACATTATTCCTACGTCAGGTGTAATGTATGCAAAAGGGACGTATTGACGCAAGAAAGGGTCGTAGAGGTGACACAGTGAATAAACTGGAGGCCCCATTTCTGAAAAGTGACGCATCGCTACGTGAAAACAGCGATGCGTCACTTTTCTGGACGCACTCCTTATGACATTCCAGATATGTCATATTTAATATATCACTAATCAATTCGCAAGGAGTTACAGATATGTCAGTATTTCTGACGTATCTGTAAACACAAAAGTAACGCATTGCTGGAGTGCGTCACAAAAGTGACGCAACTCCAGTAATGTGTCCTTTCACATGGAAAAAGCACCATGTGAAATGTCTGCTGTGAAGCAGGCGCAAGATTTTGACGCAACAGCATCCTAAAAGTGACGCACTGAAATCTCAAAGATTTCACTGCGTCGCTATTACAAAGCTTTTTGCGGGGGAACACCCCCTCTGCATGCATTATACCTGACGCAGATATAATGTGGCGCAGGATTTTAAAAAGTGACCCATCTACCTAGATGCGTCACTTTTTAAATATAGCGCAACGAGGCGCATTTTTTTTACACCACTGGTGCGATGCGTCACTTTTCTGTGCGCACTCCTTATGACATTCCAGATATGTCATATTTAATGTATGAGGAATCATGTCGCAAGGAGTTACAGATATGTCAGTATTTCTGACGTATCTGTAAACACAAAAGTAACGCATTGCTGGAGTGCGTCACAAAAGTGACACAACTCCAGTAATGTGTCCTTTCACATGGAAAAAGCACCATGTGAAAGGTCTTGCGTCAGTCTAACACCTGCTGTGAAGCAGGCGCAAGATTTTGACGCAACAGCATCCTAAAAGTGATGCAGTGAAATCTCAAAGATTTCACTGCGTCGCTATTACAAAGCTTTTTGCGGGGGAACACCCCCTCTGCATGCATTATACCTGACGCTATTTTTAAAAAGTGACGCATCTAGGTACATGGGTCACTTTTTAAAACTCTGCGCCACATTATATCTGCGTCAGGTATAATGTATGCAGAGGGGGCATTCCCCCGCAAAAAGCTTGGTAATAACGACGTACTGAAATCTATGAGATTTCTCTGCGTCACTTTTAGGATGCTGTTGCGTCAAAATCTTGCGCCTGCCTCGCGTCACTTTTATGTTTACAGATATGTCAGAAATACTGACGTATCTGTAACTCCTTGCAACATGATTCGTCATACATTAAATATGACACATCTGGAATGTCATAAGGAGTGCGCACAGAAAAGTGACGCATCGCACCAGCAGTGCAAAAAAATGTGCCTCGTTGCACTATATTTAAAAAGTGACGCATCTAGATAGATGCGTCACTTTTTAAATATAGTGTAACAATGCACATTTTTTTACACCGCTGGTGCGTCACAAAAATTAACGCACAGGCGGCGCAAAACTGGCAGCGCAAGGCCTTCATAAATATGGTCCTGGATTTTCCCAGTGCTTCGCTCCCCGAGGCGCGTACCATGCGCTTCCCCCGCGCAAAACGAAAAAAAAAAAATGTAATGCCCCGCAGGACCCTATTTTAGCCCCCACATCAAACCTAGGGGGTCAGAGGGGGTCTACTGCTCTTCCCCCTTATGGTCATTTGCCCCTTTTTTTTCAAACCCCTTGTGTCTCGATTTTACCGAGACACAAGATGGCGGCCGCTCCAGACTGTTTAGAATGTTTACAGACACCCAAGAGCCAATCAGCTTTCTGCGCGCAAGTCGCGTGTCGCGCCAGGAGCGCACTCCGGTGCGCGCACCGGAGAGCGCCTATAGATATATATATTTTTTTGAACCTAAATTACTCAAAATCCACTGGAGCACATATCTTGAGACATAGCAAAGGCACATCGGGCTACCAGTCCCTACAATTTTGCCAAGTTTGGTAGAAATCCATTCAGCCGTTCGAGCTAAAAGTGAAATCGACCGCCCTATGGAAATTAACATGGGGAAAACGTGTTTTGGGACCCCCCTTTTATCTCGGCCCCCGCTTGACGTATCCCCCCCAAACTTTCAAGGAAGAACCGGAGCTCGACGAGGCCATTTTCAGGAAATTTTCAGGCAGATTCGTCAACCGGTGCCAAAGTTATTCCAAATAGAATTTTGAGATTTAACATTGAAAAAAATCCTAACTATAACTACCTACTGGCGACCGCCAGTAGGTAATATATATATATATATATATTCACTGAAAAAACTAAAGGTTTTACACTTGTTATAGTTAGGAAGTAGCATTTACAAAACCTATGAAATTCACTGAAAAAACCATAGGTTTGACACATGTTAGAGTTAACTGGATATTTTACTCATATAAAACCAATGAAATTCCCCCGTTATAGTTACTTCAGCTAACTATAACTTGCGCGCCCGCAATGCACTGCTGATGACGTCACATATTACATCACTCATGCTTTGAACATTTTAGCTTCTGTTTTTAAATGTGTGTATCAAAGGTTATATTACGCTGAGAGGAGGTCTACCACTCTTTTACAAGGATGATGTCATCAGTGATTTCATCAGTGATGTTATTTTAGATATCATCAGTGATGTAATGAGTGATGTCACTGACCATGTCATGAGTGATATAATATGTGACGTCATCAGCAGTGCATTGCGGGCGCGTGAGTTATAGTTAGCTGAAGTAACTATAACAGGGGAATTTCATTGGTTTTATATGAGTAAAATATCCAGTTAACTATAACATGTGTCAAACCTATGTTTTTTTCAGTGAATTTCATAGGTTTTGTAAATGCTACTTCCTAACTATAACGAGTGTAAAACCTTTGGTTTTTTCAGTAAATATATATATATATATATATATATATATATATATATATATATATATATTTATATATATATATATATATATATATAAAATTTCTATGGCAAAATGAAACCCCTCATTTTGTTTCTTTTCAAATTAAATGTATTAAGTGTTACCACTTTCTTCCAATCAAGATGACTTCAGGTGTGCCATACTTTTGTCATAAGTAAGACTGTTAGCGTTCTAGTTGTTCTTTAGAACACTCTGGGACATTCTGTCATTGGGCTATAGTTGGGCTACATCTGGCTGATATTTGGGCTACATTTGGGCTCTTTTGTCTCTGGTGGCCATCTTGGGAGACTTCATATCAGAATTTTTTTAATGAAATATAAGAGGATTTGAGAAGTCACTCAAAATGTGCCCTAATTTTTCTTTCTTCAGCACTAATCATAATTTCTATGGCAAAATGAACCCCCTCATTTTGTTCCGTTGCAAATTAAATGTTTTAAGTGTTAACACTTTATTCCAATCAAGATGACTTCAGGTGTGCCATACTTTTGTCATAAGTAAGACTGTTAGCGCTCTAGTTGTTCTTTAGAACACTCTGGGACATTCTGTCATTGGGCTATAGTTGGGCTACATCTGGTGGATATTTGGGCTACATTTGTTTTTTTTTTGTCTCTGGTGGCCATCTTTGGGCTACATTGGGCTACACTGGGCTACATTGGGCTACATTTGGGCTCTAACATAAATATAGCCCAATATATATTTTTTCAAAGTTAATTTTCTCAGCAACTACTGAACAGATTTACATCATTCAAAGAAAAGCGTAATCTGCGAGCCGGACTCTACCTTTCTACCACATTTCTTATAAATCCATTCAGCCGTTCGAGCTGTAGCCGTGTCTAAACGTCCTATGGAAAAAACCATGGGGAAAACACGTTTTGGGAACCCCCTTTTATCTCAGCCCCCACTTCACGAATCCCCCCCAAACTTTCAGGGAAGGAGCGGAGCGGAGCAGGCCATCTTCTTTGAGAAATTCGCAAAGATTCGTCCACCGGCGCCAAAGTTATTCTCAATAGAATGTTGCGGATTTCCTATGGAAACTAGGTCCTAACTATAACTACCTACTGGCGACCGCCAGTAGGTAATATATGTATATATATATATATATATATATATATATATATATATATATATATATATATATATATATATATATATATATATATATAAATATATATATATATATATATATATATATATATGTATGTATATATATATATATATATATATATATATATATATATATATATATATATATATATATATATATATATACATATATATATACCGCCAGTAGGTAATATATATATATATACCGCCAGTAGGTAATATATATATATATATATATCTATATATATATATATATATATATATATATATGTATATATATATATATATATATATATATATATATATATATATATATACCGCCAGTAGGTAATATATATATATATATACCGCCAGTAGGTAATATATATATATATATATATATATATATATATATATATATATATATATATATATATATATATATATATATATATATATATATATATATATATATATATATATATATATATATATATATATATATATATATATATATATATATATATATATATATATATATATTACCTACTGGCAGTCGCCAGTAGGTATATATAGTTAGGATTTATTTGAATAGGGATTACTGAAAATTCCATGTTGAATAACTTTGGTGTTGATGGACGAAATTGGCTGAAATTTTCAGGAAAATGGCACATTTTGTTTCTGAGCATCCCCTTAAAGTTTGGGGGGGTTTCGTCAAGCGGGGGCTGAGAAAAAAGGGGTCCCAAAACGTGTTTTTAACATTGAGTTTTCCATAGGGAGGTTGGACTCACTTTTAGCTCGAACGGCTGAATGGATTTCCACAAAACTTGGCAAAATTGTAGGGACTGGTAGCCCGATGTGCCTTTGCTATGTCTCAAGATATATGCTCCGATGGTTTTGATGAAAATTTACTTTGAAAAATATATATTGGGCTACATTGGGCTATATATATGTTAGAGCCCAAATGTAGCCCAATGTAGCCCAATGTAGCCCAATGTAGCCCAAAGATGGCCACCAGAGACAAAAAAAACAAATGTAGCCCAAATATCAGCCATATGTAGCCCAACTATAGCCCAGTGACAGAAGGTCCCAGAGTGTTCTAAAGAACAACTAGAGCGCTAACAGTCTTACTTATGACAAAAGTATGGCACACCTGAAGTCATCTTGATTGGAATAAAGTATTAACACTTAAAACATTTAATTTGCAAAGGAACAAAATGAGGGGTTTCATTTTGCCATAGAAATGTTTTATATATATATATATATATATATATATATATATATATATATATATATATATATATATATATATATATATATATATATATAATATATATATATATATATATATATATATATATATATATATATATATATATATATATATATATATATATATATATATATATATATATATTCACTGAAAAAACCATAGGTTATAGACCATATATAGTTAGGAATTAGCATTTACAAAACCTTATTTTACTCACACAAAACCATTGAAATTCGCATATATAGTTAGTTGCACTAACTTTATCGCGCACCCGCAATCCACTGCTGATCATGTCACATATTACATCATTCATGACATGGTCAGTGACATCACTGATGACATCACTGATGACATCTCAAATGACATCACTGATGACATCAGTGATGTCATCAGTGATGTCACTGACCATGTCATGAATGATGTAATATGTGACATGATCAGCAGTGGATTGCGGGTGCGCGATATATAGTTAGTGCAACTAACTATATATGCGAATTTCAATGGTTTTGTGTGAGTAAAATAAGGTTTTGTAAATGCTAATTCCTAACTATATATGGTCTATAACCTATGTTTTTTTCAGTGAATATATATATATATATATATATATATATATATATATATATATATATATATATATATATATATATATATATATATATATATATATATATATATATATATATATATATCTATATATCTATATATATATATATCTATATATATATAGATATAGATATATATAGATATATAGGACCTGCGAGTGCTGGGGTGTCTCCCATGGGTAAGTGCAAACCATTTCAACAGCACTACTGTTAAGCAAGTGGCAGGAGTGAAGGATACACAGCAAGCTAAAACTACAAGCATAACAACAGGTTCAGTGAAGTAGCGTGATGAGGAGCGGCTTTAGGGATTTTTTTGCAAAGGACCGCTACCACCTAGAACAGATGCCGGGGCAGTACCAGTAAACATAGAGACAGTTTGAACCACAAATACAAAAGGTTGAAGAGACTGTATGAGAGGGAGATTAAAAAATGGTGGGAAGTCACTTCCCTTCAGAGTTACTTAGCTGTAAAAAAGGTTCCATATGGGCTAATCTGGACATGTTACTTTTACAGGAGTGGGCAGAGCACACAGCAACATCCTCCAATGGGATGCCTCAAATCCTGGTAAAATTTGCGATGAGTGGCAGGGAAAAACGGTTGAAAGAGATTAAGATCCTTGAAGAAGTCAGCTAAGGATGACAACACAACTAGACAAGAAGAATTGAGACAGAGAATGAAAATGAAATTCACTACGTATGGTGGCTCAACCAAAGATATCAAACCAAGTTTACAAGAGACCCTAGAGATTACGACTTAGGGTGCATACTAATATTTGCAAGTCTGATGCCCCCAGAAGGGAACTACTCAAAGCTAGAAAGTTAGTGACCTTCAAAAATAGAGACATCAGAATCGGAAGTGGGCACGGAGAAGAGACATGTGTCTCCAACCTCAACCACCCACACAGTTATTTTTATCAGGAATACACATTATTCAGACAAACATGGCAACAAACAGCATCATGCAACAGACCACTGGACCCAAAAGGGGCTGGAAGACAAGATGGGGACAATGCAAACATCAAAAGCAATGTTTCACAAAGGGTAAAAAGAATCAAATGGGGAGGAAAGAGGAACTAGGCTTAGAGAAGCATACCATTGTCAATCTAACCGAACAAGACTTTACCACAATTGAATAATCTGTTTTAAAACTAGGCCTGACCTTTTGCCCCTACCCAAACATTTGATTACACCTAAACATGTATTGACATATTTAAATTCATATGCAAATTAAAGTTACACAGAACATTCAAGCTAAAGTTGATGCCCAGATGTCAACAAATGTGGATAGCAGCAGGGCAACATATATATTGACAGAGCATAATCTGGATACCTTTATTATATTAGAAAGCTTTGAAAATGAGCTACCTTAAAAGCAAGAGGCTTGGAAGTGACATCAGAATCATTAGCACAGCTTGGAATCAAACAGAGTGGAGGAAGGAGCAAATGCAATCAAATACATGCCTCAGACTTCTACAGATGCAGTAGATATTTTTCATGAGATCATTCATAAGGAACAGGTACATTTAAGGTGCAAACGAAAGAAAATTAACAGTATAACATCTCGCAAGAACAATGGTTGGTATTTTAAAATTTGAAAGGATGATCAAATAGTCTTGAAACTCTAAGATGAAGGGGGGAGATATTTCTTCTCTCCGGGGACATCTATTATAATGAGTCATTGAGACAACTCAACAAACAATCTTGCTACTTACCTATCCAAAGAGAGGAATGCCTGGAGAGTATTACATATTTCCATATAATGTTACAGGAATGGCAGGACAAGAGAATGCTGAATGTGGATGATTTCCAATATCACAGGTGTTTACACCCAAAAATATTTTACCATGTGCAAAAACATGCTACTAGTTCCCCAAGATGTCTAATAATCTCATCCAAGTCAAATCTAGTAGAAATACAATGGATATAAATGTATCACTTTCTTTACCTTGCTTGAAAAACCTGATTTTGTACCTCTGAGATACAAAGGACTTGCTACAGCAAATTGGAGAACATAAATTGAGAAGATGAGATTTTGATGATAACCATAGAACCCTAGACATAATCAGTCTCTATACCAGTATAGGACATGAAGATGGCCATTGAGTTCTTCCTACATAGTAGATTGCTAAAGTATTATGACCACAACAGGATGCTATTACATTTTGTAGAATTCAAATTCACCAATAACATCTTTCTATTTGCGGGGCAATACTATAGATAGACAAATGGAACAGCTATGGGTAAATGCTTCACTAGCTATGCACCTTTGTTTGTGAGCTAGTGTGAGAAGCAGGTAGCCTGGTCTGAAGAGAATGACCTCTGATTGGAACAGGTCTTTCTTGATTCTGGGCCAGATATATAGATGACATCTTCATCATTTGGAGAGGGAGCAGGGAATCAGCACAGTAATATACCTCAATCGTAAATTGTAATATTGTAAATCTTATATCCAAAAGTGAGATCAGTATAAAAACTGTAGCATTTATAGATCTAAGAGTATTTGTAGTGGCCAAGAAAATCTGTCTGTCCCTATATAGGTAGCCCACCGCAGGGAACTCCTTGCTGCATGCAAGGAGTAACCACCCGAAAAAAAATGAAGTAGAGCATCCCCTACAGGGAGCTCCTCTGAACGAAGAGAAACAGTAATAGAGAGAGAGAGTTTAACTGAGCCGGCGGGGATGTCATTGTGCCGCAGGGAGGTCACTGTGAGGTTTGAAGTCTGTGGGTACCCCAACAGAGTTCTGAGGAGAGCTGAGTAAAGGGTGCGCACTATGAAGAGGGAGGATCTACTAATGGAGGCACAACAGGTAGAAGGAGGATCTGAATGCAGATTAATTACAGATTTTTCAGAGGATACATCAGAAATCTATTGGATTCTCTGAAAGTATTGGGATGACCTGCAGGCCGACATTATGTTTCTGGGTCCTGACTAACCAGACCATCCTTTGGTGCCATAGAGACGTAATACATCGTTTAATGACCCATAGTCATTTTAGCAATGCGGTTAAGGGACCCAACGAAAATAGGATAACAGGTTTCTTCCTATGCATGAGGTGCAAGGCCTGTTACTACAGTTCAACATTTCACACATACCAGGTAGAAGGGATCAGAGCTCACAAAAAGATTAGACAGATGAAGAAGTGTAACACAGACTATACTGTTTACTGTTTGTTATGCCAATGTAACAAACAGTACATAGGAAGCACAGTACATCACACAAAAGCGTGTTTTAGAACAAATGAGAGCCATATTTAAGAGAAATCCCTCTTACCCTGTGGTCAGGCACTTTGAGCTGTTTCATACTAGCGATAGGAATTTACTTAGATTTTTTTGTCTTGACAGTGTACTCCCAGGGCAGACGGGCACAAAAAACGAGTGGCACAGAGCCAAAATACAGAATACAGAAATATAGGGGCAGCTAGGAATAGAAGGCAGAACGGGCAGAGAGGCACGGGGGCAGCGAGGGGAACAGAAGGGAAAACTGGGCAGACACGGGGCAGCGTGGGGTACAGAAGGAAAGACCAGGCAGAGAGAGCACGGGGACAGCAAGGGGGAACCGAGGCAAGAAAAAGGGGCACGGACCACGTACAGGCAGCGGGGGAAGACAGACAACAGCAGTCACAGACACAACAATGAAAATACAGGCAATACAATAAAAGCAATAAAGCGTTGAAAGGCACATGTGTATAGATCACCGTTACTTGGCAGGCAGGTAAAAATAGATGTAGCCAGGATCAGCAATAGGATTTTCGTGCTGCTGTCTGATTGCTCACTTTCCACAAGCCCTTGGGTGAATTATGTGTGCTGTCAAGCTTTCATATTCAGACATATCAAGCTCTTATTCTGTGTAGCCTTTGCAGTTTGGGACGGGACGGTGGGCATCTTAACATGAGAGGGTCATGTCAGGTGCCACACAAGGCCTCTCTGAAATATGCTTTAACTGCACTGCTTCCCCCTTGGTGGTAAAATGTTGTTCTGCTGTCTCTGACAGATTATGTCTAACAGGGGTTTATGGTAATTGGCATAGCATTGTTCCATGATCTCGCTGAAACAATATGCCCCTGTGCAGATACCTTCCTGCCATCTCTCGAACTTCCATGATAAACTCCTAATATAGACCTTGAATTTACTCTGTACACTGGACTCATCGCTTTGTGCACTATCTTGTTAGAATTTTCACAATATTCGTTGCTCCTTAGGGCATGTCTTTATTATAAAATGCTTCATAATTGTATAATATTTTAGACCTTCTTAAACTGTGAATAGATAAAAATGCTAATAATTCACAAACATCCAACCTGTTGCTGTAAGGAAGGGTCACTACTCCAAGGCTCTGGAATGAGAATGTAGAGGTGCTGCTATGACTGAGAGCAGGAGACTTGTACCACTAAATAATACACTGCTGTATGCATACATGTCCATGCCAATAGACCCAATTCAGGCTGTCTCCCTGTTGATATTGCCTCTGCTTCAAAAGGCGTTTTTAAAAAGAAATTTAAATTGTACAAATTGCTTGGGGGTCCCCGGCTTCCAGTAGTGATTCAGTGGAGGTCCTCAGGAGTCAAAAGTTTGGGAACAACTGCTTTACAGCATTTTAAAGAATATAGCAATAATGAGGACATTTTGATTTTGTGTATATGGGTAAACTTGATTTCAAATATGCTGACATGTCATCATCATGCATCTCCACAATGGGGACACTTAGATGTATATACCCATCCAGGGCAGAATATGTGTTTGTGCTAGTGCTGCTTTAAATGAATTATGAAGACAAAGCCTATTTTGGATGCTACTAAACCTTCATAGATGGTTGATGGATGGCCACAACTCAATTGAAATAATTGAACAATGTGCATATAGTTATTTTACATAGATTCACAAAATCTTATTTTCATATTAAAATGAGTTGCAGTCATATGAGAGATACATTTTAATATGACACACCTTTCACATTTGATTATAGAGTGGTATAAAGTTTGGCAATCTGAAGCCATTACATTAATATGCTTTGAAGATTTGAAAGTGTGAAGATGGCTGCCATCATAGTCATGAATGAGAATGGCAATCATGAATAGTCCGTCTTTCATTGTTGTTGTTTGAACAAACAACCAATAAAATGACATGTATATGTTTTAGATTGATGCGCCATGCCCTGACAACGCTGACACTGACAAAGGCACATAGCCGAAACACATTTGTTTCTTTTCCATTCCTTAAAATAAAGAACTTCTTCATACCCCATAAGTGCTGGTCCTGTCTTTGGAGAATTTGAAGCAATTTGCCTGAGTTCACCCTCATGAGACCAAAGCACTCGCCCAAGAGTGTCGGTGGTCCCAGGTAAACCGAACTGTAGATATATATTTATGGTATTTATTTTTTGGAAAGTTCAATCTGTATTTATCCATATTTTTTTCCTATTGTTATCTGTATATATATCCATATTTATTTTGAGTTATATGAATAAATGAAGTTGAAACTAGTATATTTCCACATTTATGTGACTGTTAAATGTGCATTCATGCTTGAGCACCCGTTAGGTTCCAGTGATAGGAACACCCAAAGATGATAAATCAGTGCACTTACGTGAATATTTTAGTGTCAGGGTTGCGCATATCTAATGCTGTTTAAGCCACTTTCCTAAAATTCCTTTTGTTTTAATCCCTTACCAGTCATTCCAGACAGGTATTAGCCTGGCAGTCATAACTGGCAGCATTTAAAATCTCCTTACAAAATAATCCAATGTTTTACCTACATTTAAAAATTAATACAGACAGAAAAATAAATGTTTTTCTGTCTGTATTTACCTGTAAAAATCAGTAAAAACAGAAACGAGGGTGCCTTACCTACAACACTGCAGTGCACTGCCTATGACCTTGAATATTACATCACTCATTACATGGTCAGTGATATCACTCATGGCATCTCAAATTACCTCACTCATGACATCATCAAGTGATTGTGGGTGTTTCCTAAAAGTTTATGAGTGTTAAACATATATACTAAAGTACTACAAAAGTTCAATTAAAATATTTTGTGTACTACTAATGAATGATATTATTTCTAACATATATTATGTGAGAGGCTGTGTGGCTGTGTATATCTGTATGTGAGTGGGTGTCTGAGTTCATTTCATTTCAAATCTTTATTTCGGCGTTACGCCATAAAAGAACAATTTAAACATTACATTTCATTAAAAATTACATTTCAATAAAATTAGGACAATCGCTTTAAAAATAAAGTGTAAAGTACATTCTATTTAACTATGCAACAAGTGTTGAATAATCATGGAGCATAACAATAAAGAACATATGAGACGGGAGGACACCTCAGTAATTCTATAAGCAAATTCAATTGTCTAATACAGTTAATGCTACTCTAAACAGATCGATTCTATAGATAGCACAATATTAATAGAGATTAGAGGTTGAGTTTACAGCTGAAGACCTATTTTTTTCCTACGGTAGCAAATGGCAAGTAAAAATCTACTGACACTAAATATGATCTGTTGAGAGGTATTAGTGGTCAAAATTCTCAGGGCCTGGTCACAGGACCTCAAACCTAATAAGAGGCATATCGGCTTAATCCATCTTTTCCTCTCATGGGCGTAGATAGGACAAAGAAAGAGAACGTGCTGCACATTCTCAATTTGGTTATGTTCACAAAGTGAACAGGCTCTGTCCAATTCCTCAGCCAGTGGGTCACGGTTCCTTGCCCAACATGACAAAGTTGATTTCAGTCGAAGATTTCCATATCTAAACTTTAGGAAAAGTGTCTTGGCAAGTGGAGGCTCTATCTCGTCCATAAAGGACTCATAGAGGGGTTCGCCCTTAAAACTTAAAAATTTTGATACTAATGAACCACTAGTACTAAGGTTTACAGCCATATTTGCTACATAGGACCAAAAGGCTTCTTTCAGGACTAATTTGGGATTAGATGGAAGCTGCTCGGGATGCTCCCAAAAGTGTTTCAGACCTATAAAGTTTATCCAAGTCCTGACATGTGTTAGCCAAGGAATTTTTTTGTTACTATCCAACCCCATAATCTCTATCAGCCCTTCTCTATATACATGAAGCTCAGGAACGTGCCACAATCTTACCCAGAGCATAAGCGGTCTAATAAGAACATGATGGTCAGTTCTTTTAAAATCAAGGTCCAGTTGCAGGGGTACTAATGGGGTTCCTCTCGGGACCCTAACCAAGCTACGCATAAAGTTGTTATCGTGGATGCTAAAGGTCTCCTTGGAGCCTGGCCCCCACAGTTCGGCACCATAAAGCACTGAAGATTGAACCTTAAATTTAAAAAGTTCCATGACGGGACGTACCGCTTTGCTGGTGCTTAAGCTTTGCTCTCTGAGAATTGGTTTAACGTTCTGGGCAAATAACAATTTGCTTTTTTCCATTTGAGCTTTCCAGGTAAAGTTACAGTCAAGCGTCACCCCTAGATATGAAAAGTGAGGCACTGATTCCAACTTTATCCCTTTCAGAGAAAGACAACCCTTGTCTGGTTTGGTTGGATTAAGGGCCATGTATTTCGTTTTTTTACGTTAATCTCAAGCCCCTTTTGACAACAGTAATCGTTAAAAGTATTCAATAAAATCTGCAAGCCATTTTTAGTTTGGGATATCAGAATAGTATCGTCAGCAAACAATAGAGATGCTACCCTTTCGCCATTCAATTTAGGTGCATCATTTTTACATTTATCTAGATAAGAGGGAATATCATTCACGAAAATAGAGAATAACGTGGGGGCCAGAACGCATCCCTGGCGAACTCCACGTTCGATTGGAATTTTCCGTGAAAGTTCGCCGTTTTGTCCCCATCTAATTCTCGCGAAGTTCCCATCATGTAATTTTATAATTTGAGCTACTATGTTGTTTGGCATGCCCGCTGCACTCAGCGTCTTCCACAGAAGATCACGTGGCACCAAATCGAATGCTGCCCTTAAATCAACAAAGGCAACATACAAATGAGCCTTCTTTATCATTACGTACTTCCAGTAGAGGCAGCAGAATCTGAAGCACTGATCTATAGTGCTGACTTTGGTTCTGAACCCGGCTTGAAATTTAGTTAAAAATGATTTTTCGTCCAACCAATTACTCACTCTAAATAAAATATGGCGTGAGTAAATTTTCTGAAGGATGTCCATCAAGCTTATTGGACGGTAATTACAGGGGTCCTTTCTGTCTCCTTTTTTAAATATTAAAACAATTTCAGCTCCTTTCCAGCTTTCAGGAAATTCCAAACTTTGAGATAGTTTGTTGCATAGGTAATTGATATATGGTGCCCATATTTTCAAGTCGTGCTTGTAAAGATCCCCGGGGATTTTATCCAAACCTGGGGCTTTCCCATTTTTGACTTGGCTGATAGCCAGCTCCGTTTCCCCCAAGGTAAAGACCAGCGGATCCACTGGAAGTTCGTGACTTACTACAGTAGATGCTGTGTGAGGATCATCATATTTCGTATACAAATTAGTAAAATGGGTTACCCAGGTTTGCTCGTCTAAGAATGTGTCTCTAATCACCCTTCCCACATTGTTCCCATTAGCTATCAACTTCCAAAATGATACAGTGTCTCGTGA
Organism: Lissotriton vulgaris; assembly: GCF_964263255.1. Lineage (NCBI taxonomy): Eukaryota > Metazoa > Chordata > Amphibia > Caudata > Salamandridae > Lissotriton > Lissotriton vulgaris. The sequence goes on along the minus strand of NC_141695.1, from coordinate 768,080,969 downwards.
TCTTGCAGCTGACAGTAATTCCGCCCACTTTGCTTCCTCCCACACACTTTTCGAAGTCCTTTGGGTAGTTTTATAGTTGCTTCTAGCTATCCTAATATCCAATTGCGATTTGGATTTAATAGCGATTAACATTTCCCTCTTAGACTCTCTACACAGCCTGTCGTACCAAGGCTTGCTGTGAGACAAGTTCTGAGTCTTCTGCTGGGATTTTTTGGGCATTTTGGTTACCAATAATTTTAATTTTTTGAAAAACTCCAAATGTATGGACTGAAAGGAAGTTCTTGCTTCCTCCTCAGGAGTTAAGCTTAGATATACAGCAAAGGTACCTGCAAAAAGTGAGTATATTTCACTCAAAATATCACCATGATCCAAAATAAATGGCCATTTTAGCGATCTCCTGTTGTTACTGATATGAATATCAATGCCATCCCCAACACCCCCCTCAAAGGAGGTAAGAGGGGAGGGGTCGATAAATAATACAGCATTTAGTGACAAGTTTAATGGAAAATGATCACTTTCAGCCCTCTCCATTATTTCAAGATCTATGAGATATGACCAAAGAGGGATAGAAACTATTACAAAGTCCAAGATGCTCCTATATGTGTTCCTCCTAAAGGTTGGTTTTTTTATGGTGTCGGACGGTAACCGGCCATTACAGGCCCTAAGGTGATGCTCTGTACATAGTTTGATCAGTTGCAGAGCCAGAATGGAACATTTCACAGATTTGCTACTCCCGAGGAGGGGGATTTTGTTCGCCTGATCTTCCTCCTCAAAAATCTCACTTATGCCCAACACTGGTTCATAGTCACAATTTAGATCCCCAGCCAAGATGATAAGATCCTCCCCAGGATTCAACCTCCTCAAAAAGCAATCCAATTTAGAAACAGTGAAGGATTCCTTTGTTGACGGTGTTGGCCTATTATAGATGTTTATTAGGACTAATTTCTTCCCATTGGAGGTAGTTATTTTTAATGCTAGGATATCTACAGAATTTGTGTCTATCACCTCTATATCAACCCTTAGATTGATCCTTGTCCAAATCAGGAGGCCCCCAGACGGCCTACCACTTTTGGATGGGATTGCTCCAATACCAAAAGTCTTGTAGCCCACCCTATGTGGAATATCGATTGCCCAGGTCTCCTGAAGTAGACAAAAATCAAAGGATTCCACAAAAGCAGCCCAGTCTTGATCCCTCAGATTGCTGGCTACCCCAGCTACATTCCAGCTAACAAGCTTTACCGAAATCCCCAATGCAGAAGACATAACGGTGTTAACCCTTGACATCTCATCACCAGTATGTGTTACTTGTTGAATTCCCAGAGATGTTCCCTCAGAGGGTAAGTGTCTTATAGTAGGAGTTAGTCCTGCCTGTTCTTCAGGAATATTGTCGTAACATGTGACATTTTTGCCCAAAGCTCGAAATACAACAGTTGGCAATATATTACACTCTGTTCCAACCTTCATTTCAGTATGGTTCCTTGGGTCCCCTCCCTCGGCCCCCCCACCCAACAAACTTCAATCACAACCATCAAGGCCACTAAAGACGTCAAAACGATTGGACGTCTCGAATGGCGTGAAGGGTTTCAGATGGTCCATCCTTCTGTCCTGAAGGCTTTGGAAGTTATGGTGACTAGCTGGGACAGAGTACCACCCCAGGGGGTCTGGGGCCGTTGCAGGGCAAGGGGCGCAAGGCATGTTTCTCATACCCTGATAGTTCAGGGGATACTGAAAGCAATGACTGTTCCCAACGTTCTGTACAATTGAACGATTAAGTGGCTGGGTTTGGATTGACCCCTGTGAAAGGGGAAGATGAGATGGAAAAACCACTGACCTTGGGTAAAAATATGTTAGAGGTCTGGGGATTATGGTACTATTAGAACTCCCCGTCTGCCAGTTCAATATGTAGTGGACAGCATTTGGGTCCCTAAAGTTAACAACCACTACATCTCCTTCGATATCTTTGGTTCTGCCCCCCAACCATTCGAGGCGTCGGACATGAACTATGTCCCCGTTGACATAGTTTGCAATAGGCCTATGTGTTCTCAACCAGTGCGTTATCTTATTTTTTAGTTGAAAGAAACCCTCCCTCTTGTTTTGTTCAAGGGCCGGCACACCTGTTAGGACTACCACATAGGGTACTGCCTCTGGTGGAAGTTCAGGCAACGGAACCCTTTTAGGTTTCCCCCAGGTGCGTCCGGTTTCCCTCGCTTCCCTTGTTAAGTCTGTTAATGCTAGGTTAGTTATATTACCAGAATTTTTTGATGTATTAACACTGGTCTTGCTAACAGCAGACCCCAGCATTTGATCACCAGTTTTCTCTTGGGATGATCTAATGTTAGCATGATGGTGAGCAATAGCTGGTACTGGGTTCCCCGAAGATTTTGGTACAGGTAAAATTGGGGGAGGGGTAGGAACAACATAAGCAGCACTAGGGGGAGGGGGTTGCACAACAGATGACAGAACTTGAGATACACCCTTAGATGCTTGATTGTCTGCTTGATTAACATCTATATGGCCTACGAGATCTGTTTTAGGCAGTGCAATCTCAATTTTTGACAGCCTACACTCCACCTCCGTTAACCTCTCCAAGATAGATACAGAATATGATCTAATCAGATTCTCAATATCCTGAAGGGACACGGGGCCCCTATTCTCAGTATGAACATTGACTGTCTCACTTGGCTCCCTATTGACCTCTTTGACTATAGGGGTATTAGATAAAGCAGAGGATGCAGAAATAATGTCCAACCCCTCAGAATCAGATTGAATAACACAGGGATTCTTAACAACTATAGACAAATTTTTGCCAAAGTCACAGCAGCTCAGTTTAGGTTGCAGTGGATCCCTCCTTTTCCGTCGCTTTTTGTTCGGCGGGGGGCCATAAGTTTTCACCGTAGTTGGTAATTTTTTTTTTGCCTTAGCACGGGCTGCATGCTGTTGTGACAAGGCATCTCCCTTTAAAGTTGACAGGCCACTTCCTATGGATGGTGCGGACAAATCAATCATATCAACTTGAGATACGGTTTCGGGTGACAGAACAACCGTATTTACCTCTGGGAGTAAACTGTCAAAAAGAGGAATCAATTCGTTTGATAGTACCCCAGCAGCATTGACAGAGGGTCCAATCGCGGGAGATAATAATGGCAGAGCTGATCCATTCTTCATGCTTTCCACTGAACGGCGGCGGTCTGCACGCCTCTCCGCTAACACAATCTCCCTGGTAATATCCGGCGATGATTTGGTAAAATAACTATCCAAGGTCCCATTAAGTAGCACGCCCTGTTTATCCTGCGCATGCAGCTCAACACTGACAGTTGCCATGTCTAGTTGAAAGAGCTCGATTGGTGAGGCAGATAACGGTGGTGGGGAAAATGATTTAGTAGAAAACAATCAGTACCTGATGACGAAGAGATATGCCCGGTCTGGTCTCCTCGTGTCTCGGAGGGTCTCAGAGGGTCCGCCCTTAGTCCGGGCTTTGTCCCGGGATTCGTCCCGCACACGCGTTCCGCTCACGCGAGCCCGAAGCAATTTTAATGACAAGAGGAGATTAGGAGGAGGTGTCCCGGGAAGAGGCTGCAGGTGTGCTGGGTGATGAACGCACAGCCTGTCGGACCTCGCAGTCCCGACTCCCTTACAGCCGCACTTCCAATCTGTACGGCGTCTCTCCACACCGGCGCTTCCCTCTGTCACAGGCAATGGCTCCCAGAAGCAAAGTTACAAGCACTCCTCTGCGAGCGGCACCCGCGGAGCGGGGGCCGCGAGGAGTAATGAAGGGCGGTAATGGAAGGAGGAGTCCCGGGAAGAGGCTGCAGGTGTGCTGGGTGATGAACGCACAGCCTGTCGGACCTCGCAGTCCCGACTCCCTTACAGCCGCACTTCCAATCTGTACGGCGTCTCTCCACACCGGCGCTTCCCTCTGTCACAGGCAATGGCTCCCAGAAGCAAAGTTACAAGCACTCCTCTGCGAGCGGCTCCCGCGGAGCGGGGGCCGCGAGGAGTAATGAAGGGCGGTAATGGAAGGAGGAGTCCCGGGAAGAGGCTGCAGGTGTGCTGGGTGATGAACGCACAGCCTGTCGGACCTCGCAGTCCCGACTCCCTTACAGCCGCACTTCCAATCTGTACGGCGTCTCTCCACACCGGCGCTTCCCTCTGTCACAGGCAATGGCTCCCAGAAGCAAAGTTACAAGCACTCCTCTGCGAGCGGCAGAGTGTCTGAGTTGCTGTGTGGGTGCATGAGTGGCTGTATAGGTGAATAGGTTGGTTTATGGGTAGCTGTATGGGTGAGTGAGTGGCTGTGTGAGCGACTGTGTGGGTGGGTGAGTATGTGAGTAGGTTGTGAGTGGCTGCATGGGTGAGTGAGTGGCTTTGTGAGTGGTTGTATGCGTTTGCAAATGGCTATATGGGTGGGTGAGTGGTTGTTTGAGTGATTGTTTGGTTAACTGAGTGGGTATGTGAGTGGCTCTTTTGGAGAGCCAGTGTCTGTGAATGACTTTATTGATGAAAGAGTGGACTAGTGAGTGCCTGTATGGATGTGTGAATGGGTATGTCAGTGGTTGTGTAGGTGTGAGTGGGTGTGTGAGTAGTTGCATGGATGAGTGAGTGGCTTTGTTGAGAGGCTGTATTGGTGAATAAGTGGGTATGTGAGTAGATGCATGGGTGACGGAGTGTCTGTGTGAGTGACTATATTGGTGAATGAGTAGCTATGTGAGTAAGCATATGGTTAAGTGAGTGGCTGTATGCGTGAGTGAGTGGGTGTGTGAGTGGCTCTATGGATGTGTGAGTGGTTGTGTGAATGGTTGTATGGGTGTCAGAGTGGTTGTGTGGGTGTGTGAGTGGTTCTGTGGATGATGTCTTCAGTGATGTTATTTAAGATGTCATCAGTGAGGTCATCAGTGATGTCACTGACCATGTCATGAGTGATGTAATTTGTAAAGTCATAAGCAGTGCATTGCAGAGGTGTAAGTTATAGTTAACTTAGGAAACTATAACTGCTGAATTTCAAAGGATTTGTACGTGTGAAATCTGAGTCGATCCATACCGTCCCTATAACATTTGGCTTTTATAGTAAATTTCTAATGATTTTTTAAATTCTATTTCCTAACTATAATGCCCCTGTAACCTTTTTTTTAGTGAATTTCAAAGGTTTTTCAAATTCTATTTTAATGTATAAGGTCTCTGTAATGTTCAATTTTTTGAGTTAATTTCTAGGATTATATTTAGGACTAAGTATACAATTAATTTTTCTTTCAAAATTAGTCATATTTATTTTTAAATTGTAGATTTTTTAAATAAATATACTTTATATACATTTCAAAAGTTAAAACATCTGATATGTACTTAATGTAAAATATGTTTTTGTTAATGTAATTGAACAAGTTTTTGTTTTTTAAATAATTTTTTGCTACCATGGTACATTTGTGGGTCCAAAAACATAGACGGGACTACAAATACACTATGAGTAATAATTTTGATAATGGGATCGCAATAAATATGTAAATTGTGATTTATCCAAAATGTAAAAAATTGTTTTAAATATATACATCCCTCTACTTTCATTAATTACATCAAGGTGAACATATTTATAAGTGTACATCTGGAACCTTTATCTGTTTTTCAAGAAAGTTACTAATTTTACTATTTTCACAAATTCGTGAATCTATGGACTAGGATCACAAATTCGCTTGATGACACACCAAACCTTGCCTTTTGATTGGGTACATTAGGACCCCACCCATGTACATGTAAAAGCAAACAATTATTTCTCAAGTGAGCTCTTTAGAAAGAGGATTCAGAGCAAGTGGCAGAATGGCTAAATCTTCATCGTCTGTCCAGGATGAGCATCCACAACCTGTTGAGAATGAGGAGCAAATACACCACCTTCAAGAAAACAAACCTTCAGCAAAAAAGAAGACTACATGCAGCCAAATATGTGCAGTGCAGTAGTTGCAGAAATGAGCTATCCAGAGGAACTGATAAAAGTGTTCACATGGGACAAGTTCCATGTGGAAACAGTTAAAAACAATTGATGAGAGTCTGCAACCGAAGGTTGCAGAAGAAAGCAGGTGCAGCAGGACTGTCCACCTCTACAGCTCCCTTGGGAGAACCATCATCAGATGCAGTAATGACTAGACCAGCTGCCTGAGAAGAAATAATTGAGATGGTTACTAACTACAAGAAATGCCACATGCTTGTTGCTGTAAAGATTTCTTATGTGGGTGCATTCTTGGATAAAGAGAAGAAGCATTACTGTTAATTTTTGTTCTTTTTTTGCTTCCAGTTGCCACAATGTTTTTTGAGGGAAATAGTAGGCACAACGCTGGCTCAGCCACCCCTGTTCTGACAACGCAAGCGCTACCACGCTTGCCTTAATCCTGCAAATTCCTTAACCAACCACGAGCATGATGAAGGCAGTTCGCGGTCTAGCTGTTGCTGGGCAGAAGCAGGAAGGATCGGGAGGGCCAGAGAATGCGATGAGGTAAGTGAGGCTGTAGCCGAGTTTTTTTTTTGGGGGGGGGGGGTAGTTTTCAGTGCTGAGGGGGGTTAGGTAAGTTTTCAGGGCTGGGTATGTCAGGTTAGTTTTCAGCGATGCGGGGAGTCAGAGTAGTTTTAAAATGGGAGGTCAGAGTAGCTTTCAGGGCTGGGGGTTGGGTAGTTTTCACGGCCGAGGGGGTTGGGGTCGTTTTTAAGGCTGGGAGGTCAGGTAGTTTACCGGGCTAGGGGGGTTGGGGTTGTTTTCCGGGCTGTGGTGGGGTCGGGGAAGTTTTTAGGGCTCAGGGGGATCATGGTAGATTTTATGGCTTAGGGGAGGCAGTGTTTTTTTAAGGCATGGTGCAGAGAAGTTTTTAGGGCTGGAGGAGAGGGGGTTGGTTTTAGGAAGAAGGGTTGAGGACAGGAAGAAGGGATGTGTGTCATTTTTAGGGCTTAGGGAAGAGTGGGGTAGTGTTTAGGACTGGGGCAGAGATACTTTTAGGGCTGAGAGGGGAGGGTGTTGGATTTCATGTGGAAAGGGGTAGTTTTAGGACTCAGGGTAGGGGCAGGGGTTGGGGGTAAGACTTACCGGTAAAGTCTTAACCACAGATATATCTTTGCCATACATGCCTTACCAATGCATATTTTGTTTTAAAGGCAGGCATTGTTAACACTTATGTGGTTGAAAGCGTGTTGAACTGGCCTGCGTGGAAAAACACATGCGTGGTTTCCTCACACAACAGTTTTTTTAACATGGATGCCAGTTGCTTCTTTACATTTCCCTTAGCTTACCCTTTTAGAATCCTGCTTCCTTTTTGTTCAAATAAGACCGTCTATTGTTAGAACCCCCATCTAGTCAAAGAAAGAGTTAACTCAGTCTTTTTGATGTGTGAGTAACTGTATCGGTGTGAGACTGAGTGTGTCAGTGGCTGTATCAGTGTGTGTCTGGGTGTGTCAATGGTGGTATTGGTGTGTGCATGAATGTATCATTCTCCGTATCTGAGTGTTGCTGGGTGTGTCAACAGCTGTTTTAGGTTGGGCTTGGGTGTTTTATTGGGTGTATGAGTGTGTACCTTGATGTGTCCGTGGCAGTATCGGTGTGTGCCTGGGTGTGTCATTGGCTATATTGGTGAGTGCCTGGGTGTGTATGTGTCAGTAACAGCGTGTGCCTGGGTGTGTTAGTGTTTGTATTAGTGTGTGCCTTGGTGTGTCATTGGCTGTATCAATATGTGTATGGGTTTCTGGGAGGCTATATCAGTGTTTGGCTACATGTCTAAGTGACTATATTGATGTGTGACTGGGTGTGTCATTGGCTGTATGAGTATGTGCTGAGTGTGTCAGTTTCTGTATCAGAGAGTGTTTGGGCGTATCAGTAGTTGGATCAGCAAGTGTCTGGGTATGTCAGTGGTTATATTAGTATGTCTCTGGGTGTGTCAGAGACTGTATCATGTGAGCTTTGGTGTGATGGTGTCTGTATCTGTCAGTGCCTGGGTGTGTCAGTGACTGTATTGGTCAGTCTCTGTATCAGAGTTTGGCTGATGTGTCACTAGTTGTATAAGTGTGTGTCTGGGTGTGTCACTGTCTAACAATGCGTATTAGGGTGTCTCAGACTCTGAATCAGTATGTGGCTGGATGTGTCAGTGTCTGTATCTGTGTGTACAGATGTTTGAGAGTCTGTATCAGTATTTCTTTGGGTTTGTTAGTGAGCCTATCAGTGTTTGGCTGGGTGTGCCAGTAGCAGTATTGATGTGTAGTTGGGTGTGTCAGTGTTTGCCTCAGTGTGTAAGCGGCTCTCTTAATGTGTGAGTGGGTATGTTTTTGGGTGTATGAGTGTGTGCCTGGGTGTGTCTGTAACAATGTGTGCCTGGGTGTGTTAGTGTCTGTATTAGTATGTGGCTGGGTGTGTCAGTGGTTGTATCAGTATCTGTATGGGTGTTTGAGAGGCTGTATCAGTGTTTGGCTGAATGTTTAAGTGGCTGTATAGATATGTGAGTGGATGTATCGGTTGGTGAGTAGGAGTGTAAGTGGTTGTGTGGGTGTGTGACTGGATGTGTGACTGTATGGGTTTGTGAGGTTTAGTAGGGAGATGTGTATTGTGTGTTTGAATGGTTGTGAGAGAGAATGTTTGAGTGCTTAAATGGGTCTGTAAATATGTGTGTCCCTGGTTCTATGGGTGTGTGAGTGGCTGTGTGAGTGTTTGAGTGGGTGTGTAAGTAGCTGTATGGGTCAGTGACTGGTTGTGTGAGAAAAGGAGGTCTGTATATCATGAAGTGAAGTTTCTGGGCCTAACAGCGACAGTAGAACATTGCCAGCAAACAATATAAGTTTATGGCCATCTGGGCCTAAGTCTAGGCCTCTGATTCTGCGTTTGTCTCAAATTCTGGTCACCAAGGGTTCTACAAAAAGGGGGAAGAAGGGGCAACCCTGACATCTCCCCCTGTTAAAAACGTATTGGCTATGATAAGCCACAGTTTAAGGCAATTCGGAGGTTGGGGCTTGGTAACTTGAGTATAGGAGCTGTGCAAGTGGGACCAAATCCTGCCCTCTGGAGGATATGTTTCATTAAATTCCAGTTGACCCGGTCAAATGTTTTTTTTCATTTAGTGTCACTAGGATTGCTGGTAATGTCTTCTTGTGAACCTTTTCGACCATGTCGACTAATCTCTGAAAATTGTCATGTGTCTGGCATAGTTTGTTGAACCCTGATTGATCTGGGTGGATTAGTGTAGGAAGTATAACATCTAAGCAAGTGGCTACAATTTTGGTGAAAATGTCTATGATAAATTTAGGGTAGTTATTGGGCTATAGGAAGTCCATAATATGGGATTGTTCGATTGTTTGTGGAAAAGAGTAACCAATGCCTCCATCACTGTAGGTGTAGCTCTTGTGTGAGAGTTAAACAATGTCATTAAGTGTGGTATCAGAAGTTATGTAAATGGTTTATAGAAGTTGCCAGTGAAGCTCTTCGGACTGGGGCTTTATATATTTTTAATGTTTTAATAGCAATTGTTTTCCATTTTGCAATATAGGAGTATTCCGAATTCCGTAAAGGAATTTGTACTATATGTCTTCTGGAAATTTCTCTGAAGTGTAAAGAGAGGTGTAGAAATAAAAAAAGCCTAAGGGTTTTTGGGTCTTTAGTAACAATACTTCTAGACCCCGCCACATTTTATTTGACATAGCCTCTTTATGTTGAAGCTGTTTACCTAAAAAGGAGCCAATCTTTGTTCTATGGCCATCTTGGGAGTTTTATTAATTGTTAAAGGGAGAGCTCAGCTTTGTTCATATCAAGTGTGCACAATTGTCATTTTGTGTCTGTCACTGTTTTTCGGCCACCTGCAAGTATTGCTCCAAACGTTCTTTATGTTGGCGCCTGAGTCTTTTGACGGCTTCAATTAGTCCAATGGCATCACCCCAGCAGATAGTTTAAAATGTATACCACATGTTGTGTTGGGCGCCCATTCTAATGGCATTTTGTTTAAAATATTCCTTAATTTGGTAGGAGAACACTCCGTTTAAGGCTGGATCTCGATTGCAGGTCTATCGTAACTAGAGCATGGTCCGACAAGTTGATCAAGTCAATGTCTGAACAAGTTGGCATGGAGAATAGAGTATTGTTTAAATAATATTTAATAGATTCCTCAAATGAGATTGGTGTATGTGGGATAAAAATGCGTTGTCCAGCAAATCTTTATTCTGTCCCTGCAAAAATGTCACGTTCCCAACTCCCTCAGTGCTTATTTTAGTTTTTAGGAAAATGCTTCTCAGTTAGTTGAGGCAATGCGTATTCTTCTACATGAGGATCCCAGACAAAGCTGAAGTTTCTTAGGGTCAGATGTAGGTAATCCCTGATTACCGATTCTTAAATACCGAATCATACCGATTCGGTATTTAAGAACAGGCAAATTGGATGTAGGTAATTTTACCCCAAAAATTACTGAATCTGTAAGTTTCGGTAATTACCGAATCGGTATTTACCGATTCGGTAATTGCCATTCATTCCTATGGGCCTGGAGGCCCATAGAAATGAATGTCAATTACCGAATCGGTAAATACCGATTCGATAATTGGGGGAAACATTGAAGGGTGGCAGGGTGTCACTTTGACACCCTGTTGTACCCCTCAATTATGTATGGGTGCACATGTTGCAGACATACATGCCCTAAGGGCATGTATGCCTGCAACATGGCACTGAAGCAATTTGCATAAAATAACTTTTTGTTTTCTTTTCTTTATTTACCACCAACTTGTAGTTGGTAGTAAATAACGAATCCCAAAAAGGGGAAAGCACTCATTTGAGTGCTCCCTACATTGCTAATTCGGTAATCTACCGATTTGGTATTTGAAGGAATCAGTAATTTACCGATTCCTTAAAATATCGAATCGGTAAATTACTGAATTAGCAATTTGGGCACCTACATCTCAGTAGCCTAATTCCGTTCGGTAACGGCCGAAATTCGGTAATTTCGGCCGTTACCGACCGGAATTACGCTTCCTACATCTGGCCCTAAGTATGTTAATATCCCTTTCTGCAAATTCAGCTACAGTTCAGTAGCAATTAGAACAGTGGGCGTTCGGGGAGTAAAGCATTAGTACAGTGATTTTCTTGCCATCAAAGAATTCCTTAACTCCTAATACCCTCCCTTGTTTGTCTTTTTGGTATCTATTGGAACAAAGGGGAGAGATCTGCAAAAGAAGTAGGTGAATCCATTATGCTGAGATTTGCTGGAGGAGTAGGAACTATTGAATTCTGCTTGTGTCTTTATTGTGTCTCTTTGGATCTTTTAAGATGTGTCTACTGTATTGATATGATATTGCTTCCAGTGTCGGAGATAAACTTCTGAACTCTAGTTCTTTTATTTCTGGAATTTAAACCTCTCGTATTAAAAATATAGATTTTAATCATCAAGTAGAATGAGGATTAGCAAAGCCATTGGGTGTTTAGCGTGGGCTCTCAGAGAGTTGTGCTCTATATTCATCTCTTGTGAACACTGGATTATGTGGTATTAGGAAGCGTGTTGGTATTCAGATGGTAGGATGTGTCATGTATTTGTTTCTTGTCCCTCAAATATTTGAACCAAGAAACAACTAAATAAACACAACACTAAGTGTACAGTAAAGTGGCTTAATAGCACATGCCCCTCAATTGGAAATCACTGATGCCATACCTGGTGGTATAAATGAGCACCATTAAGGCATGTGATCTCTCCAGGTGTCCCCACCTGGCCCCCACGTGTTCCGCAGGTTCTCAAAAAGACAGCAGTCATGTGGCCCAGAAGCACATCATGCCTAATATTCAAGTGGATATAGAACTCTGCTGCTACGTCTTACTTATGAAGGCTTTCATTTAGTTTTGGTGGATTTTGGTTGAATGAGCAACAGTGAGCTACATGAGTACAAGACACGGAGTCAAAGGAGATTGTCTTCGCTATTTTTCTGGTGTGCCTAGTCTCAAGCCTCCCAGATAGATCATGGTCCTTCTTTTGAGTGTAGTCAGAAACCCTTCAAGAGCTGAGGTTGCGGTGACCTCTAATCTCTCCCTAGTAGAGCTGAAAGATTGTTCCTATTCTTGAAATCTTGGTCAGTTGCTGTTGTATCTCGTTCATCCAGATTTAGTTTCAGTATCTGTGTGGCTTCTGCCAGTGTAGCTGTTTGATGGGACTTATTAAGGATATCAATAGAGATGCCGAAGGGGTAAAACCATTGGTGTTGAATTTTATCTTGTGGCAGTTTGTTGGTGATGGTGCGATATTGTTGTTTCTGCATCAAGATAGCCAGAACAATATCTTGAAACAGCGAACAGTGACATTTTACAAAGCCTATATTCTCCTGAAGGTGTGCTGCTTTACGGACATTTTCCATTGCTTGATGATCACATAATTTAGTTAAGATATCCCTTGGTCTCTTAAAATCAATAGAATGTCTTATTAAATATTGGACGGATTTGTTAGCATGAGCTGAAAGCCATTTTGTATTTCTGGCAGCCATTTTAGTTGGCCATGTGCTGCCACGTGCTCGACATGTGCTCTGTCCTCCCTCAGTGTTGACTGCTCTTGTAATCTGCCTAGAAACTAACTATATTCAGCATCTTCCACCTTCGCACATGCTCAGTTGAGCTTTTAGCTGTCCATGCAACTGATCCTAGTCTGTAAATGTCAGGATGTGTTTACCAGAATAAGCAACTGTTAGCTCCTCCCACTTTGTTGAGCAAGCAGATCTTGCATGTCCATATTAGTCATTTTGCATGCTTACATGAGCCAGGACTGCCCATTGGTCTTATGCTGACTATGTAACCCTAAGCATATATAAGGCCCCTGTTTTCTGTACTCCTTAGACTGCCTCATTCAGTTGCTAAGGCTTCTGTGTGACGTAGTCTCCCTCATTTGAGGTTAATAAAGATGTTCTTTTTATATTTCAGCTTCTGTGCCAATTTCGTCTTTGTTAGTTTAAAAGGACCAAGTATCAGTGGGACCCCTGAGAAGGTTTCTATTTTCTACAGTCTCACTCTGACTCTGTGAGCACTATCCAGTTATATAATCACCAGACCTATGTGGAGCAGTTGAGCAATTACCTGCATTCTTCTGCTTCTATTAGTCTCCTAATGTTATCGTGTCTTTTGCAATTTTTAAGGTCTTCCATCCTTGTTTTTATTTAACTATTTATTTAATGCGATTTTATATGGAGCAAACTTTACCCGAAGGTGTCAGAGCACTTTACAAAAGGGCCAGCTACATTACATGAGGATTTCGGAGTACATGAGTTACTTAAAGAAAATGGCTGCTTTATTCACTTGCAAATGCAACTGTTCAGCGAGGTGCGGGGTCGTGTCTTCCTGGTGTTGAATTGGGGTTTCAGCTTTTACTATTCAAGTACTTGCTGCATCGATTTCACAAAGAAGTGTAGCTGTTTTTTTCACCCATATCGGAGCAGAGGTCGGCTATCAGGAAATGTTTCTTTTTATTTCTTCGCCGAGCTCTGTCTGAAATGATTTGAGGATCCTAGGAGATCAGATTGTGAGAGTATCATATTCTTGTCTGGGGATGTTTTCCCATTTCTAGGAGATGTAGAGGTACTTAATTTTGGGTCTCTGTCTGCCTTGTAGTGTTCAAAGATACTGCAGATCCGTTTTTGTGTAGGTCTCTTAGGAGGCATCCGGTGGTAGGCCTGCTGCAGCTCTCTAGCGCTGTTTCTTTTAAGACAGACTGAGCTAGAGGTGGCTGCACAGGCTCAGGTGGACTGGTCAAGATCAGGGCTCAGCACTTAGAGCATTCAAGGATCTTCAGTATTTCTCACTCAGGTCTCCCCAAACAAATATCAGTGTTTTCCAGAGGAGTAGTTGGTGGAGTTCAGTGTCACAAGGAACTCTGGACATCGATATGACGATCCCATAAAATGGATACACTCTGTCAGGAAATTATTGCCACAGTTGCATTTTCAGTAACGTGCCGACAAAAGATATTCCCTCTACAGGTTCATTGTGCTGGAGGACACCATTTGCCTGTCAAACAAGTGGGAGAGGTCTAGGCCATAATGGTCTGTAGGGTCAGGCACTAAAATGAGCTGCACCACTGCTGACTTGTTATCCTGCAGGAAGCCTGGAATTTGCTGGGTCTCTTTACACACCTAAAAAGCATTGTGAAGGTAATATTGATCTTACCTGGGTCACCACTGCATGTCGGCAGTTCTTGCAAGAGTTCAAGATCATGGGATAAGCCCTAGTAGTATTTGACTGTTTTCATCCTTCTCCAAAAAAAGCCATTGTTTTCACTCTCTTCATGCCATTGAAATGAGTGTCTGACTGCGATTAGGGCAACATATCGACCCCAGGGGAGGCTTCAGAGGAGTACCGGGATAGAGCTCTTGAGATGTGCAGCAACCTTGTCCACACCTGATACATACATACATACATACATATATCTTCGTTTGGGGAAAGAGGTTCTTGGATATACACTGCGCTAAGCCAGGCGCGCAGAACGGATGGCCCTGCCGTGCAAGTGACCCGGACATACTGGCAATGCGCTGCTTGCAGTGGACTTTGGACTTGAGGGATAGAGTGTTCCGGTGTCCGCCTGTGCCACGGGGATATCAGTGCGGTGGGAGGTTCATTCCCCCGTTTTGGACGCTATATAGCTACATTGCTGTCCCCGCACATGGACTGCCCTGTGAATCAGGCTACGGCGGTCCGAGGGGACCCAATGAGGTGCTTTAGAACTTCGGTGCAATTCCAAGAGGGACACTGTCTGCACCTGCAAATGCCATTGGAGCCGCAATTAAGAACATTTGCCCCCAACACCACCGGCCCAGCAAGCATGAACATGTTGCTTGCTGGGAGTTTGAGTTCACACACTGATAGACGAACTCCGACAGGTGAGCTGATTCAAGTAGGGGAGGAGCCCAATGCCGTCCGCATTATTTCAGCGAAGCAGGACTGCGTGATTCATTGCAAGACTCTCGTTGGTGAACGGCGCTGAGGAAGGCATGAAAATTAGCCGAAATGCATTCGCCGCCACTAACCTTTGTACAGCTGCAATAAAGCAATTTCCGAAGGAACCCCCTCTGGCCTCCGCTGTTTCTTCGTTTGGGGGAAGAGGTTCTTAGATATACACTGCGCTAAGCCAGGCGCACAGAACGGATGGCCCTGCCGTGCAAGTGACCCGGACATACTGGCAATGCATGTGCCACGGGGATATCAGTGCGGTGGGAGGTTCATTACCCCGTTTTGGACGCTATGTAGCTACATTGCTGTCCCCGCACATGGTCTGCCCTGTGAATCAGGCTACGGCGGTCCGAGAGGACCCAAGGAGGTGCTTTAGAACTTCGGTGCAATTCCAAGAGGGACACTGTCCGCACCTGCAAATGCCATTGGAGCCGCAATTAAGAACATTTGCCCCCAACACCACCGGCCCAGCAAGCATGAACATGTTGCTTGTTGGGAGTTTGAGTTCACACACTGATAGACGAACTCCTACAGGTGAGCTGATTCAACTAAGGGAGGAGCCCAATGCCGCCTGCATTTCAGCGAAGCAGGACTGCGTGATTCATTGCAAGACTCTCGTTGGTGAAGGGCGCTGAGGAAGGCACGAAAATTAGCCGAAATGCATTCGCCGCCACTAACCTTTGTACCGCTGCAATAAAGCAATTTCTGAAGGAACCCCCTCTGGCCGCCGCTGTTTCTTCATTTGGGGAAAGAGGTTCTTGGATATATATATATATATATTCACTGAAAAAAACATAGGTTTCACACCAGTTATAGTTAGCTGGACATTTTACTGACATAAACCATTGAAATTCCCACGTTATAGTTAGTTGGACTCACTATAACTTGCGCGCCTGCAATGCACTGCTGATGACGTCACATATTACATCACTCATGACATGGTCAGTGACATCACTCATGACATCACTGATGACACCATCCAGTGAATGTGTGTCTTTCTGAAAAATAAATATGTTTCATATATGTATATGTAAAGCTCGATGGAAGAATACATGTTTAAATAAGTGTCTAAATGGATGTTTTTTTAAAAAATTGATTGGTTAACTGGCTTATTAAGTGTATCCTAGTGAATACATATATTAGCGAGTAATGTTTAAATATTTAAATATATGTATCAGTGTTTCACTTTGTGTATAAGTGGCTGTATGGGTTGGTGAGTAGCTTCACGTGTGTGTATATGGGTTATTAGATTTTAGTATCAGTATGAGTGCCTGTATGGTTTGGTGGGGGTATTACTTAGCACATAGATGCATCAATGACTGACTCACTGTTTGTATGTGTTTTGAAGACAGCATATGTGCAGGACTGTATGGGTGGATGAGTGTGTGTATGTGTGTGTTAGTGAGTTATATGTTTTAATCTAGTATATGTGAGTATTGATGTATATAAATGAGTATATGTGAGAGTGAGAGATTGTAAGAGTTCCTGTTTAATTAAGTATGTGTTTCTATAAGTGATTGTTCAAGAGAGTAAGTTTCCTTAGAAGTAAGGTGGTAGTGTGTGTATAGTTGTATATGCAAATAAATGGATGTTCAATAGTTTATTTGCATGTGTGAGTATGTGTGTGAGTAACTTTTGGATGAGTGTCAGTGTGTAACAGGATGTATAGGTGTATCACTACATATGATGAGTGAGTATATGTATGAGTGACTATATAGAACTGTTGGTGAATAAGTTGATGTGTATATAGATGGTGGAATTACTGAATTGGTTGTTGTAACTGGTATGGGTATCTCAATTTTTTTTAAATGTGTTTCAAGGGTTACATTACACTGAAAGGAGGTCTGTCAGTCTGTCACAAGGATGGTGTCATCAGTGATGTCTTGAGTGATGTCACTGACCATGTCATGAGTGATGTAATATGTGACGTCATCAGCAGTGCATTGCAGGCGCGCAGGTTATAGTGAGTCCAACTAACTATAACGTGGGAATTTCAATGGTTTTATGTCAGTAAAATTTCCAGCTGACTATAACTGGTGTGAAACCTATGGTTTTTTCAGTGAATTTAATAGGTTTTTTAAATGCTAATCCCTAACTATAACTGGTGTGAAACCTATGTTTTTTTCAGTGAATTTCATAGGTTTTTTTAAATGCTAATTCCTAACTATATATAAGGCCCAGACCTATGTTTTTTTCAGTAAATTCCAAAATTTTGTAAATAGCAAATGTCTATAGCTATGAAATGTAATATTTTCGAAAATGAATGAATCCTATATTATATTTGTATGTAAAACAATTTTTTTAATGTATATATATATATTTTTTTTTTTGCCCGGTGAGCGCCCCGGAAAGCGTAGTTTTTTGAAGCGCCCCAGTTCGCGCTCTGGAGAGCATCCCGTTAGCGCTATTGCCGCAAACGAAAACAACATTGTGACGTATCGCGTAGCCGCGTCCACGTGATACGCACAGCGTAAGCGCACCCGGAAGCACTTGAGCGAATACGATCGCGCAACGTAAACATCTGAGGCGCTTATGCGACGCAACCCGGGGCGCACGTCGCGTAAGTGCGTCGGGTCATGTGACCTGAAAATAACACTTTTAATTGGTGCAGAACAGTTTTGGTTTCATAATGATGAAATCCCTAGTCTTGTGACCTGAAAATAACACTTCTCATTGGTTCAGGACATTTTTTTTTCCAAATGATGAAAGACCCCACCCTTTTTCCTTATTCTGACTTTGTTCTTTGACTGAGGAAGACCTGTTTTGAAATCTTTTAGGTATATTTTGTATTTTGAAATGGCTACAGTTGCAGCATCAGCTAGAGCATCTCCACCACCACCACCACCACCACCACCAAGAGGACCACCACAACATCACATTGGTGGTCAATAAGAAGAGGAGGAGGAGGAAGAGGAGGAGGGGACGAGGAGGAGGTGGCTGGAGGAACACAATACCCCATACCAACCCAAGCCACACATTGTATGGGAGTTTTTTTCGATCCCTGAGGGAAAAAAGAAAGTGAATGCGGCAAAGGTGACTTGCCTTATCATTGACACAGAACTCTCAAGGGGTAACCCAAATAAAAAATATTCATTTGGGAACAATACCATGATAAGGCACATGCAGCGCAATCACCCTAACAACTATGCTGCCGCAGAAATGAGAGAACTGGCCAGCAACCCCCCCAATCTACACCCAGCACTTCCAAACGAAAACAACCCACTCCATCGGGACCAGAGACAAGGGAGACAATCCCTTGCATTCAACCACGATTTGGAGAATTTAGGGTCACCTGTATTTTTTGTGGTAAGACCATCTCCTATGCTGAGCAGAGCCTAAAGCTCATCCTCCTTGCTGGTGACAACCACAATTGCCCCAAAAAACCCTAATTTTTCCCTGATTTTTTTTGCTCCTGTTGAGCCATTTTCAATTCCCTGTTTTTTGTTTCTCCCCATAAAAATAACCAAAAAAAATACAAAATAGTTCAAAAAAGCCAGAAAAAGTACAAAATGTTCAAAAAACAAAAAAAAAATATAAAACAACAAAAAGAAGAAAAAAACAGTTCTTTTTAGAACTACCTCCAATTTCTAAAAAAAGGCTACATTTTTTTAAAACTATCATTCATTTTTTCCCATGGCACGCTCCCCGGTGCGCGTACCGGGCGCCCCCCCCCCTTTGCGGGGCCCTTTTATAGCCCCCACATCAAACCTAGGGGATCAAGGGGGGGTCTACTCTGCCCCCTTATGGTCATTTCCACCTTTGTTTTTCCCACCTCTTGTGTCTCGATCCTACCGAGACACAAGATGGCGGCCGCTCCGGACTGTTTCGAATGTTTACAGACACCCGAGAGCCAATCAGCTTTCCGTGCGCACCTCGCGTGGCGCGCCAAGAGCACTCCCCAGTGCGCGTACCGGGGCGCTGCCATAGATATAAATATATTTTTTTAACCTAAATTACTCAAAAACCACTGGAGCACATATCTTGAAACATAGCAAAGGCACATTGGGCTACCAGTCCCTACAATTTTGCCAAGTTTGGTGGAAATCCATTCAACCGTTCGGGCTAAAAGTGAGGTTGACCGCCCTATGGAAATTAACTTGGGGAAAACACGTTTTGGAACCCCCCTTTTATCTCGGGCCCCACTTGACAAATCCCCCCGAAACTTTCTAGGAAGGACCAGAGCTCTGTGAGGCAAATTTGAGGAAATTTTCAGGCAGATTCGTCAACCGGCGCCAAAGTTATTCACAATAGAATTTTGAAATTTTGCATTGAAAAAAATCCTAACTATAACTACCAGTAGGTAATATATATATATATATATATATATATATATATATATATATATATATATATATATATATATATATATATATATATATATATATATATATATATATATATATATATATATATATATATATATATATATATAAACAAGGATCACTCCTGTAGAGACGATCAGAGGACACAGCGAGGAGCATCAAGGCGACTTTTATTCACTATTCTGTGAGGCATATATATATATTTACACACACATATATATATATAACCTACTGACGATAGCCAGTAGGTATATATAGTTAGGACCTAGCTACCATAGGAAATCCGCAACATTCTATTGGGAATAACGCCGGTTGAGGAATTTGCATGTAATTTTCCAAAATTTTGGCCAGCTCCGCTCCGCTCCTTCCCTGCAAGTTTCGGGGGGCTTCGTGAAGTGGGGGCTGAGAAAAAAGGGGGGTCCCATAAAACGTGTTTTCCCTATGCAATTTTCCATAGGACGTTCTGACACGGCTACAGCCCGAACCGCTGAACGGAACTACGCCAAACTTTGCAAAATTGTAGGGACTGGTGCGCAGATGTGCCTTTGCTATATTCGGTGAAATTTTCTCCAATGGTTTTTATGAAAATTAACTTAAAAAACACATATATATCTGGGCGGAGCCTAACCTCACGTCTCATCTTGAGATCTGATTGGCTGTCAGCACTTCATCCAAGAAGTGTTGGCAGCCATCTTGGGACCAATATACATGAAAGCACCTCATTAAAAAGCATTGTAGTTAATAGTTACATTATAAATCATGTGTTGATGGTACCATACTCATTTTAGGAATTGTGGTGTGTTCTAAGGTGATTTTACCATGTGAAAAAGCCTTCTGCTGGGATATCGTGAATCATGTTTGAAAGAAAACTATTATCTCATGCTATTCCCACAGCGCTTTGGAAGGGGATCTATAAGCAAAACTGAAAGCATATTTTCTGTAAATTCACATTATCTTTCTCAGTCATGTGAGAATGAAGTCAGACATTCTCTGTAAAACATGTACATACAACAAGGACAGAGACTGTCAGTTGATTTCTTTGTGTTCTACTGCAGCCTCCTAGAGTGTTCTAAAGAACAACTAGAGCGCTAACAGTCCTACTTATTACAAAGGTATGGCACACCTGAAGCCATCTTGTTTGGAATAAAGTGGTAACTCTTAAAACATTTAATTTAAAAAGGAAAAAATGAGGGGGTATATTTTGCCATAGAAAGTATGATTAGTGCTGCAGAAAAAAAATGTGGGCACATTTTGAGTGACTTCTCAAATCCTCTTCAATTTCATTAAAAAATTCTGACATGCAGTCTCCCAAGATGGCCACCAGAGATAAAAGATCCCAAATGTAGCCCAAATATCACCCAAATGTAGCCCAAGTATAGCCCAATGACAGCATGTACCAGAGTGTTCTAAAGAACAACTAGAGCGCTAACAGTCTTACTTATGACAAAAGTATGGCACACCAGAAGCCACCTTGATTGGAATGAAGTGGTAAGTCTGAAAACAATTAATTTAAAAAGAAACAAAATGAGGGGATTCATTTTGCCATAGAAAGTATGATTAGTGCTGCAGAAAGAAAAACTAGGGCACATTTTGAGTGACTTCTCAAATCCTCTTCTATTTCATAAAAAAATTCTGACATGCAGTCTCCCAAGATGGCCACTAGAGACAAAAGAGCCCAAATGTAGCCCAAATATCACCCAGATGTAGCCGAAGTATAGCCCAATGACAGAATGTCCCAGAGTGTTCTAAAGAACAACTAGAGCGCTAACAGTCCTACTTATTACAAAGGTATGGTACACCTGAAGCCATCTTGATTGGAATAAAGTGGTAACACTTAAAACATTTAATTTAAAATGGAACAAAATGAGGGGGTATATTTTGCCATAGGATGTATGATTAGTGCTGCAGAAAGAAAAATTAGGGCACATTTTGAGTGACTTCTCAAATCCTCTTCTATTTCATTAAAACATTCTGACATGCAGTCTCCCAAGATGGCCACCAGAGACAAAAGAGCCCAAATGCAGCCCAAATATCACCCAGATGTAGCCCAAGTATACCCCAATCACAGAATGTCCCAGAGTGTTCTAAAGAACAACCTGAGCGCTAACAGTCTTACTTATGACAAAAGTATGGCACACCAGAAGCCATCTTGATTGGAATGAAGTGGTAAGTCTGAAAACATTTAAAAAGGAACAAAATGAGGGGGCTCATTTTGCCATAGAATGTATGATTAGTGATTCAGAAAGAAAAATTAGGGCACATTTTGAGTGACTTCTCAAATCCTCTTCTATTTCATTAAAAAAAATTCAGACATGCAGACTGAAACATGCACTTTGAACACCAGCAGCAGACTTCCCTGGTGAGCAGTAGCTTTACTACAGTGATCTAATGAGCAACTAGAGTGCTAACATTCAGAATTCATGGCAAATGTGTGACACACCTGAATGCCTTTTTGATGGAACCAAAGTAAACAAGCATTGAAAATGCAATAGATCTCGCCCTTGTTTAAGGTAAAGCCATTCTGTTTGTAATGAGGTGGCTTTTTAGCTTTGCTTTTATTAGTGTTTTTAAAACTTTCATGTAAATAAAATGCATATGTATGCATATATGTATATGTATACATGCATTTATATTTGTATTTAAATGGATATGCAGATTATATATGTTTATAGATGTATGTATATATATATACACATACATATATATAAATGCATATGCATATATATATGTATATGTGTGCATGTAGAGAGAGGTAGAGAAGTAGAGGTGTAGAGGTAGTGAGGTAGAGGTAGAGGTAGAGAGGTAGAGACTAGTAGAGAGAGAAGTAAAGAGAGGTAGAGAGGTAGAGAGTAGAGAGTGAGTAATAGAGTAGCGAGTGAGTGGTAGAGAGTAGTAGAGAGCAGTAGAGAGAGTAGAAGAGAGTGAGTAGTAGAGAGTAGTAAAGTGAATAGTAGAGTGAGTAGTAGAGAGTGAGTAGTAGAGAGTGAGTAGTAGAGAGTAGTAGAGAGTAAGTAGTAAAGTGAGTAGTAGAGAGCAGTAGAGAGTGAGTAGTAGAGAGTAGTAAAGAGTGAGTAGTAGAGAGTAGTAGAGAATGAGTAGTAGAGAGTGAGTAGTAGAGAGTAGTAGAGAGTGAGTAGCAGAGAGAGAATAGTAGAGAGTAGTAGAGAGTGAGTAGTAGATAGTAGTAGAGAGAGAGTAGTAGAGAGTGAGTAGTAGAGACTAGTAGAGAGTGAGTAGTAGAGTGAGTAGTAGAGAGTGAGTAGTAGAGAGTAGTAGAGAGAGCAGTAGAGAGTGAGTAGTAGAGAGTAGTAGAGAGCAGTAGAGAGAGTAGAAAAAAGTGAGTAGTAGAGAGTAGTAGAGTGAATAGTAGATTGAGTAGTAGTGAGTGAGTAGTAGAGAGTGAGTAGTAGAGAGTAAGTAGTAAAGTGAGTAGTAGAGAGCAGTAGAGAGTGAGCAGTAGAGAGTAGTAAAGAGTGAGTAGTAGAGAGTAGTAGAGAATGAGTAGTAGAGAGTGAGTAGTAGAGAGTAGTAGACAGTGAGTAGCAGAGAGAGAGAATAGTACAGAGTAGTAGAGAGTGAGTAGTAGAGTGAGTAGTGGAGAGTAGTAGAGAGAGAGTAGTAGAGAGTGAGTAGTAGAGAGTAGTAGAGAGTGAGTAGTAGAGTGAGTAGTACAGAGTAGCAGAGAGAGAGCAGTAGAGAGTGAGTAGTAGAGAGTAGTAGAGATTGAGAAGTAGAGAGTGAGTAGTAGAGAGTAGTAGAGAGTGAGTAGTAAAGAGTGAGTAGTAGAGAGAGAGTAGTAGAGAGTGAGTAGTAGAGCGTAGAGAGTAGTAGAGAGTGAGTAGTAGAGAGTAGTAGATAGTGAGTAGTAGGGAGTGAGTAGTAGAGAGAGAGTAGTAGAGAGTAGTAGAGTAGTAGAGAATGAGTAGTAGAGAGTGAGTATTAGAGAGTAGTGGAGTAGAAGAGAGTAAGTAGTAGAGAGTAGTGGAGAATATTCCAAAGTTTGGCACAGCACCACTTGCACAATAAGTCCAATCAAATCATATCACTTAGAGTCCTTATTGAAGCGCTGAATCTTGGTGTATATTCAAATGCTTTTATTTTCCTTAAGTTTATGTACCACAGCCAGCCAACGCGTTTCGTTCTGTACACAGAACTTCTTCAGGGCGTTCTTATTTCCTTCAAGTTATGTCGGTATCCTGTTGTCATATAACTAGATATTTCTTCCAAATGTTAGACGAGACGTAAGTACATTCTTATTCAAAGTGACTAGGTATCAATTTTACCCACACAATTCGGGCATACTTGAGTAATCTATAGCATCCTCAAAGTCAGTCTTTCAAAAATTCCAAAGTATAGGACATGATAATCCAAATGTTTCTCAAGAAAAGTCATTTTCAATCGTTTGGAATATCGGTGTTTGGGCAGATATGGCCCAGGGACCCCCAGTATTCAAGGGGAATTAGTCCCCTCTCTACAAACGCACCAGTGGCCTGCGTTGCAGAGAGGTGTAAAAAGGGGCATAGCCTCATTACACCTCTGTGCAATGCAGCCCCCTGGCGCCTACTGGAGGTTCCAGGTGGGCTAGTTGGCCCCCAGGGACCCCCAGTATGCAAGGGGAATTAGTTCCCCTTCTTCAAACATGCACGGGGGCTGCGTTGCAGAGAGGTGTAAAAAAGGGTGTGGCCTCATTACACCTCTCTGCAATGCAGCCCCCTGGCGCATACTGGAGGCTCCTGGTGGGCTAGTTGGCCCCCAGGGACCCCCAGTATGCAAGGGGAATTAGTTCCCCCTCTGCAAACGCGCCAGGGGGCTGCATTGCAGAGAGGTGTAACAAGGGGCATAGCCTCATTACACCTCTGCAATGCAGCCCCCTGGCGCATACTGGAGGTTCCAGGTGGGCTAGTAGGCCCCCAGGGGCCCCCAGTATGCAAGGGGAATTAGTTCCCCCTCTTCAAACATGCACGGGGCTGCGTTGCAGAGAGGTGTAAAAAGGGGTGTGGCTTCATTACACCTCTCTGCAATGCAGTCCCCTGGCGCATACTGGAGATTCCTGGTTGGCTTTCAGGTCTTATATAGTTAGGAATTAGCATTAAAAAAAACGTTGAAATTCACTGAAAAAACCATAGGTTTCAGGCCTTATATAGTTAGGAATTAGCATTTAAAAAACCTTTGAAATTCACTGAAAAAACCATAGGTTTCAGGCCCTATATAGTTAGGAATTAGCATTTTAAAAACCTTTAAAATTCACTCAAGAAACTAAAAGTTTTAGGGGTGTTATAGTTAGCTGGACATTTCACTCATACAAAACCATTGAAATTGCTCCTATGTAGTTAGTTGTACTAACTATATTTCGCGCACCCGCAATCCACTGCTGATAATGTCACATATTGCATCATTCATGACATGGTCAGTGACATCACTGATGACATCTCAAATGACATCACTGATGACATCACTGATGACATCATCCAGTGAATGTGGTTTACTTCGGTATTTAAATATGCATTATATATATAGCAATTTGCATTGAAGAATGAGTGGATATATATAAATAAATATTTTTTAAATGCTTTAAATGGTTTTTTAAATGCTAATTCCTAACTATATAAGGCCTGAAACCTATGGTTTTTTCAGTGAATATCTATACTACTATTATAAAGGAAGAACTTTGAACCTTTGAGGCGGGTAAACTCAGGAACCACAGCGCCAATCCACACATCGTTGTAATCGTCAGGGTGTGCAGATAGACATAGGCTATATAAACTTAATAAATATACTTTATTTTAAAAAGTTACCGGAAAAAAAAGTAGTCCCTTGGAAGAAGCGCCGGCCGCAACGTGCGTGCTGACGTGAGGAGCGTGGGGAGGAGCGGCGTCCAGGAGCGCGAGGAGGACCGGCGGACATGGAGCGGGGAGGAGCGGCATACAGGCGGCGAGGAACGGCGGACAGGCGGTGAGGAGCGGCGGACATGCGGGGAGGAGCGGTGAGTGGCAGAAAAATGAAGCAAAAATGACAACCGTGAGCAAGAGGAAGCAAACGGAGCATTACAAAAGTGAGCCAAACGATGCATTACAGGAGGAAAAAGTTACGTGTGCAGGTTACAAAAGCGTAGAAAGTAAACATAGAGGTATAGGAGGAAAAAGTGACCTGTGCAGGTAGCAAGAGGGAGCAAACGGAGCATTACAAAAGTGAGCCAAACGGTGCATTACAGGAGGAAAAAATTACGTGTGCAGGTTACAAAAGGGTCGAAAGTAAACATAGAGGTATAGGAGGAAAAATGGACGTGTGCAGGTTACAAAAGCGTACAAAGTAAGCATAGAGGTATAATACTGAAATATATGGAGGAATGCTCCTCGGGACCCACGGACAACGTCGGGCGGGCGGGGGCCCTGAAGCCTAATTGCTCCTGGACAACATCGGGACGGGCTGCTAGTATATATATACTATATATATATATATATATATATATACATATAAATATATATATATCGAAAATCCACTCTCCTCGCCGCTCTTATCACAACGCTTCCAAAATGAGAGAAACGGATGCTTGTTTCGGTTTTGCAGCCGCAGGTATTTTATTTATCAAATATTAAAGTGCATGGCAGTGTCCAAAAAACCAAACGCGTTTCGCCGTTCCCTGACCCCTTGCTCGCTGGTATAATTCGTGAGAATACCCTCCTACTGTCATGATTCCCATTCCTCACTAGCCTTACATGCACATACATGCAGGCGTAGTTTTCCCACTCTAGAAACCCACCCCTGTCCCGTGCAACCAGCACGCCAGTAATATGTTAGTGTATGATTGTGTAATACTCTGAATGTGTATTGTTACAGTGATTTGTGCTCTTGATGATACATATGTATTTTTCATGGTTTCATTTGTTTCATGGTTTCATTTGTTTTTACCAAGTGCTTGTTGGAATCATTGCCGAGTTTATTGAATTATGAGCCAAGCAGAGATGTACAATATGGCCAGAGAGTTGTAGGTATCAATGCAGAGAAAGTCAGCAGACTTGTGCTCGAGGCGGGAGAGAGCTCGGAAAGAGAACGGAGATGCCGTTTCAGCGCGCACGCTGGAAAAACGGCACGCACGTGTTTGGCGCGCGATGCGTCAACCTTCCTTGGGTGTGGCTGAGTGTGGCTCCTCTATAAAAGGCCACACCCAACGTAAACCGGCGCTTTGCCTTCTGCCTTCGCCGCCCTTCAGAGGTGTTTCCTGGAGGATCCTGAAATCCAAAGACGACGGCCTTCACTTCGGAGTTCGAAGGTCTGCATCCATCGCGCGCATCATCTGTAAAGAAGAAAAGAGACTTTAAAAGCTAAGTTACAGTTTTCTTCTTGTTTGTATTATTTGGCGCCCAACGCAAGCAAGCGACCAGTGAATAATCGAACTAAAGACTTACCTGGAAAGAATTCAAGTTTTCGAACTTTGTAGAGATTTTAAAGGAAAAGAGCAAAATTACAAGGACTTCCGAAAAAGGATTTAGAGACTTTGAGAATTATCAAAGAGAAAGAGTAAATGTTATTTTTGTTTGCCAATTTGTCTTTTGTTTTAACATTGTACATACTAGGGAGTGAAGGCGAAGAACGGCATGGTGAGAAGTCAGAGTAAGTGGAAGATAGTTTAAGGGGAAGCATTGAATAATGCAAACAATTTAGCAAGACAGTAACTCATCATTCTTCTTTGAATACTTGTTTTACAGAGAACAAACACTGATCAAGCAATCTTCTGCATCATCACTAACCTTGCCCAGCCTACCCCCTTCAAGACGACAACACGGACGCGACGCCATATCTTAACCAGTCGCAGGTAGGACTCTACTAAAGCACATTTAAAACTTTAGAAACCTGCTAGGAGTAAATAGACAGTATTAGAAATCAGTATTTACAAAAGTTCTCCTTATTGCTTCGCAGGTCGACAATCAAGGAAACAGGTAGCGTCCACGATCCGGCCTACCTCCCTGATTTCTATTTAATTACCTCAGTGTTATAAAACAGTCACTAGGTGTTGCCTAGAATTTGGGGAAGTTGGTCCATAACGTCTCTGCGAAACCATCTACAAGCAACCTACAGGTAAGGGTGCTTGTAACCTTGTCGGAAGGCAAAGCCCACGACGATATTTTCGCCTAGACGTTATGGATCCTTCCATCGTAAGTTCCTTGCAAGACATAACAACCTTGTTAACGGCTATTCAAGCCGAAAACGCAGCCCTTCGTAGGGATATCACAGATATTCAGAGTAATATGCAATCTAGTTCAAGTCAGTGGGGGTTTCCCTCAACACAAAAATCAGTACTGAAACCAGCTACGTTTCAGCCAGGGCTTCAAACCTTGCACTCTGGTCCCAGTTCTTCCTCTACTCCAACTCAGATTCAGGTAGTGACTCCAGTTACAGTACCTTTAGCACCTCCCGAACGCTTTTTGGGAGATAGTAATAAGTTCTCGATCTTCTTAAATCAATGTCATTTGCATTTTATAGCTAAGCCAGCAGCCTTCCCAGATGACTCCTCTAAGGTAGCCTTTATTCTGTCATACCTAGGGGGGGACGCAGCCCTTTGGTCTGTGCCAATTGTAGAACGCGATGACCCGATTCTATATAACCTTAGACTTTTTAAGAACACGATGAAAAAGTTATTTGCCAAGCACGTTTTTTGTCCAGTCCGCAGACCATGAATTGCTACATCTCAAACAAGGGTCTTCGGATTTATTACATTACATTTCCCAATTCAATAGACTTGTTATTGAGGCCCGCTGGCCTGAAGAAAAAAGAGTTTCCCTTTTTTACAAAGGGCTTAGAGATGAGCTAAAAGACATGGTCACACAGATCTTAGACCCACCAGACACTATCGAAGATTTCGTTGACTTAGTAGTTAAGCTAAATCATCGACTTTTAGAACGCAGAGGAGAAAAAGGTAAAACAGAAATTAAAGTGTTCTCTTTTAAGGAAAGATACAACAGTGTTAAGCCTGAAAGCTCGTCAAAATTGGATTCTGGAGTAGAGCCTATGCAAATAGGCACAATTAAAGGGCCCCTGAGTAAGGAAGAGAAGGACAAGAGAAGAAAATTGAATCAGTGTTTATATTGTGGCAAATCAGGTCATTTCGTCAAGGAATGTCCAGTTCGCCCAAATAAACCTAAGAGTAAGAATTCTGAGGTAGCTTTAGTACAGCAGTCGGAAAACTAACAGGCTCGACTAATCAGGAGGTCAGATTGTCGAGTGAGTTATCTAGCTTGGCCTCAATAACCCCTGAAATAGCTTCCCATCATCTTAGCATAACTGTTACTTTGCAATCTGGAACAGAAAAGGGGAAGGAATGGACTGTTGATGCTTTGATTGATTCAGGAGCTACAGGCAATTTCATAGATACCATGTTTTTGCAGAGGTTAGAGTTTAAAACCAAGGCCAAACAACACCCAGAAGTGGTCAAAGCAGTGGATGGTAAGGAGTTATCATCTGGACTGATCCAATTTCACACCGAAACTCTGTTAATGACCTGTTTACATAAACACAAAGAGGACATAACCTTTGACGTCATAGATGCCCCTCAATTCCGCTTGATTTTAGGCATACCTTGGTTAGTCAAGCATAATCCTAAGATAGATTGGGTGGAAAGAACCCTGTTATTTGACTCAGATCATTGTGTATCTTCTTGTCTGACGACACCAGATTCCAAAGTGTTGATCCTAGGAAATAATTTTCCCCTGACTTCAAAGAGCATACTTCTGCTGGAAGGAATTCCAGAAGAATATTCCGATCTCCATGATGTGTTTGACAAAAAAAAGGCCAACACTCTACCCCCTCACCGGGATTTCGATTGTCGAATAGATTTGGTACCGGGGGCTACATTGCCATGTAGTAGAATTTATGCTCTCACCGAGAAAGAAAACGAGCACCTAAGAGAGTACTTAGATGAATATCTGGCCAATGGATTTATCCGACATTCGAAATCTCCAGTATCCTCCCCCCTCTTTTTTATTTCGAAAAAGGGAGGTGAGTTGAGGACATGCATCGACTATCGAGCCTTAAATAATGTTACCATCAAAAATAGATATCCTCTTCCTTTGATACCGACACTTTTGGACCAATTAAAAGATGCCACGATATACACTAAATTGGATTTGCGAGGAGCTTATCATTTGGTTAGAGTTCGCAGTGGAGACGAATGGAAGACGGCATTTCGTACTAAATTTGGTTTATACGAATACCAGGTCATGCCATTCGGGCTCTGTAATGCTCCCGCAGCTTTTCAATTTTTTATAAACGAGGTTTTGAGAGAATTTTGGGATATCTGTTGCATAGTGTACATAGATGACATACTCATCTATTCTAAAAACACCACAGAACATGTGCAACAAGTACGAGCTATTCTTCGAAAACTACTCGACAATTCCTTGTACATTAAGCTGGAAAAGAGTGTCTTCCACACCACCAAAGTGGACTTCTTAGGATATGTCCTGAGCCCAGATGGTATAGAGATGGATCCTAAGAAAATTCAGGCAGTTTTAGATTGGACCAGCCCTTCTTCAGTCAAACAGGTACAAAGTTTCTTGGGGTTTGCTAACTTTTATAGACGCTTTATATGTAATTTTTCGCAATTGGTAACCCCAATCACTAAGTTGTTGAAGAAGAACACAAAATTTGACTGGAATAGTGATGCTGAAGAAGCCTTTCAAAATGTAAAGAATCATTTCACTTCAGCACCTGTGTTAATGCACCCTGACCCTTCCAATCCATTCATTGTAGAGGCGGATGCTTCACAGTTTGCTATTGGTAGGCATTTTGTCTCAAAGACACAAAGAAACTGGTCAAATGCATCCAATCGCATACTACTCAAGGAAGCTAACTCCTACAGAACAGAATTATGCCATAGCTGA
This sequence comes from Lissotriton vulgaris, assembly GCF_964263255.1. Taxonomy (NCBI): domain Eukaryota; kingdom Metazoa; phylum Chordata; class Amphibia; order Caudata; family Salamandridae; genus Lissotriton; species Lissotriton vulgaris. The sequence continues at coordinate 768,050,865 of NC_141695.1, read as the reverse complement.
CAAGGAATTGTTAGCCATAAAAGCAGTCTTCGAAGAATGGCGCCATTACTTGTTAGGGGCAAGACATCCTATAACAATTTATACAGACCACAGGAATCTACAATTTTTACGTTCTGTGAAAGCTCTCACTGCTAGACAGTTAAGGTGGACAATGTTCTTCAATGATTACAATTTTGTAATTACTTACCGTCCCGGAAGGGAAAACCTAAAGGCAGATGCATTGTCACGTTTGGGGACTGTAGAGGAGAAGGAGAGTTCTCTTAAAGAAGTTCGACCTGTATTACCTGAGACTTGCTTCAAGGTGGGAGTGGTGGTCACTGATGTAGTAGAAGACATTAAACTAAGAGTTCAGGAAAAGACTTCTCAAGAATGGAAAATTTTGTATCCTTTAATGCAAATTAGAGAAGGTTTAATGTATTTGAATGAACAAATTGTAGTACCAACGCAAGAACTGCAAAAAAGAGTGATACAATTACATCATGATCCTCTTATGTGTGCACATCCAGGAGTTGCTAAAACCAGTCAGTTAATCAAAAGAAAGTTTTGGTGGCCTACTTTGTTGAATGATGTAAAAGATTATATCGAGACTTGTGTGGTTTGCATCCAACATAAAACACAACATCAAGCACCTAGTGGTCTTTTACTTCCTCTCCCAATTTCGCCCCAGCCTTGGCACACGATATCGCTGGATTTTATTGTGGAACTTCCTGAGACCAAAGAGGGGTATAACACTATTTTGACAGTGGTAGATCATTTTTCTCGAATGGCTCATTTTATTCCGTTGAAAAACATCCCTTCTGCAAGAGATTTGACTCAAATCTTCTCTAAAGAAATAATTAGGTTACATGGAATTCCCTCTGTAATTATTTCTGACAGAGGTCCACAGTTTGTCTCTCACTTCTGGCAAGAGTTAGGAAAAACTTTGAACATGGACATTCGCATGTCCTCCGGTTACCATCCTCAGACGGATGGTTTAACTGAAAGAACGAATCAAACCATAGAACAGTTTCTTAGGTGTGCTTTGGCAGAAGATGAAAGAGAGTGGTCGGATATTTTGTGGGTTTTAGAATTCGCTTTCAATAATTTAGACAATTCCTCCACTAGTCTGTCACCTTTCTTTTGTACTTATGGTTTCCACCCTAAAAATGTCCCAGAAAAAGTAAGTATCCCTTCAGTCATACCATCATTGGAGGAACACATTACTAGATTGGTTCATGTTCAGAAGCAGGCTCAATATCATTTAGCTCAAGCAAAAGAAAGTCAAAAAGAATCAGCAGATTTACATAGAAAACCATCACCAGAATATTCAATCGGAGATAAAGTTTGGTTATCTACAAAGAATTTGAGAATGACTATTTGTAAAAAATTACGTCCCAAATATATTGGCCCTTTTGTGGTAGAAAAAATAATAAATCCTGTCAGTATTAAACTCACCTTACCCAGTAGGTATAAGTTTCACCCGGTGTTTCATGTGTCATTGATTAAACCTTGTAATCCAATGACTAGATTTAAAAAAAATCCACCACCCATTCTTATTGATGGTGTCCCTGAATTTGAAGTTCAGAAGATTGTGGATGCAAAGAGAGTCCGAGGAAAACTGTTTTACTTAATACATTGGAAAGGTTATGGCCCAGAAGAACGGACATGGGAACCTCTTTCCAACGTCCAAAATTCTGCTCGATTGATCAAAAGTTTTCATCTTCGTTATCCAAACAAACCGAAACCTGTCCCACAGATTTTGGGAGGGATCTTGAGAGGGGAGTACTGTCATGATTCCCATTCCTCACTAGCCTTACATGCACATACATGCAGGCGTAGTTTTCCCACTCTAGAAACCCACCCCTGTCCCGTGCAACCAGCACGCCAGTAATATGTTAGTGTATGATTGTGTAATACTCTGAATGTGTATTGTTACAGTGATTTGTGCTCTTGATGATACATATGTATTTTTCATGGTTTCATTTGTTTCATGGTTTCATTTGTTTTTACCAAGTGCTTGTTGGAATCATTGCCGAGTTTATTGAATTATGAGCCAAGCAGAGATGTACAATATGGCCAGAGAGTTGTAGGTATCAATGCAGAGAAAGTCAGCAGACTTGTGCTCGAGGCGGGAGAGAGCTCGGAAAGAGAACGGAGATGCCGTTTCAGCGCGCACGCTGGAAAAACGGCACGCACGTGTTTGGCGCGCGATGCGTCAACCTTCCTTGGGTGTGGCTGGGTGTGGCTCCTCTATAAAAGGCCACACCCAACGTAAACCGGCGCTTTGCCTTCTGCCTTCGCCGCCCTTCAGAGGTGTTTCCTGGAGGATCCTGAAATCCAAAGACGACGGCCTTCACTTCGGAGTTCGAAGGTCTGCATCCATCGCGCGCATCATCTGTAAAGAAGAAAAGAGACTTTAAAAGCTAAGTTACAGTTTTCTTCTTGTTTGTATTATTTGGCGCCCAAAGCAAGCAAGCGACCAGTGAATAATCGAACTAAAGACTTACCTGGAAAGAATTCAAGTTTTCGAACTTTGTAGAGATTTTAAAGGAAAAGAGCAAAATTAAAAGGACTTCCGAAAAAGGATTTAGAGACTTTGAGAATTATCAAAGAGAAAGAGTAAATGTTATTTTTGTTTGCCAATTTGTCTTTTGTTTTAACATTGTACATACTAGGGAGTGAAGGCGAAGAACGGCATGGTGAGAAGTCAGAGTAAGTGGAAGATAGTTTAAGGGGAAGCATTGAATAATGCAAACAATTTAGCAAGACAGTAACTCATCATTCTTCTTTGAATACTTGTTTTACAGAGAACAAACACTGATCAAGCAATCTTCTGCATCATCACTAACCTTGCCCAGCCTACCCCCTTCACGACGACAACACGGACGCGACGCCATATCTTAACCAGTCGCAGGTAGGACTCTACTAAAGCACATTTAAAACTTTAGAAACCTGCTAGGAGTAAATAGACAGTATTAGAAATCAGTATTTACAAAAGTTCTCCTTATTGCTTCGCAGGTCGACAATCAAGGAAACAGGTAGCGTCCACGATCCGGCCTACCTCCCTGATTTCTATTTAATTACCTCAGTGTTATAGAACAGTCACTAGGTGTTGCCTAGAATTTGGGGAAGTTGGTCCATAACGTCTCTGCGAAACCATCTACACGCAACCTACAGGTAAGGGTGCTTGCAACCTTGTCACCTACATTTTAAACACACCCCAAATCATCGTGATTGGCCATAATTTAACCATAGAAACAAACGACGTACTTTCATCTAATAGCATTGGTCCGACGGCATGAATTAGAAGACAGATTCCACTAAGTCAAATGTTACCGGTTTACATTTAAAACATTTTCACATTTGTAATTTTAAAAAACGATCTGTCGACATGCTCAACGGAAATACAATTTGTACATTATTATTGGATAAAATGTAACAAATATTGTGTATTCTCATACCTTATGAAAATAATGCTATTACGTCGTGTTAATTATTCTAAAGTTCATGGCAAACACCCGAATATGTGCAAAGTGCAAATAATTAAAAAATCAATTTATATTGAAGTTCTATTGATCACATCTTCCAGCCGGAAGTTTGCTAAATCATCATTTTCTCAATAGTTTCAATTTACAAACATTGAAGGGGAGTCAAGGGTAAAAGTGACAGACGACCAATGATCTAATTTTAAATTAATAACTGTGCAAATACATTATCATCAAACAATACCATACTTTAAAAACACTGATGGTTTCCAAGTTTTTCATACTACCAATCTTGTAATCAAGTTACTTCCCAAATATACATTAAGGTATAGCTGAAACACCACCTAATTATGATTTTTATATCCTGTTGATACGACTGAGATTCTTCTAGTATGTTCGAACCACAGTAAATTTCATTCATTTACTACACAGTATCCAATGGGATAAGAACACTGTATAAAAAAAATATATACATTTAAGATCATTATTTACTTTAAAATTATATATAGGATCTTGATACCCTACATTTTATCACAAATAAATGATCCTGTGTAGCATTTCATTACTATATCTCAGAATTATCCCAAGAAGTGGTGAAGATCTTCGCAAATATTTAGGCCCGCGAACTCTTAGTTTCTAGATTTACAATGTAACTGGTTTCTAACCTGCGGAGTTGTTTCTCCCTATCCCCACCCCTTTTACTCGCGGGGATGTGATCTATCACAAAATAGCTAAGGACATTGAGATTACCTCCATGTTCCAATTTTACGTGCCTTGCCACAGGATATGTGGGGTCCGAATTTACTGTGCCCCATAGATGTTGTAAGATCCTAGCCTGTACTGGGAGATTTGTGCTTCCCATGTATATTAAACTACACACACACGTTAAAATATATACAGCATATTCAGTTTTGCAGGTGAAATGCCCCTTGATTTTTATGGGCTGATCTGAAAATGGAAGGTTGGAAGTCAAACAGAATTGTCACGCTGTCTAGTAGGAGGGATGTAGGAAGATTTATCAAATATCAATGTGTCTGTCACGGGGGAGAGGGTTGTTTTAAAACATCGGAAGCTGATTAATAAGAAAAATTTCACAAACAGGGTTGAAAGGATGAGGTAGGCTGCTTGTCATTTTTGTAACATATGCAATCACCGCGCTAGGCTTTGTTAAAGTGATATAAACGCTTTTGCCATTACACAATATATTTAGTATGGGTTAGTGATAGGGAATGTTTCATGGAAATTACAAGCAGTATGAGTGATTGTGGTTTTATCATTCTATTCACAGTGACCCCCGAAGAAGGGCGTTGAGCCCGAAATGCATTGGGTACTCTTTTAAAATAAACGCTGCCTGATATGAATTTATGCTTCAGTTCTGTTCATTTAAAAAGTCTGGATGGACGTGGAGTGAGCAGTAAAAAATCGGAAATGGCATTAACACATGGCATGTGGTCTCGCACAAAAATTGAGAAGAGGTTAAAATGAATAAGGATTACCATGGAGTACATTGATGAACTTGGCAAATGGTTGATTAAATAAATATACACTTGCGAAATTCGCACATTCAGCAGTGCAATTGTTTGGGGCGAGATGAAGCCCCACTACAGTGATGTCTATAATTTCAGTGCTGACAGGGCATAGCACTTTACACAATCAGCACGCATATCTCGGATATAAGCAGATGAACTTGAAAAAAGAGGAATAAAAGGTGTGCATCCTGCCCCCCTTTACAGTGCTGATCTGAAAATGCACATGTGTATGATGTGGCATTACTAGCCCATCGAGGGGTGGCGCGATACCGGCAAAGAACTGAGTCCTACTTGCACTCTCAGACCATTACTGACGTCAAGAAGCCACAAGAGTTTGGCAGCAAATTGGGGGGGTTATTCAAGTCATAACCCCGCCGTGATGCTTTTGACCCTCGGAAGAGCTTGTTCACACAGCGGCATCACACAAAACCATGGCAATACATACTTTTTCTGGTAAAGTAACAAACATAGTGAAAGGACTTCACAATTCCATCGTGGACACCATGCTTTCATAATGGAATGTCCATGTTACTGAGTAAACAATTAATCTTGTTCATCCATTTTCATGCATCTAATAACAATGCTTCATAGTGAAATCGATACATGTTATTCCAAGACACACAAATTACATAATAAAATTAATGCGACCCACAAAACCCGATATCTGTTTTGCAAGTTTGTGTAATGCCTTGTGTATTATTCTGGCAACAAGTTGAATTAAAACGCATCAATGACGCCTAATCCTAACAGTATTGTTCCGTTAATTTGACCATTCCCTAACACAAGTGATCTGTTTATTTCCGGTTGCAGCAAGGTAACGTGGTGTTGGTAGTGAGATACTCTAATTGGTAGCCTAGCGCATGACAACATAATGTGGTAATCGTGCTATATGTATCTACACTTATCAATGCACCACTGCGATTGCATCAGAAGTTGTATCTTTCTGTAAAATTAAAGAGTCTTCTGCCTTGTTAGTGGGTGTGAGTGAGGGACTCATGTGTCATCAGTATAGCGCTTCATACGTCCCACATGTTCTGATGTTCATGTGACATGCATGAATAATGAGCTTCCTCCCTTATTAGTGGGTATGGGTAAAGTACTTTTTAGATGTCAGTATTGCGCTACCTGAACCCCGCATGTCCTGATATCTCTGTGCCACGCCTGTGCAGGAGAGATAAACCTAAAAGTGGGAACAAGTTATGGTTGCCTGTCGTTACTGATATGTGATACCCATAGTGGAAATCAGTAGACATATTCTTTGAAGAGGTGAGGTTGTACCAATGTTCCAATGTATGCATATAATACCTTTTCCTTGCATAGAAACACATTTTTCACAAATTGGGAAGTCACTGTAATGTCCATAGAATTGCCTGGCTTGTTCACCCCCTGTGAAATACCCCAAGTGCTCTCAAATGTTTAATAAACATATGTACAATAACACAAATCAAAATCCCGTTGCCACTGGCCTGAGACATATTCCCTTCCTTTCCTCCTGTCAGAGAGAGATATATAGTACATTATTTTAGACAATTGCATTGTTAGTATCTATCCTGTAAACAACTGTCAGTATTATTAAGACAATTAATTTCATACATTTAAATTGTAAAATCACAGGCTATGAGACTACTACTCTCCTTGTAGGTGTATTGCCATCTCGTCATCCAAATTATGTCCATTAGGGAAACGGTTACACATACCTATAATATGCCTATATTCTCTTTGTCTAAGTCTTAGAACACGGTTTCATCCCCTTATCTTAGGAAGATCTGTTCAATAGCATAGTATGACAGTTTAGTGTAGTCTAAGAAATGATGGCTTTTAAAATGACGGGCAATGGGATTCTGTTTGTCTGTATTCGTAATGGCCCTCATGTGTTCTAGAATGCGTTTTTTTGCCATATGTGTCGTACTGCCCACATATCTCAGTTTACATGGGTACTCTAACACATAAATGACAAAAGTACTGGTGAATGTCAGGAACTGTGTTATACTAATCAGGTGTTCATGCTTGTGTTTCAAAATTCTTTGACCATTCGGCTGTTCCCACAGGCATTGCAATGGCCACATGGGAAAAAAACTTGCAGGTCTATTCCCCTTCTTCCTGTGTCTCGAGTCAGGTCACTGTGCACCAGAAGATCTTTTAAATTGCGTCCTCTTCTGTATGTTATGCCCGATTGATCTGGCAAGCTCTTTCCTATGATCAGGTCACTTTTCAGCACTTTCCAATGCCGTGTAACAATCTTGCGTATCTGCTTTGAGTTGCCATTAAATGTGAGAATCATACGAATTGTGTTCTCATCCTCTTTGCCAGTAGTTTCTGCTTCTGTTACCTCAAGGGTACCTGCTGTGTCTCTTTCTTTCACTCTTTCCACTGCCCTTCTCATAACCCAGGCTGGGTATCCTCTGTCTCTGAACCTTTCAATCGTTACCAGCTCCTCTTTCTGATAGTCTGTTGTGGTGATACAATTTCTTTTTGCTCTGAGCAGTTCTCCATATGGTATACTCCGTTAAATGGTCTCTGGGTGACTGCTCAGAGCATGTAGTAACGTATTGCCAGCAGTGCATTTGCAGTAGAGGACTGTGTGTATATTGTTACCATTCACAAGTACTCGTGTATCCAGATACTCCACCTCCATCCTACTAATGGTGCTGGTCAATGTGAGATTACTTTCATTGTGATTTAACTTGTCAATGAACATCAGTGCTTCGCATTCTTCTCCCTGCCAGACAACAAAAATGTTGTCTATATACCTTAGCCATAGTTTAACACTGGCGAAGGCTTTCTGATGTTGTGCATTGGATCTGTTGGCCTCTTCCCAAGCTCCCATGAACAAATTCATGAAACTAGGCGCGAAACATGCACCCATCACGGTACCAAGCCTTTGTTTGTAAATGTCCCAGTCGAACATGAAGAAATTATTTGTTAGACAGAATCTGATCATGTGTAGGATCATAGTAAAACAAAAGCTGTGTGGTTGTACTCATAGGTTTACAGGTGCCCAAGGTTTAGGATTGCACTAGATGATTAATAACTCCAAAATTACTTTAACGGTGCTCAAAGGAATGGAGAACCACAAAACTCCATAAGCCGAGGGATAAATCTCTCACAACACAAATTCTAACTCCCAAGCACACGTGTATTCATAAACGCGGTGTCCCTTCTTTTCAATAACACACATATATGATATACAAAGAAAGTATAAGTCAACAATCTCGATCTTCAAATCACATTCTTGTCTTGTTTTATTCGGTTTTCTTCCAAACAGCAAACAACAGCCAACGCGTTTTGTCGCTATAGGCAGTAGTACCGCGACTTTGCCAAGGCCATAGTTTCCAGTGAAATGTTTTTCTGCGTGGTGATACTTCCAACCCACACGTGGGTTCTGGTCATGGCACAAATGCTAGATATGTGTTAATCCTCCTTTTATTCCTTCACAAGTATTTATTCATCCTTTCTGTTATTTCAGCTAGAGTAACGCTGCTTCAAAAGGTTCCCCGTCGCCATCAAAATTATTCGTGTGCACACGAATAATTTTGATGGCGACGGGGAACCGATTGAAGATCGAAATTGTTGACTTATACTTTTTTTGTATATCATATATGTGTGTTATTGAAAAGAAGGGAAACCGCGTTTATAAATTCACGTGTGCTTGGGAGTTAGAATTCATGTCTAAGATCATGTTCGTATGTTCCAGGAACCTGATGTTTCTATGCTTTAAAAATCTTGCACATGCCTGTGTCCCTTGTTCATGGTCTATCACTGTATAGAGTGAATTTACGTCTAGGGTCATGAGTATGTATTCATCTTTCTACTCAAGATTGTCAATTTTACTCAAGAAGTCCTTAGTGTCCCTTAGGTATGATTGGAAAGTGGACACAAAATCCCTCAAGAAATGGTCTACGTATCTTGAGATATTCTCGAGAACGCTATCCTTCGAGGAAATTATGGGTCTTCTGGAGTATTCTCTCTATTTTTGTGAATCTTGGGCAGTAGGTACATTACTGGGAGAATGGGGTGATCTTTTTTCAAGAAGCTAAATTCTTCCCATTCCACCAGTCCTTTGTCTTTCCATTTCTCCAGTTTCTCCCAAATGTTAATGATACTACTGTTGTACTCTGATCGAGTAGATCGTATATATGTGTTGCTGTCGCTAAGTTGCTGTGTTGCTTCAGCTATGCACATTTCCCTTGGTAAGATGACAATGTTCCTCCCTTTGTCTGCAGGTCTCACTACAATGTTCTCATCTGTAGCTAGCTCATTCATGGCTTTATTCCGGGCATTTGTGAGATTATGTGTAAAATTTCTCATCTTTTAGTAAATGATTGCCGACTAGGTCTTGAAAAGTATCTATACTATCATGACCCATTTTCGTCAGAATAGTGGATTGTGGCTTAAAATTACTACAGGCTGCTTTATCGTGTCTTATCTCCATTTCATCTAGGATGAGACAGGTATCAGAACTCATTTGAGTTTCAACTGGGTTATTCTGGAGTTCATGTAGAATTACCATGGTATCAATATCCCCATTTACCAACCTATCGTCCTGAGTAGAGTGTTCTGTATAGTGATCTTCCCTTCTTCTCGCTGGTTTCAACTTGTGCCACTTCTTTAGCTTCAACTTTCTACAGAATTTAAAAACATACATTTTACTGTCCACATGGTTCATAGGAACCGCTGGGCAGAAAGAAAGTCCCAGGCATAATGTCCTTTTGTCTTTGTTACTAATTGCCTTTGTTGTTAAGTTGACAATAGTTTGCTTTACCATCTCATCTTCCATTATTGGTTCTGCTCCACAGTGCTCTCTTTTTTGTCTCCTTTGTCTGTTCCTCTTCCGCCTCTCCTTCCGGTACCCCTTCCTCTTCCACTCCCCCTTCCTCTCGGTTCCGGGGAATCCTCTCTTTGGGTCATTCTTTATAATGACCTTGTCTCGCCTGTTGGCTCTGTTTCATGAGCTGCTACTCATGTAAAAACGTTGTTTTAGGACGAGTCACACCATCTCCGTCTGTTACTGAGCTTTCTGTTGTTCTTGTTATTTCAGACCCTTCTATTTTAGTATCACTTAGACTGGTCCCCTCCTCATCTTGATGTTCCTTGGGGTGTCCCGTCTCTGTGTGTGCTGATTTTGCTGTGTCATGAAGGTGGTCATACTTCGTGCTATGTGTCAGGATCCTGCCTGACTCATAGTAACCACAATCCCTATGTAGTTTGGGCTGTTTTCTTCTTTTGATATCCTCCTCCATTACTTTGAGACACTTTTTCATCTCCTCCAAATATTTCATGATTTTTTCCTGGTCTTCATGCGCATTCAGTAGTTCTTTGATGCATTCTATTTCTTTCTTTATATTCTCTTGATCCGACCAAGCATACTTTACAAACATTTCCAGCATGTTTCTGGAGCTTGTAGCAGAGTTCGCAGACCAGTCCTCCAACATATGGGGTCTGGTGAGTCATAAGAGGGTGTGATATAAATTCTGAGACCTCGGGGTACCATTCCCTTGTCTATATAGTCTTGGAGTGACGTGGCTTCCCACCACTTGGATGTTTCTTGCTTATGGAGTTTCTCAAATTTCCTCATCACTTCCATGATTGGTTTTCTCAGTGAGCGTATTCGCTGACATGGATTTTCCAATGCCTGGCATCATTGCAAATAGTGCCTGTGCTACCTCTCTCCATTCCTTTTCCTCATCCCTGACTTGTCTTGGGAATCCGGATAGAGCCCCACTGCCAAACTCCTGGTCCTTCTGTAATAATGAGGTCTCTCTAAAAGGTTTAGAGTTCCCCTTGCCTTGGTGAAAAAAAGCTGACTGTGTGTATCAAGGTTGTCATTAACAGAGTTCCGTTAGTTAACAGCAGTTGACCTTTCTCCAGTTAGTTCTGTACCCTGGCAGATGCCAGACTGACAGAAACGGCAATACCCATTTGATTTCTGACCCCGTGAAAGTACGCAAATGACCAAAAAAAAGCCCAGTGCTTTGTTTGGTCGGAAATATAACCCAGTCCCAGAGCCCTTCCACACCTTCCAGATGAGTGTGAATAGTTTCCTTACATGCACAGTGCATCCCGATCCAAGGATATTGTGCGGTTTGTCCATGCGTGGTGGGGGCTTTATTGCTTAATTATATTCATACATTGGAACATTGGTACAACCTCAACCCTTCAAAGAGTATGTTTACTGATTTCCACTATGGCGCTAGTCCCTTCTTTCCTTTTCCTTTTGGAGGTTGGAAAAGTGGAGCGATAATATATATATAATATATATATATATTTTGTATATATATATATATATATATATATATATATATATATATATATATATATATATATGTATCTCACACCAACTTCTTCCTTCAGAGTAGAAACAAAGGACACAGCAGGGCTTCACAGGTCGTTTAATCAGAAATTAGGCATGACTGGTTTCGGCAGACAGTCTTCTTCATGCCACAGTCCAAAGCGTGATTTCCGACTCAGTGTATTTTTGCAGGCTCCTCCTTCCCCAGTGGTAGGGGGCTCACCTGCACCAGATTTGCCCTGCAAATGCCTCAATAGCTCAATGACAAGGACTACCAGTCCCATAATGCTGCATGTTGGTAATGCAATGCGGCGCAGTGGGAAATCACAGCGAAATTTCAAAAGATAGTCGACCTTGTGTCCCCTACTTTCAGCCACCGACCTCACAAGGTAGCGAGTCTGGAGACGCAAGTGCAGTGACGGCATATCTCCAAGCATTCTTGGACCGCTATTTGACAGCAGCTTCTCGGCACCGAGGGGGTTTCGGCGGCGGGTCACGGAAGTTCGATACCTCGGCTAAAAAACAATTTAGATTTCCCATGTGCTCATGACCACTTCGTGAAAGGGTTCCTTGTGCGCGGTTAGGGTGTTATTTAAATGTTAGAAGTTAATGGTACTATTTGTTTTTGATTGTATTAGTATGATTTAAGGGAAATCATTTATTGGGTTGAATGATAACGATTTTGTTGATTTAATTTATTTGTATGTAATTTAGACTATGTATAAAATGACTTAAGTTTATTTCAACTAATTATTTTTTATATATAGGTATTTTTAGTATTTATTGTAATAATTATTGAAATATGTTGATGATAATATTGTTGTCAATATTGTGCGAATCAATATTTTGACATAATATATGTTTATTTAAAGGTAAAAATAATGTTTACGATTTCTGTTTTCGATATGGGTTAAAATCAATCTTTTTAAAAACAATAGTTGTGTTGTCGATATTTATAGTTTTATTAGTTAAGTATAGGAAGTTGATATTTTGTTTTCAATGTTTAATTTCCAATATTTTTGTGTTTTGACATTAGAGTGTTGAAATGTCATAAAAAGCCTTATTTATATCAAAAGAGAGGGAAAGTACAAAATACAATCTAAAAATCACATATGTACTTACTCACTCCTTCAAAGGTAGGCACCAGCCATTTCTCCATGAGTTATTATCCATTTGAATGTTGATGAATCAGACTAAAGTAAATACAGGTAGATGAAATACAGGCATGCATGTGGACCCACTTCCAGGTATGCGGAGCTCCATGGAATGAACGTTAACATTGAACATGCATCTGACAACTTTGTGCAGAAGTGTGTCACATCAAGTGTGGCATCTATGCTTGGGTATTAGCTCACAGCATTAATTGCTTACTTTTTTTTACCTGAAAATTGTCCCAAAGAACGATGCTTCCTTGAGTTTAGAAATCGTATTTAAAGTTGCCTCTCAAAATGGTCTATCAACCAAAGGATGTTGAGCCACATGGAGAAAATGTTGCCCATATCATATCTTCAAAAACAGCTCAGCAAAAAGACCCAGAAAACGTCATACATGGAGAGGATGGAAACTTGCAGTGCAAACAACACCTTTCAGGACAGGCACTTCTAAGGCTATGCCAACTACACGGTGGGGCACCGCTAATAAAATCATTGGCTGTTTATGTAGATAATTTTAACAATACTTTTTTGGATCCCACCAATATGTAATGACAAATTATATAAGAGCTCCCAATTTTTGTTGTGCCAACTCAGGCTATGATGATTCCTGCATTTGGACAATTCTCTGTGATTAAACATGGTAACAGTGGGTGGCATTATTTGTTTATTACAACAATAAAATAGTGGGAATGCTTGTCACACACTTGAACTTCTTTAGGTCCCCTATACCTGTTGTTCTTGTGGGCCTCACAGTGTACATAGAGTCAACAATCAGGCGTATGTATTGTACATCTAGGAGTGTGTGCATTCATCATTTGTTTTGGCCATGAATATAGAGTAAGAAATATGTCTGTTTCATGAGTTTTTATGTCTGGATTAAGGAATGTTTGTCTTTCAAGAGTATCAGAGTATATATTCTTTGTGTGTATTGTTTGAAGTGTGCATATCAGGATTCACAGATTGTCTGTATCCATCTGGTGTGTCTGGCATGATTATTACTTTCAGTTTAAATAAAGCCAATGCTTTGCTTGTTTTATGTGTGAGTGTGTCAGAAGTCAGGGGTATGCATCGTACAACGTGTCGCATTTTTACTCATTATGCAGCAGGCATTTGTACAGAGTCAGAAGTGTGATTGTTTTATGAGAGTGTGGGTGAGTCAGGAGTGTGTCTTACAGGACTATATGGCACATTTGTGTCACATGGACTATGTTTCTTAGGTTTGTCTCTCACGTACAGTATGTGCCCCATATGTCTGTTTGAAGTATATTAGTTATGCGCCTTAAATGTAGGCTGTATGCTGTTCCCAAGCTCAAAGAAGTTTTCAATTTTATCAGATGTTTACATTCCAGTACTGTTTGTGGACTTCCAATAAAGTTTACAAAGTTCCGGAATGTTAAAAATAACAGTTTGTTGATATGTCTATTGACAAACATGTACTCTAGACCCTTACTTTTTGTATACTGGCTCCCAAACCACTCGATAGATTTTTGCCAAGCGAAGAAAATGCACAGAATAACTGAAAGACCACTGTGCCATAAAATCTGGTAACCATTCATAAGTGATTATGCAGTTACACACAGAGAAAGAATTCTTATAGGAAATCCCTTTTAGTTTGTGAGTGGGAACAAGTTTGGGACTCCCCTTACAACTTTTCAGAGGTATGACCAATCTGCACTTTATTTAACATACTTTTACAAGTCCCCTTCCAATATGTTTTTCCTGAGTTTGATGCTGGTTTGTCAAAGGAGCCAAAATTATTAAAGATCCAAAAATTAGATTGGAAGGAGTGAAGTGTCAACCTTAACTACAGAGGCATAACCTAACTATTATAACATAACATAACATATCATAACATAACATAACATAACATAACATAACATAACATAACATAACATAACATAGCATAACATAACATAACATAACATAACACAACATAACATAACATAACATAATGTAGAATAGCATAGCATCACATTACATATATAAATATTCAATATTATTGCTAAAATAATTCCTGAGAAGTTGAGGGTTGACATGTTCATTAGTGAGATACTTCCCCAATATCTAAGATAGTCTTCGGTTAGAAGCAACTAGGCTAACTGTATACAGTTTAGTTAAAAAGCACAAAAAGCACAGCTGGGAAATGATTTATGGAGAAAAGTATACTATTAAGGTTTGAAGAAGGTGCTTCCATGGATGATGGAGCCTGCAAGTAGATGTATAATGGCAGAGACGGAGAAATATGGAAATATACAATTTGATTCTCTAGGGTCTAGATCTATCCTGCCTACTCATCTTGTCCTCACTCTTTAGTCAGAAACCCAACATGGTCTCCAGCTTTTCTGATATTATTGTTGTCATGGTCTCCTTCTACCCCTGGCCTTCATTGTTTCTGACTCCACCATTTCTTAAGAGGTGATGGTGGATAGGGAAAGGGAGATCGGCTAACTTCATCTTTGCCACATCATCCAATTTCTATAGAAATATTTTATTTTTTATCAATCCTACAGCCATCCGTCACTGATGCCTAACTTGTAAATTTAAACAACTTAAAGAGAGATTACATTTAGTTTCGGTTTTATATAATTTTAATGTCCTGTTCCAGCATGGCATGGACTGTGCAGCTCATGCCTGGGCAGGAAAGGGCGTGCATGCGGACAGAGGGGCACACTTTGTGCCCCCCTGCATGCATCCCATGGCTCTGAGGCAACATGTTTCCTCACCACCACAGTTATCATGGTGGTCTTACCACCATGGAAACACCAAATATGCTTGGCAGTGCCACAGAGGCACCACAACCATAATTGAGCCTCTGACTGCCACTGCCAGATATTAAGGATCCCTGGAGGTTGCTGCGGCGGACATACGGTGTTCCGACTGCCACACTTGTAATACGGCAGTCGGACCGTCGGTGGTTCACAATCGCCACCGCACCTCCACCTTGAGTTTTGCAATCCGATGGACCGCCAAACTTGTAATTAGGCCCTAGTTTGTCATCTAACATTATAAATGAATGACAGAGGTGACCATATTGTAAAGAAAAAAAAGACTGTGTGAGTTACTTGACATGTGGATATTGGAGGTCTCTGCCCAGAGTCAGACGGGTCCATATGCAAGGCCAATGGAATTATGCTATTGTGCAGAGTGTTTTATTGCATAATTATGGATTTAATGCACTTGCCACAGATTTCATTATCTGCTCCATATTCTTCACATTAAAAAAAATGTTTCTAACTCACATGCTTCAAAAGTTTATAAAAACACAGTAACACGTGTTACTGCTTAGTGGAACACCCTTTGCAAAGGTTGGACTGGTCACCTTTCTGTTACTTATTGCTATATCTGGGTATTAGACCAGTTCTAATAAGGTGCAAATTATGCCCAAAAAGTGTTAGCAACTGTAAAAATGAGAAAATAAGGAAGTAATACTATTATAAAATGTAATGCATTATACTGATTAATTTACCTTTTCTTGACGCATATTTAATTTACTCAACCTTGCTGTATAATTTGGCCGTCCTTGCCACATGATTCCAGTGGCCCTGCCTATAGGGCAAAGTGGCAGGACTAGAAAGGCTTGTTTAAAGGGCCAATGTGTGGGACTCTTTTGGGCTGTTTGTTAGCCTGTTTATGGTCTGCTGGGTATGTTTTTATGATTGCTATCACTGGTATTGCCACAGGTACTGCCTGCAGCAAGCATAAATTCATGCACTCTCTCATACTTTGCAAAACACCCATTGAGCATGTATTCAAAACTGCCCTCATTAGCAAATGTGGGCCATTTTTTAAGCTTTCTGAATTGCATGGAGGCACTTTTATTAAGGTGCTGTCAGAACCTCTGCAGAGGGTCACAGGGTATGCATGCACTACTGGGCTTAGCCGTGGTGGTTGATGCCTGTTAGATTTCAGGGTCTCTAGTTGGCACAGGTAGGTACTTGTGACAAATAGGGACCCTGGCCTCTAGTCAGGGTAAAGAGGATACACTCTTTAGATAGCTCATGCTCACCCCCTTGGTAGCTTGGCATGAGCAGACAGGCTTATCTAAGGAAATGTATAAAGTATTTGTACGAACACTCACAGTAACACAGTGAAAACACCACAAATGGACTCGTAGGTGGCATCTCGCAAAGGTATGATGCAACAATCAACGATGCAACGATCTTCGGGACGGCGACGATCTCAGGTGCGGCGGCGATGCGCAGCACAGCGTCAACCTTCTCCTCTCGCTGCCCCTTGATGCGATGGCTCTGCGACGACTCTTGCAGCGACGTGATGCAGTCCGCAAGCAGGCGGTGCGACGATCTCACCCAGTGACGACAGGCTCTGCAACGATGCTCACAGCGATGGTACTTTTCCTGCACCGGAGCAATACATTCCACAAGCAAAGGATGCGTCTGTTCTTGCAGCGGTAACAGGCGCTGCGACGATCTCGATCTTCGTGGCGGCGGGAATTTCCTAGCACTGAAGAGCGATGCGTGAAGCTTTGTAGAAAGACTCAGTTTCTTCTTGTCCAGGTTCCTAAACAACAGGTACAACTTCCAGAGGCACCACAACTGGCCCACGCACTCTAGGAAGGACAGAACTCTCTCAGTAGATTTCAGGGGGAAAGCTGGGGGTGAAGTCCTTTTGTGCCTGTTAACAGGGAGCCAGCTCAACTCAGGCCCTTGGAGATATCTTCAAGCAAGGGGACACAGCACAAAGCAAAGTCCTTCCCCTCTCCTTGGCAGCAAAGCAACTGCAAGTCAGCCCACAAAAACACAGCAGGACAGTCCTTCCTTTTCAGTCTTCCAGCTTTCTCCTTGGCAGAGGTTCCTTTTTGATGTCAGGATGATCGAATTTTCTGTAGTCTGGGGTCCTGTACTTATACCCCTAAAAGTCTTTGTTCCCTTTGTGCAGGAGGGCTCTGAGCGCAGTCTGAACCAGTTCTGGGTGTTTCTTGAGCACTTTGTTTTCCTGGATTCTCCTTTCCTTTCAGAGAGAGGGAGAGGGTCATCAGCCGCCCAGCATGAGGTGGAGCCAACATTGTGGAAGGCAGGCACAATCTCTATTCAGGCCCAGGTGCTACCCCCTCCCACCACTCTAGATGCAGATGGAGCTATTCAGCCCAGATCCTCCAAGAGAACAGCCACTTTCTGAAAGTGCTGTTCTCAAACACAGGATTTAAAAAACACCTTTCCTAAAAGATGTGTTATTAAAATCTGAGTTCAGGGATACTAGACTTTTATGTCCTATCTTGCTCCTATGGGAAGATATGCAGCTAACCACTGTAGCTAGCATTCCCCATGATAGCCTATGGGAAAGATAGCCTTAAAATAGTGAAAAACAAAAATTGTTGTAGTTCACTACCAGAGCATGTCACCTGCATTAGAACTAGGGGAGGGCGGACATCTCCGGTCCGCCCACGGAATGTGCAGATATTTCCCCTTCCGCCTTTCGCAATGTAGGCAGAGAAACGAGGCAATCTCCGCACACTTGGGGCGTAACAGAAGTTTGCAGCCCACCTCCCGCACGCCTCCTGTCCGCAGTATTAAATTACATTACAAAGCCTAAAATAACATTTAAAAGAAAACGTACCTTATCGCCGGCGCATCCTTGTCCATTGCGCCTTCTTCTGGGAACTGCGCATTCGCGAGAGCCTGCGCATGCGCATTCCTGGCGAGAAATGCGCATGCGCAGGCTCCCGTGCATGCGCAGTTCCCAGAAGAAGGCACGAAGGACGAGGATGCGCCAACGATAAGGTAAGTTTTCTTTTAAATGTTATTTTAGACTTTGTAATGTAATTTAATACTGCGGGCGGGAGATGGGAGGCGGGCTGCGGGCGGGCAGCGCGTAACTGAACTATGCGGAGAGGCATGGAGATTGGTTCAATTTCCGTGCCTCTCCGCGTAAGTCCCTTACGCGACTTCTACCCACCCCTAACTAGTACATGCTCTACTTTTCATATACACTGCACCCTGCCCAAGGGGGTACCTTGGGCCTTCCATAGGGGTGTCAGTGGGGACACTGGCCAGGTTGACATGGCAGTTCACAGACTGCACACAGGCACTGCGGTGGCGGGCCTGAGAGACCATTTCAGGGCTACTCATGTGGGTGGCACAATCAGTGCTGCAAGCCCACTAGTAGCATTTGAATCACCAGCCCTGGCAGACTCAGTGCACTTTACTAGGGACTTCTTAGTGATACAAATACGCCAATAATGGATAACCAATTACAATAACAATTTACTCAGGGAGCACTTGCACTTTGACACTGATCAGCAGTGGCAAAGTGGCCAAAGCATCTAAACCAGCAAAACGAAATCCAGCACACCATCAAAAATACAGGAGGTAGAGGCAAAAGACAGGGGAAACAACGCCAAAGATGCCAGGTCTAACAATGCCCTTTACTCTTGATGTCCTGTGGCCTGGCCTACTATGGATCCTGAACAAGTAAGCCAAGTATTTCAACAAAATGTACCTGCAGCTGACTCTGGACTGAGCACAACAATCATAAAGTCCCTTGTTAAGTGAAGCCCTGTGCCAGCCCACCACGGGACGTGCTGCAGCTCGGTACCACTGGAAATCCAGAAACAAAATTCATTGCAAGAGTGGAGGCAGCACCAGGGATGAAGTCACAAACTGGACACTTTATTTCAAAAAGTTCTTTATTTTTCTTCATAAAAACACTCGACAACAGCCAAAGCATTTCGTTCCTGTGAAAGGAACTTCCTCAGGGCAAAAAAGTGTATGAATAAATTCGTAGAGTGGACCCAGAATTCTGGCCTTGGACGTAATAGTCCCAATCCTTTTATTTCTTATTCCTTCTTATTTTTCAAGAACCAATACCATGATCTATCTTTTCTGGTGCTGCCTCCACTCTTGCATTGAAGTAAGCCAAGTATCCCTTCTATACTTGACTCTGTGGAAAAGCAGTCAAAGTCTCCCTCTGGGGGAGTGTAGATACATGTAAGTGAAAATGACTCATAACTCAAAGTGCACACATACGAACAATAAATCAATGCCCTGTCCAATACTTAGAATTATTTTATTTCTAAATCTACATGTGCAAAGGATTAACAACATTTGAGAGCAATAACACAATCTCCTTGAGATTAGAGGACAAGTCGTTGTCAGGCAAATCCCTGCCCCACCCTCTTATAACATAGTCAGGTTATTCCCTATTCACTGATGGATGCGTCCAAGGAAAGCTTACTAGTAGGCAGTACTCAAAAGTTCCCCTTTGACGTCTTAGTGTTAAGTCAAAAGTGTCTATGGTGCAGCAGCTCTGTTAGCAGTGAATACCTCAGGCCCCCAAAGGACCCGCTTTGGTGGTATGGAAGCCTTGATCAGTGGGAAAACCCTCTCCGTGGGTGCTCCCAAATCCTGATCCTGTTCGGCAAAGTCAGGCTGCTCTCATGACATGTCATGCTACAGCACCTGGCAGGTGCAGACTCTCTTCTTTGTACAGCACTACAGGTGTATTCCAACTATCAGAATTGTACCTGTCTGCAGATATGAGGTAGGTCCCTTTTCCCCTGCTGGGGTTGGAGGGGTTCAATCCTTTGGCTCCCAACTGGAACCCCTACCAGGGTGCAACATCTTTGTTAGCATCCTTGCAGTCCTCAAGAAATCCATCTGTGGCAGATCACAGTGTGCAGGCTTGAACTTCCAGACACAACCATAGTCTTCCTGTTCAGGTTAAGATCTGAACTTTTGGCCACAGTGGTACCAGCAACCCCTCCTGGCATACAGGGTTGCTTGTTACCATGGTCTGGGCGCAACTAGAAGTTGGTGGTAATTTGCGATTCCTTAAGGCCAATCTGCGGATTTTTTGCCTTCTTACATTGCATTTAAGGAATCGCAAAATTTGCGATTCCTTGAATGCAATTGAAAAAAAAGGAATCGCAAATTTTGCGATTCCTTATTTTTAAAGCCGATTTCCTTGATACATACCATTTGTCCAAATTGCATTCGCAAATGCCGAAACTCTGCAAATTTCTGCGTTTGCGAAGTCAATTAGGCTTGATACATATGGCCCATAATGTCATGGATCAGAGATGAAAGTGCTATGTCCAATTTGAGTAAGCTGTATCTACTATCAGTCGGACTGTCAGTAGGATTCATGGCTTATCCTTTACCCTTGTATTGTACATGGAGAATGAGATGTTCACTCAGAGAAGTCCTCCTGTCCAGTGTACAATGCAAAGACTCACGAGGGGAGCCTCACAGGAGAGAGCAGTAAATAAAGCATCGCAGGCGTTCTCCTGTCTGTGGTTCCTTGTCTTTGGCGCAGATAAGTGCAAAAGTGAGCCAGGTAACTGCTCCAATTGCAGAGAGGAAAGTTGTATTCGTTAGACCTGCTGCATTATGCGTTTTTCACTGTTTTTGGCTGGGAAAATGAAGGTGCTCACTGCAGAGCCTTAAAGGTACCCGTTTCAATTTCCCTTATAAATTATCGCTGGTACACATACCAGGTAGGACTTGGCCCACTTAAAGCTCTGGATGTACTCCGATTTTTAATATACGTGTGTCTCACTCACACCATTATCCTTCACCCCCCAAACCTTCTGAATATCTGTCTGGCCTTTTGCTTTTCTGCCCATTTGTTTCTCTCCACTGCTCCATTTACTTCCTTGTTCATCCTCTCTTCTAACACTAGAAAAAGAAGAAAGACTAAAGCAACCTCTTGTGATATTGTAATTATCCAATTCTATTGTTTCCATTTCTTCTTTTTATTTTAATACAAAATGAAATCTGATTAATTTTAGAAATTGTTGGAAGTTTATAGAACTTTTAAAAATATCTTTTCAGTACAGACCTGTGATTTGATACCGAATCCAGTGAATGTGTTTACCAAAATTTTCATATTTTCATCAAAAAATGAATTTCTTTAATGTAGCATTTCATATAGTTTCCGGTATGATTTCTACTTTCTGAAACTATCTATCTTGGCTTTTTTACAGAAACAGAACGATCCAATTGTATGAGTCTTCAAAAAATAAATCTTTGACGACCATTCATGATACAAAGAAATAACATTGATGTGCGCAAACAGCATCTAAATGCAAGAACGTTGGGACTGGGTTAGAGTTTGGCGTACGAGTAACTCTGCCACAAACTTGATGGACTTTCCGTCAGCGTTATGAAAAGTTCATTATCACCCTTGTAATAAGGTGGATGGGATATCCATACCGTTTGTGGCAGAATACCCATCTGCCAAACCCCAATTAGGCCCCAAATTATTTGAGAATCAGGACAGCAACACTCTTCCTCCAGTCCAGGAGCACACCTCCTTTAGCAGCATTCTTTTTTAAAGATTTTTTTTTATATTCAGTTAGAAGAAGGTCTGGTCTGGTTTGAAAACAGGCCAGATGTTTTTCTTCCTTCAATCAGCATTAGGGTCTATTAATTCCTGAGGCGCACTCCTTCTCTGCATCAGAATCTAGTTCTAGGCAGATGAACATATTAAAAATCCAGGACTGGTCCCATTCGGTTTCCGGAATGGATGCAATGACAGCATGCCAAGTACAAGTGACCCCAACTGCCAGTCCAAGCCCCCTATTTGATGGGATGTAAATAAATAAGAGACTTAGAATGTCTCTTAAGGCTTTATTTTGAATTTGCTTCTGAATGGAAGGCGGCAGTCTGCTTGTCTGCAATTCGTTGGGATTATAGTCCAGCACTGGAGGCATGCCCATGAACTCTTTACCTCTCCCCTGTCAGCCTCTGGCCTCTGACTGCAGAACGTTTACTTGTGGGTCCGTTTTAGTAATCACCTGAACAGATTAACTTGAGATCCTGTTTTGTATTTTGCCATCGCCCCCTTTTCTCTATTTACAAGGAAATCTGAAGGCCCTACAATGTATTCTCTGCCAAATTGACAGCCATTAAGACTGACGGAGGACAGGCTTGCCCGAGGCATATGAGCCCTGCCTCTCATGCAGTGTGTGCGCCGGCGCACCAGGGGTACCAGAGCTTATTGGTATTGCAGAAGGGGCTGCATGGCAGAGCGCCAGCGCACGTGCCAAGGTGCGCCGCAGTGCACTTTACATAATAGGTCCCCTAATGTTCTCTTGGATTTTTTTCTTGCCTTTTCAGTGTAGAAGGTGGCTCGGTTATCACAGAACCTTTTTGTTAAGGTGATTGAGGATGCAGGCTTTGAGACAGGATAGATTGCTCCTTTGCAGCTGGTGATTAGGGCTTTGTGTTTGTGAGAATTTATCTTTTGAGCTATTTTTCCTCCAGGACGTTTTTGCGCTCCTTTGACATGTTTTTTTCTAGTAGTTTGAAACCAGGCCAGGTCTTTTTTGTCTCATCTATCGGCAGATCAGGCCGAGGTTCTGTGTGACAGTTTCACAGCACTGAGCGGTATGCTTGATCCTCCGGCCAGAAATGCAGCATTGGGATGGGGGCTTTGCATTAACGCACTTCCTGCGTGTTTCCTTTGCATGCCTGATTTCTTCCTTCGTCCAAGAGAGCACTGGTCTTCATAGGCACAGATGGGCAAGCTCAGGCTGAGGCAGGCCCTGCAGGGTGGTGAGGCTGTCAGAGATAAGGCAGCCTGTGTGCCTCTCTGACAGCCAAACACCCTTTCAGCACTGTGCTAAGCTGCTGCTAAACTATGCAGCAGCGGCTCAGTCACACTGTGAAGAACTGGCACACTTTTTTGTAAAAAAGGTGACAGACATTCAACACTCTCTCTCGTCTGCTTAGACTACACCATTACACCGATTGAATGTTCAATTTGCGACGCTGGTAATACCAGCATCCCGCAATCTAAAAAAACTGAACTTTTTTTGCTCCTCTGGATCTCTCTCTTTTTTATACATTTTTGCATACCATAAAGTCTCGAGACCCTCTTCCTCCGGCCAAGCTCAGTAAACGTGGCCCAGAACTTACTACATTTCTGATAACCCTCCTAAACCTTTCTTTACAAGTGTCAGGGACTGTCCGGGGCTATGTCGGGAGCACAGTCAGGGACTTGAGAATGGACTGGCGACTGGGTAGAAAACATACTGTGCACAGAAAGAGTAGTGCAGCACTGCCCAGGTTCACACAAGGAGTCAGAGGAGAAAAAGGGATCCAAAAGGGAAGCCTGTACAAGATGGCTAAGACTCAGAAAGGGAGGGTACTCACAAGGCAATTTAGCATTCAGACTAACTACACCCAGCACGGACGTGCAAGGCATATATATAATACAACATTAACAATAAAGGGAATGTGGGGTAAACGACTAGGGAGCTCCCCACAGTAAGACTGAAGCTCAGTAAGTTCCTCTCCCGCAATTGCTATTACAGATACCGACTGAAAATACCCACTTATAGGATATGTGTGCAAAGGTAGGGTCTATGGAGCTTATACCTATGGTGATGTTATAACTGTAACTCAAAGACAATACACACAGTGTACAAGAACCACCACCCAGGTAGTCAGCTCTGCCCACGGATCCTGGCGATCAAACAGGAACACGCAAGGCAGTCACAGCAAAAGGGTCGAACTAAACACAAGCACAATAGACAAGGAGCTAGCAAGGAGGAGTACTTAACAGGAAAGAAAGGAAATCACAGGGCACACTTGGCAGAAAGCAGGTAACAAACATACAAGGTAACAGAAGCAAGACAGCAGAATAGAAAGACAGCAAACTAGAACTGAAACCAAGGAAATGGGAAGAAAGGCAGGGACTGGAAAAAGATATACAGAAGGGGAGGTTACAAGGGTATACTAGAATAGTGCAAATTCAGGAATCAAGAAAACAAAGTGGCATAGAAGGCAGTGCTGTGGCAGGAACAAGAATTGAGCTAAGGCTCGGGAGTCAAGGTAGCACTTCAGGTAGTGCTAGTTCAGGAAATGGGTTATAACTAAAGCTTCAGGAGTCAAGGTAGCACAGCAGGCAATGCTGGTTCAAGGAAACGGGAAATATCTACATCTCGGGAAACATGGAGTCAAGCGAGCACTGCAAGCAGTGCAAATTGGGAACAAGAAATAGCTGAAGCCCAGGAACAGGAACAAAGAAGAACTATAGCTCCGAAACTCAGGAAACCAGGTGGCACTGCAGGCAGCTCTAATTCAGGCACCACAAGGAATAGCTATAGCTCAGGAATCAAGGAAAAAGGCAGCACTGCAGGCAGTGCTAGTTCAGGAGAAGGGAAACTGCTGCAGTTCAGAAACAAATAATAACTATAGCTCAGGAAACAAGGTAGCACTGCAGGCAGTGCTAATTCAGGCACAAGGAATAGCTAAAGCTCAGGAATTAAGGAACAAGGATTAACTATAGCTCAGGAATCAAGGAATAACAAACTGCTCAGGAAACAAGGATCGGTCTCTCCGGAATACAGCTACAATGACCAACCCTGGACGGAAGGGAGCTGGGGCTTAAAAGAGCTTAGAGTACTCATGCACATCAGGTGATAGCAGGCTAGCAGCAGCCAGCCACAGGTGAGCTGAATTCCTCAACCCATCCTAGGCCAGCAGGGGTGGAGACAAAGCAGTGAGCAGGGGATTATAGGTAATGGAGTTTCCAGCATGAGCAGACTGGCTTCCACAAAACCCAACATGGATTGGGTATGGATGCCAATTCCTAAATGATGTCCAAATGCCTGGAAGTCAGGATATGCTTACAGGGGAGTATCTGGAGGCATATTAGAACACTGGAAAGCCCCACAATTCAGTCCCGTGGTGGTGGGCACGAGAGCACAGGGAGTGAATTGTGACAACAAGAGGGTCAAATTGCTCAGTCATGGAAGCACACAATGGCCTTGCCCCTTTAAAGAAGCCCATTCTGGATCTCTCTAATTGGTCCAATTTCAGACTGATTTCGATGCCTTCTCTGTTCTCCACAATTTTGGAGAATCCTGTCCGCTTGCAATTATCTGCCTTTGTGGATTCATAAAACATTCTCCATCCCTCGCACTCTGACTTTAGAGTGGGATACAGTACCAAATACCCCCTTCAAGGAGTCATTGATCATCTCAGACAGCTTCTGGATAATGGTGGTTGCTCAGATCCTACTTGAACTATGCATGGCCTTCAATACTTTATCATTCACCATTCTTCTAGAAAGACTGAAGAACCTGGGTTTCCAATGGACGGCTCTGTTTCTGATGCCCTAGTTCTTGCAGGACCAAACATTCCAAGTCTTTTCTTCCAGTTTCATGTCAAGGTCTCGCTCTCTTACTTCCAGAGTGCCAATGTTACTCTGCATCTATGTTCGTCTTCTTGCTGGTATCGTGGAAAGATGTGGCCTCACCCTGTTTTTCTACACTGTTGATATCAAATCATCCTTTCATTGTTATCTGCTCAGGGCCACAGCTCCAATGCCTTGAACTCTTGTCTTGGTAAGGTTCCCACCTGAATGAACATCAACTCATTAAAGTTGAATAGTGATAAGTCCAAGGTAATGGTGATGGGTAAGAACACCCTGTTATGGGGCTCCAAACACTGGTCAGAGAACATAGTGCGCTCCCTGTGTCAGTCTCCAAGAACAAGAATATAGATTTTTGGCTAGAGGATAATCCTCCGATGAAAACTCAAATTGCCAAAGTAACCTCCACCTGTTTTGCGGTCCTAAACTCGCTGCTCAGAGGACAGTTATCCTGGCCTTGATTTTATCGAGACTGGATTATGGAAGCGTTATCTATTTGGAGACTGGCTAGGTTTCCATCAGTTGCCTGCCTCCAAATAGAACTCTGCTGACAGGCTCCTATTTCATCTTCCCAAATATACCTTGGTGTCCAGTCTTCTTCGTGATCTTCACTGGCTCGTGGTGGACATGCGCATACAGTGCATAGTCCTATGCTATATGCATAAAGCTAGGTCGAATGCTGGTCCACTCTACTTA
The DNA here is from genome assembly GCF_964263255.1 of Lissotriton vulgaris. NCBI lineage: Eukaryota > Metazoa > Chordata > Amphibia > Caudata > Salamandridae > Lissotriton > Lissotriton vulgaris. The sequence goes on along the minus strand of NC_141695.1, from coordinate 768,024,614 downwards.
CAAGAATTAGTAGAACTATGCCATCCAACTCCCTCCGTTCGGCCGCACAACTGCTACCCCAGAGTCAAAAAGGCCCGCTCCTTGTCATAATTAGGCCACAAGCTTTGGAACACACTGCATGACTCACTGAGAAGCTGCCAATCACCGACCACTTCAGTAAAAATCTTAAAACCTCATTGTTCAGAGTTGCTTTCTTTTTCTGGCTACATCCAACTTCTTTGTCTAAGCGTTGGGAAACCCTTTTGGATAGCTACTTTTTGTTGGCAGTTTTATGTAGCGCAATCTCGCCTCCAAGGTATTGGAGTGATTAAACATGAGCTCCAGTTACATTACTTAAGGACACGTTCATGTTTGGTAGGCTTGGGGAGATTAAGAGCCTGATTATGATTTTAGCGGATGGGATACTCCGTCACAAACGTGATGGATATTCTTTCCGCCCTATTACAAGTTCCATGGATATAATAAAATTTTAATACAGCGGACAGGGTGTATCCATATGTTTGTGATGGAGTAACCCTGTCTGCGAAGATCATAATCATGACCTAAGTGATTTGCTCAGAATCACAGGATGTTGAGCCGATGCTGAGACTCGTACCTGGTTCCCCAATTCCATAGTCGGCAGCACTGGCTATTAAGCCACATCCTCTCCTACTATTGGTTATGTAAAACCTTATAACCTTATAATATTAATAACAATGCATAGGAGGACATCCGGACATCTAGAGTTGAGCGCCTGCTGCAGGGATCTGTGTGTAAACCTGGGGACCCCTGGTTCTGGTTCCTTGGGTGCCTACTCAGTCTTTTATCTATCTGGGTCATTAATAGCATTAGCCTTGTGGTCATTGATACGATTATCCTTATTACTATTCAAACATAGGGGCAGATTTATAAGCACCTTGCTCCACTTTTGCATCTCTTTTAACATGGGAAAAGTGACGCAAAATTGGCGCAAGGGGCTTGTAAATCTGCCACATAGTATTTAAGCATTGTGAAGCAGGCAAATCATTTTATTTCTAACATCAAACTCACACACTCTGAATTGGTGCTTAGTTGGGGGAGAGGTATACTGTGAGGGTCATGAGATGGATGCATTTGACCTTGCAGGAATAAGGAAAATGCCGGACTGCCCCAGAGAAAATGTCACTCACTGTTTTTATTAAACAGACTCCATCCTGGCCAGCACTACTGGTGTTTCAAAGGCATAGTCTGATTACTAATTTCCCAGTGTGCCAGTCCTCCTTACAGACCAAGGCATGCTTTCTGAGTTTAGTATTTTATTTGCATATGGTCCTGCAACAGGATCTTCCTGAAAGCAATCCTTCCAAATGTAATGCAACGGAGGTGAAGGATGAGTCTTTACTCCGCGCCAATGTGCGGATGCTGCAGACGCTTGCCTTTATTTATACACATGGGCCGTGCCAGGCCTGTTCCGTTTATTTATCGATGCTGGGAGGGACGTTTCTATGCAGCTTATGTCTGCTTTGTGGCCGAGGGAATATAAGATTTATGATAAAAGCACAAATAGTACATCAACTGACCCATGGCATTATTGTGAAGAAGGTGACTGTTGAAAAGTGATAACTTCTCGTTTTCCTGCTACCGGTCTCGTTTTTTTGTCCATTTTCATCTCCAATCAAGCTTTCTCTCGATTTGTATTATCTCCTTTTAGTTCAAATGTACTTATTTATTGCTGCCCACCTCACCACCTCTGTTTGGACCCAGCCATATGTAAATCAGTCTTGATCCTTGTCCTCATTGGAACAGTCCAGACCAAACTGCCAAGACAGGCCCTCCCTGTACCAGATTTAAAGCAACCCAGGACTGGGTTAGCCCTGGTAAGGGCTCATCAGCCAGGTGTAGCTAGACTCCAGTGGCACAGTGAGCACAAGACCGATATCTGGGCATACCCGTCGCACTTAGGACGTCAACTACAACAACAACAAGGTGATGGATGGAATGCTTGAATTAATCTCAGCCACTAGCAATCACTGGGTCCACATTGTGTGAGCATAACTGGAGAGCGGCATTGGCTCCACCCACATGATGGGAGCCAGGAGTACATGTTTTGATTGGGCAGAAGTTGTATGTTCCCACAAACAAGTACTTGACCTCCGCACAGCTGTGATCTTTTTGTTTATTGATCCAGCTGCCCGAGATTGAACTTTCAGAGGTACCCACATGACACTGTAGTGCTAATAAAGTTTCTTGAATAACTAGATAATGTAAGATATTTTTGTCTTGCAGCAGCACACATGGGAGGAGTGCAGTCATTAACCAACATGGGTGTTTAGGTCTGACTTGAAAGAACTATCACCTGATTTTTAACATACACCAATATTATTCTACAGTTCTTTGCTTCCCCACAAATGCATATCCATCCACGTGCTATTTTCTTGTAATGTTTTACATTACATACAACATGACTTTAAAGCTAGGTCTATTAGCATTGCCAATGCTTGTTGCAGGTGTTTTCACCTTCCTTTTGATTTCATCCATTTACATATTTCATGAAATTGCCTTTCAGTTCTAGATCTGGTGTTAGACTAGACCTTTTTATTTTTACTCAAATCATATGTGCAATGTACTTATTTATAGGGGCTTTCACCCAGTGTTGTTCATCTTTTGGGGCATCATGTACAAAGGGTTTTTTGCATTCTCAAACCTACCGATTCTGTAAATCAGAGAGTTTGTGAATGCTAAAACTTTGTTTTAAACATACTAAGCCCATTTAATGATTTGGAAAAGGTTTTCCGAATCGTTAAATGGTTTAGGAAACCATAAGAATTAGATTTTGAAAGAGTCAGTTGCAAAACCTCAATGTTTTTCCACCACCTTAAGGAAGGTGGTAACCCAATCGCAAATCGGAAGCGGTCCTCAGGTGACCCATTCCCCTTTGTCAATGTTCACACAAACATTCATGGGACCATTGCCTGCTACTAAAATGTTTGCAAAAGTTGTTATTTCCTGTTTTAGATACATCCCATTTTCATCTTAGGAAAAGAAGATTGCTTTAAGTAAAAATAATAACTGGCATGGTAGTCTACTGACCCCAGCAAGCCATCATGCCATAGATTTTAGCCAATCATAGTTGGCCACAATTTGCGACCTACCTCATTAGTATTTATGAGGTAGGCCAAGCCACTACAATTTGGTATTTTGTAACATGATCTACTAGTTCAGAGGTCTGTTTGCAAAACGCAAGTGCATTCGGTAAAATTTGGTGCACAAACTGCAACCATATTTACCCAATCCATTTTTAATACATTAGGCCCTTGGTCTATTGTTCGCGAGCTTCTTATTTTTCTTCCACCACCTATAGCAAATCTCATGGGGCAATGAGTCAGCCCACTTCAACTATATATATATATATATATATATATATATATATATATATATATATATATATATATATATATATATATATATATATATATATATATATTCACTGAAAAAACCATAGGTTTCAGGTACGTTATAGTTAGAAATTAGCATTTAAAAACATTAGAAATTCACTGAAAAAACATAGGTTTCAGGGGCGTTATAGTTAGTTGGACATTTCACTCGTACAAAACCATAGAAATTCCCCGTTATAGTTCGTTCAACTAACTATAACTCGCACGCCCGCAATGCACTGCTGATGACGTCATATATTACATCACTCATGACATGGTCAATGACATCACTCATGACATCACTCATGACATCACTGATGACATCATCCAGTGAATGTTTGTTTTTCTGAAAATTAAATATCTTATATATGTACATCTCTAGGTCGTTGGAAGAATAAATGGGTCAATAAGTGTCTAAATGGATGATTTTTCTGTAAAATTGATTGTATAACTGACTGATTAAGTATATCTTAGTGAATACATGGGTTAGTGAGCAATGTTTAAATATGTAAATATCTGTATCAGTCTCTACTTTGTGTATACGTGGGTGCATGAATTGGTGAGTAGCTACAGGAGTCTCTATATGGGTTATTAGTTGGTTTTTTGACTATCAGTATGAGTGTCTGTATGGTTCGGTGGGGGGTATTACTTAGTGCATAGATGCATGAATGAGTGACTCACTGTTTGTATGTGTTGAAGACAGCATGTGTGCAGGACTGTATGGGTGGATGAGTGTGTGTATGGGTGTGTTAGTGAGTGAATGACTTTCTCAATAATGTCTATGACTAACTACATACGTTTTAAACTAGTGTTTGTGAGTGTTGGTGTATGTGAGAGTGAGAGATTGGAAGAGGTCCTGTATAAGTAAGTATGTGTTTCTATAAGTAAATGTTTAGGAGAGTAAGTATGTGTAAGTTTCTGTAAAAGTAAGTGTGGTGGTGTGTGTATAACTGTATATCCAAGTAAATGGATGTTTGATACTTTGCTTGTGTGACTATGTGTGTGAGTAACTCTATGGATGAGTGTCGGTGTGTAACAGGATGTATAGGTGTATGAGTACATATGAGTGAGTAAATGTATGAGTGACTGTGTAGGACTATTGGTGAATGAGTGGATGAGTGTGTAGATCTTGGAATTACTGAATAGGTTGTTGTAACTAGTATTCGTGTGTCCATTTTTTTGAAAATGTTAGTTTCTATTTTTGAGTGTGTGTATTAAAGGTTATATTAGGGTGAGAGGAGGTCTGCCACTCTATCACAAGGATGATGTCATCAGTGATGTCATCAGTGATGTCATGAGTGATGTCACTGACCATGTCATGAGTGATGTGATATGTGACATCATCAGCAGTACATTGCAGGCGCGCAAGTTATAGTTAGCTGAACTAACTATAATGGGGGAATTTCTATGGTTTTGTACGAGTGAAATGTCCAACTAACTATAACGTGCCTGAAACCTATGGTTTTTTCAGTGAATTTCATAGGTTTTTCAAATGCTAATTTCTAACTTTAACATGACTGAAACCTAGGGTTTTTTCAGTGAATTTCAAAGGTTTTTTAAATGCTAGTTTCTAACTATGACTACAGAGGTAGGACATGTGATGAAAGAAGAAACAACGCACACATTTTTTTTTTCGTGAAGATTCGTCCACCAGCGCCAAAGTTATTCCAAATAGAATGTTGTGTATTTCCTATGGAAACTAGGTCCTAACTATAACTACCTACTGGCGACCGACAGTAGGTATCTATCTATCTATCTATCTATCTATCTATCTATCTATCTATCTATCTATCTATCTATCTATCTATCTATCTATCTATCTATCTATCTATCTATCTATCTATCTATCTATCTATCTATCTATCTATCTATCTATCTATATATATATATATATATATATATATATATATATATATATATATATATATATATAGATGTGTGTGTCAACTAAATGGCACATAATAACACATGTTACTCAACTAATAAATACACTAATACACTAATACACACACACATTTACTTCTACAATGAAAAGGTCAAATCCAAGTTCTTTACAGTCATCCAGTATAGTAAAGTGAACATGAGAAAACCAATGTTTATTGCCTCACAGAGATTGCAAGTGGGGTGCGGGCAGGCTACACATACATACCCATACATATCACATGCATTAGCATGCAAACTTACTCACACCCATATATACTGAAGCACTCACACGTACACCCACCATTCACAAGCACATACACACGCACACACCCAACCACAGCACGCATGCACTAATACACACATTCACACATATTCATACACACACACACACAGGCATGCATTAAACATAAAAAAATAAACAGACTGAACTGGGCTGCAGTAGTGATCCTCTGAAGTTCCTGAAGGTTTTGGACTACCGCCTCCTCTCACTGGTTGACTTTAGGTCAGCCAATGAAAGGAGGTTTTAGTCCCTTTCTTGTCAGAGTGGGATGGGGTCAATGGGGGTTGCTCACCCCATCCCACTCTTTGACGGGGTATCACTGATTGACACTCTGTCCTAGGTACCGTACTTTAGGGCTTAAAACCGAAGTGCCAAGGTCTGTAGCTATCAGTGATGGACACTCTCATCCTTAGGAAGAGTAGGACCTCAAAGCACTTTTTAGGGCTGAGAGGATCGAGTTCATATAGCTTTCAAATCATTAGCCCGGCAAAGTTCGCCTCAGGCAGCCAGGCGCCTGTGTATTTACTGAATGGCTATCCGACCTGATCATAAAGAGTGTCTGTCCGGCTGACCTGGAAGCCTAACAGCCACTCTTTGTTTGCAAACTGGTTTGGGTTAGCAGGCCCCTCTGTGCTTAATGAAAGGCCTCACCTGTATTACACTAGGCACATCTGTTATTGATCTGCATAAATATATATTTGGAGAGATTGCTGCAAAGGTGAAAAACGGCATTTCAATTGATCGCCTATAGGCCATCTGTGTAGTACTTGTGATGTCAGCGATTCCTGTGTAGACTAGAGTTGTTAAAGAGAGAACAGTATATTACAAATGAATCGGAAACTCAGAAGAAAGTTCAATGATCCTCACACTTAAAAAGTATTTCCATATCTGCGTAAAATCGTACATTTTACTTCACCAAATTAACATGACAAACTGATGAACACAAGGTATGTGATGATGAAAAACACAGCTTTCATTTTTGCCTTCCAGGTACTTTACAAAGCTTTCAAAAAAATGAGTTGAAATCCCTGAAATGTGCCACCTTTTACACATTCAGCAGATGTTGCTAGTATATCTGTTACTGAGCCATATTTTTGCAGGCTGTCACCTAACAGGTGCAGAGATGTTTATAACCTTTGCAGATTTTTCAATGCAGGAAGTTAAGAATTTCCCAACCGCATGTATTTATCCTTCCTGATTATTCTCAGAAGTTAGAAATCTCAGACTCTTCGATTAGATTCACTGTGATAACAGGTTAATAACCCAAGAGTCTCGGAAACATGGCATTCAAACGTCAGTGGTCATGAATCTCAGAATTTAACGCACATGCCTTCTTTACCTGGCATTCTTTGACACATAAACCTTTTAACTGTATTGCACTGGGAATAGGCCTTCAGAAGCTTAGGACTTAATGGGGCATATTACCTAGGGACATTATCGCCGCATTAGCAGGACTTTTTCCCGCTAATGCGGCGATATTTTATTCGCCCTATTACCAAGCTGTCGCTAACACCAGTTAGCGACAGCTTGTAGGTGATAGCGGGCATTTAGGGGCCCACTTTGCATGTCAGCGATAATTATCGCTAATGACATGCAAAGTGGGCGTGCCAAGATGTTAGCGACTGAAAACAGTCGCTAACATCGCCATCTCCGATTACCAACTCTTGGAAATATTCGCGCTAAGCGCGAATATCTCCAAAAGCTAACGCCTGCCCTGAGCAGTTCTTAGCAAAGCGAGAAAAGGGACCAGACAGATTTATTTTGCTACTTATGATACCAAACATCACATTACTTCTGGATGGTCATCTGTTTTATTATAGCTTTTCGTATTTTTAGAAAACATTTGAATACTTGAAATATGTCATCAAATAGACAGTCATCAGACAGTGAAAATGTACATACAGAAAATGAAAAATGTGCAGGAATATATATTCAAGCCTCAATGGGAGATGACAACACGCAAACAGCACTACAAGTCTAAAACAAATCCCCGATCATCAACATCTCAAATAAAGTGCTAACTGACGCTGAAAGAGAAGTCCTCGAGTTGGGCCTCTCGTTCGTACCAGGTACATTTATGGACTTCACTAGAGTCAAGCTCGAAGTGATTGAATTTTTCAGGAAGCTACGTCTTAGATGGTTCTTTCGGGAATCACCGGACCAAGTACAAACCGAAGCTTCCGGCCTGAGGAATAAGTCATCATTCTGTCCTTCAAACCACAACATTTCCAAAAACATCATCACTTTTGAACGGGTGGTCATGTCATCATTGAATGCCTTGGAAAAGAAACGCCCCTATGTTCCATCTAATATAACCAAAGAACAAAAAGAAGCAATCCTGCAGCTGAAGAATCAACAGGATGCCATCATTAGACCTGCGGACAAGGGAGGTGCGGTGGTCCTTTGGTCAAAGGATCTGTATAGAGCTGAAGGAAGGAGCCACGTCGATAATCGCGAGTGGTGCCGTCCTATACCACAGGACTCTACAAATGGAAAGGGGCGACCACTCGGTCCCCCCGAACGTATGGTAGAGGGCCCGGATCCCCCCGGGAAACCATTTTGGGCGGGGGGCGTGTCTCGGCTGGTATGCCCGAAGCGGCGTAGCCGGGGCGCGCCTTTTTCCCGCCCAAGAAGGGTTGTCCTAGACACCTACACCGTTGGCCACGCCCTGTGGGTGGACCGGAGGAGGGTACACGCCCTCCCGAAGAGGAATAAAAGGAGCAACAATCCAAAGAAGCATCCTCTTGTTCCTGTGCTTGGAAGCTGCACCCTCTCGTGCCACGTGAGCCCTCGACGGAACAAGGAGCAATTTTTGAGAACTTGTAATTTCTTGTGTTTCTCTTTCAGCGACTCCGTACCCTCGGATCCAGGACCTCGTGGAGCATCAAGGATCGAATATCCGACAACGATGCCTGGCAAGAGGGCCGGAAAGATGGCTGGGACTGACCAGATGCTTCGCATGTTGATAAAGGATATGGCGAGCATGAAAAAACAGATGGCGGCAATGAACGGTTCGGGCAGACCGAAGAAAGTCATCGGTCCAGCATTGCCGGGAGTAGTCCCCGCTGGGAGAGGTAAAAGGGCCAGAAATAGGGCGGCAGGGGGGGAGGCCCCAGTTCCCGAGGCACCCCCAGCAAGCCCGGTTAGTCCAGTGGAGGCCCCGGTTCCGATCCCAGACGCGGGCCAACCGATTCTGGTTGTAGTTACGCCCACTAACGAGGAGGATATGCCTCCGGAGTTGGCCGCCCAGTTAGCCGCATGGCTCGGCAAAAATAACGAGGGTGCTACGGCACCAGGAGACACGGCCGAAGAGGCCAGGTTACTAATGAAGCAGTTGCGGCAATCGAGAGATGCCGCGAAGGCGAATCTCCCTCTTGTCTCCCCACAGGTTCCCTCAGAACGACCGGCGTCTGGCATTGGAAAAACAGCGGGACCAGCTATGGATTCGGGTAAGCAGCCATTGCCAATGGCGAGGGGGGGAACGTTACCCTCAAGAAGGGAAAAGGTGGTCCAACATATTCCGCTGGCCACGAAAGAATTGATTTGGGCTGATAAGTATGTGAATATGTTTTCTCTCCTGACGGACCATCACGAGGTGGAGTATGTGAAAAGTCAGAAGGATTTGTGGCACCCGAATGTGTGGCGTGCAAAAATGGCGGGATTCAGGGTGGATGAGACGATCTCAAATTGGGCCAGGGCATTTGCGATGTTTACCGCGATTATGGGGGAACGTAAGCCCGAGGTTTTGACCGAATTTGCCTGTTATCAGACACGTATAATGGATTTCTATGAAACATATGAGGGCAATGAATGGTTAGGTTATGATACTCAGTTTCGTAAGGCCAAGGAGCACGATTCATCTCTGACGTGGGATTGTCTCGACTCCATCCCTTGGCAGAAGCAGCTCCTGCCGGGCGCGACAAAGTCGTCTTCGCTTGGCGGGAATGGGTCGCCGCCTTCCCGCCATCAATCGGCGGCGCCCTTTCGAGCAGGCACCGCTGGTGACCACCAACCAAGGAGTGGTGGGAACGGGGGTAAAAAAGGGGTTTGTTGGAACTTTAACCGAGGCAAGTGCACGAGGCCACAAGGGACATGTAAGTTCAGGCATGAGTGTGCAGGGTGCGGACACTCTTCACACCCTGAGAGTTCGTGCAGAGCCGAGAATGGTGATACAGGGGGTAGAGGAGGGGCCAAACAGGTCTAATGTCGACCGAGGGGTACCGCTACCTACCCCCGTAGATATCATGGCAATGATCCCCTGGCTAAATGAGTACTCTGATCATGTCTCCGCTGGGGTGTTGCGAGACGGCTTCTCGTATGGTTTCCACATCCCGGCGGGGGATTTTCGGGGGGAATCACTGTGTAAAAACCAACTGTCGGTTCAGCAGCATACGGAGGTGGTGGAAAGTAAGATTGCAAAGAGGTTGCCCGTGGCCGGGTTGCTGGCCCATATAGGCACCGGCCAGTCACTAATTTTGTTTGTTCACCGTTGGGAGTAGTCCCCAAGAAGGACCCAGGTGAGTTTAGGTTAATTCATAACTTGTCGGCTCCGAGGGGTCTTTCGGTGAACGATGCGATTGATCCAGGAATCTGTTCGGTGCGGTACGCATCCTTCGATGAGGCCGTCGCCATGTTGAATCGCCTGGGGCCCGGAGCGCTGATGGCTAAATCGGATATTGAATCAGCGTTCCAGTTGCTCCCGGTACACCCACAGGATCAGCGTCTGTTAGGTTTTGTGTTTCAGGGACGCTACTACATGGATAGATGTATGCCAATGGGTTGCTCCATCTCTTGTGCTTATTTTGAGAAATTCAGTTGTTTTCTGCAATGGGCGTTCACCAGAGCCACGGGCTATACCCAGGTTATGCACTACCTTGATGATTTTTTGTTCTTGGGGCCAGCCGGTGACACGGAATGTGCACAGGCCTTACTGGAATTTTGCACTCTCATGAAGCAGTTTGACCTGCCATTGGCACCAGGGAAGATGGTGGGGCCATTGACTTCACTCGAGTTTCTTGGAATTGAGCTCGATTCAGTGGAGGGATGCTTCCGTTTGCCCGAAGAAAAAGTGGTGAAATTCAGGGCCTCTCTAGAACTGTGCATTAGCAAAGGAAAAGTAACTCTCCATCAGTTACAGCAAGCAGTGGGACAGCTTAACTTTGCCCTTAGAGTGATACCAATGGCCCGCCCCTTTTCCCGCTCTATTGCACAAGCTATGGTCGGTCTCAAGGAAGGGCACCACCGCACAAGACTGTCTGCAGAGGTTCGCCAGGATATGCGCATATGGTTGGCATTTCTGGCAGATTTCAACGGTCGAGTGGTGTGGAGCAAGCCACCAGCATCCTCGGAGGAGCTGGGTTTGTGGACCGACTCGGCAGGGAGTGTGGGATTTGGCGCCATCTTTGGTAATCGATGGTCGGCACAAACATGGCCGACGTCGTGGCACACCAGTGGGCTCACAGGTAACATTGGGTTTCTTGAGTTGTTCCCCATTTTGGTGGCTCTGAAGGCATGGCCGGATGAGTTTCGTGATCGCACAGTGGTGTTTTGGTCTGACAACATGACCGTAGTCGAATGTATAAATAATCAGGCAGCACGCTGCAAGTGGATATTGAGATTACTGAAGGAGATTGTACTACTTTGTATGAGGCTGAACGTTCAGTTTAGGGCGAGGCACGTGCCGGGTGTGCTGAACCAGGCAGCTGATGCACTCTCTCGTTCCCACATGCAGGCTTTCAGGGGTTATCTACCTTCCGCGGACCTAGTGGCGGCACCGTTTCCCGAAGCTCTCTGGTTACTCGGTGCCCCGGATTACAGGACCTCGTGGGAGCAAGCCTAGCCCCCAGGACAAGGAAGGCATACGAAGGAGCGTTTCGTTCCTATTGTGCATTTTTGGGTCCAGCAGGAGGGGATAATTGGGGGCAGGAGGAGTATGTCCTAAAGTTCTTAGTTGCACTCCACAAGGCAGGCCGATCAGCGGCAACGGCCAATAGGCACCGGGCCGCCATTGCATTCATGGCACAGGCGCATGGCATCAAGGACCCCACACCGTCCTTTCTGGTAAAGAAGGCACTGCAAGGGTGGCAACGCCTCGAGGGTCATAGAGTAGACGAGAGGCGCCCGATTGGGTTAGAAAGGTTGTCCCTGCTGATGTCGGTACTCCCCGCGACATGTTCCTCCCAGTCCGAGGCAGTGCTGTCCCGGGCCGCTTTCGCATTAGCATTCCATGGGGCTATGCGGGTAAGTGAGCTGGTGGCAAAAAATAAGCAGGATATGGGGGGAGGTCTCTGTCGGGAACACATTCTGATCAAGGGTGATTCAATGGTAGTCACAATAGCCAGGTCCAAGACCGATCAGGGTGCTATTGGGGACAGTATTGTTGTCCAGCGCATGCGAGGGTCCCCCATGTGCCCGGTGAAATGCGTTGAGGAATATTTAGCGCAAAGGGCGGTAGCATGGGGAGGAAGCTTGCTGAGACACACCGACGCCACCCCACTGACTAGGTTTCAGTTTCAACGGGTGCTAACAATGGCAATCGCGGCAGCGGGCTTGGACCCGGGCGATTTTGGGACCCATTCCTTTAGGATAGGGGCTGCTACAGAGGCTACAGCCAGGGGTCTGAGTGTGGAAAAGGTGAAACAATTGGGACGATGGTCCTCGAACTGTTATAAAAGGTATGTGCGGTTGCACATGTTGTGAAGCCAATGTCATGCACTCACGCTTCTGGTCTTCTGTTTGGTTTACAGTTTCGCGAGCATGCTATGCGGGGCGGACTGTGCAGTCAACCCGACACCTGGGGACCAGCGGTCAAAGATCACCGGCTGAGGAAAGAGTGGTGTGGGTCGTGGGCCACTTATACGTGAGGCGTGCCGGGGACGTATTCAAAGCAGGTGACATGATTCACGCGGCTGGGGAATACGGGTGCAGGGTGACCTTCCACGGAAGGGGCGGGCTCTGTATTGACCAATTTCAATGTTTTGTTGAGGGACTGTTAGAGCGGACAAGGTCACCGCCGTCTGTAATCATAGTACACCTGGGAGGCAATGATTTGGTGACACTCGGTCGGCGAGTACTACTCGAGCGAGTTCTATCTACTGTTAACTGGTTGGCGAGAAGGATTCCGGGGTGCATGATAGCATGGTCACACATGATTCCCAGAAAGGTGTGGCGGGGGGCCCTCTCTGTATCAGCTTTGAATCATTCAGTAAAGAAAGTCAATAACAAGCTTAGTAGGTTGTTTCGCTGGGGACAGTTGCATTGTATTCCGCATGGATGTATTCGGGGGGATCACATGTATCTCGAAGATGGGGTCCATTTGTCCCGGGGAGGGAATGTCTTACTCATAGGAGACTTCATAGCATGGTTAAGGGGTTTGTAAAAGCATGACCTTTAGTAGGAGTGTGGGGGGCCGGATAGCCGGTCAACTATCCGGCCTGTGGCGGTTAGGTCATGATCGGTTAGCAGTAATTTCAAGATCCCTAGAGGGGGGGCGCCACCCATTATGGATGGGAGCGCCCGGGGGGAGGGGGCCATTGGCCCTTCACACGGGGAGGCGGCACCCACTAAGTATGGGGTCGCCTAAAGGGAAGGCGGTCATAGGCCCCTCCCAGGGGACGAGGCGGCTAGCTGCCCCTCCTACGTATTTCCCGGGGCCAGGACATCCGCGACGGCGGATGTGATAAGCAGTGTGGGGTGGGAGGGGGGTCCACGCTACCTTCTAGACACCTCACACGAGTCCTCGGACGACCATTAAGATGGCGTCGAGTTAAATAAGGGGCCCCCGCTAAGACAAGGGAAATTGGAAGGTGGCACAGAGGTACAGTCCTCTGTGCGCCCGCCCCTCACAAGTGAGGGGGGAGTTCTGGTATTAGGGATCTGACACCGGTTACGACCTTGCCGTTGGCCCGTAATGTTAGGATGTACAATTTTATTTAGAAAGTATGCATTTGCAGGATGTTTAGACTCGGCTAGGAGAACCTTTGTATTAGAGAGTTGTTAAGGTTAGCCAATAAACGTGTCTGCATCGTAATGTCATAAATGAAAATTGTACATGATATGAAACTGTTATTTTAATGTTTTAATTTTGTTTCATATTTTAATAAATACGGCCGGGAGGGTAACTCCCTCCCCCCTTCCAAAAGTTCAGAACTGTGTCCGTCTTCCCATCCTTGGGGATTGTGTTGGGAGGGGGTGACAGGCATCCCGGCCATATGGAAAGGGGCGACCACTCGGTCCCCCCGAACGTATGGTAGGGGACCCGGATCCCCCCGGGAAGCCATTTTGGGCAGGGGGCGTGTCTCGGCTGGTATGCCCGAAGCGGCGTAGCCGGGGCGCGCCTTTTTCCCGCCCAAGAAGGGTTGTCCTAGACACCTACACCGTTGGCCACGCCCTGTGGGCAGACCGGAGGAGGGTACACGCCCTCCCGAAGAGGAATAAAAGGAGCAACAATCCAAAGAAGCATCCTCTTGTTCCTGTGCTTGGAAGCTGCACCCTCTCATGCCACGTGAGCCCTCGACGGAACAAGGAGCAATTTTTGACCCACCCACCAGCCCCTTATGGCAACGATTAGTACTGCAATAAAATTGATTTGCTTTGATAGTATCTTTTTCTCCTGGTTTAAGTGGTTAATAAAGATGTCAATGTTTGTACTGCAATAAAATGATTTGCTTCATAACATTTTCTTCCCCAGTGGAGCGGAGTATCACAGTCTAATTGAAAGATGTGTTGAATGTTTAGTTAAGAGGGTAAATATTGCAATGTAAAGTTTATTTTTCTCTCTTCGATAGGTAGATAAAACGTCGTATTTATTTTTGGTCGGGCGGTAAGGTCATGATCGGGGAGCAGTAATTTCAAGATCCCTAGAGGGGGGGGCGCCACCCATTATGGATGGGAGCGCCCGGGGGGAGGCGGCCATTGGCCCCTCACACGGGGAGGCGGCACCCACTAAGTATGGGGTCGCCTAAAGGGAAGGCGGTCATAGGCCCCTCCCAGGGGAGGAGGCGGCTAGATGCCCCTCCTGCGAATTTCCCGGGGCCAGGACATCCGCGACGGCCGATGTGATAAGCAGTGTGGGGTGGGAGGGGGGTCCACGCTACCTTCTAGACACCTCACACGAGTCCTCGGACGACCATTAAGATGGCGTCGAGTTAAATAAGGGGCCCCCGCTAAGACAAGGGAAATTGGAAGTTGGCACAGAGGTACAGTCCTCTGTGCGCCCGCCCCTCACAAGTGAGGGGGGAGTTCTGGTATTAGGGATCTGACACAGGTTACGACCTTGCCGTTGGCCCGTAATGTTAGGATGTACAATTTTATTTAGAAAGTATGCATTTGCAGGATGTTTAGACTCGGCTAGGAGAACCTTTGTATTAGAGAGTTGTTAAGGTTAGCCAATAAACGTGTCTGCATCATAATGTCATAAATGAAAATTGTACATGATATGAAACTGTTATTTTAATGTTTTAATTTTGTTTCATATTTTAATAAATACGGCCGGGAGGGTAACTCACTCCCGCCTTCCAAAAGTTCAGAACTGTGTCCGTCTTCCCATCCTTGGGGATTGTGTTGGGAGGGGGTGACAGGCATCCCGGCCATATCAAATATCACAAGAAGTGAAGATATTGGTCAATGAAGCCAGGGAAAAGGGGATACTTGGCCCTAAAGAAGCAGAGAACTTAATAAAGAAATATCCGCGAGTACCGCATCTTTACTTCTTACCCAAAGTCCATAAGGACGCCAGGACACCCCCTGGGCGGCCTATAGAATCCGGCTGCGACTCGGTTTTGGAGCCTATTTCCCAGTTCGTCGTTGTCTTCCTTAAACTTCTAGTAGTACAAGTGCCTTCATATCTTCGCGACACGATGGACTTCATCAATAAAGTGGAACTATTGGATTTTGATCCGACCAAACAACTGATGGTGACGATGGATGTCGCGTCACTGTATACGCAAATCCCTCAGCAAGACGGACTCGACGGACTTGAGATATATCTAGAAAAAAGGCCACGACCACACAGGGTTCCAACTGAGCTAATTCTGGAATTTGCAGGACCTGCTTTAAAGAGAAATTATTTTACATTTGAGGACGATTTCTTCCTACAGGTGAAAGGATCAGCGATGGGCTGTCCGTTTGCTCCCGAGATGGAGATCTTGTACATGGGGCAATACGAGGAGAAGTTTGTTCATAATAACAACCCATTCAAATCACATATCCAGCAATGGCTGCGATATATAGATGACGTCTGGTGCGTTTGGAATGGATCAACAGAAACATTGGAGGCATTTCACATCTGGCTGAACAATCGCAGCCCGGACATCAAGTTCAGCCTTACCCATAACTCCAAATCACTACCGTTCCTAGATGTGGAAGTTAAGGCTACTTCGGAGGAGCTTGCTTGCTCCCTGTACCAAAAAAAGACTGACAAAAACAACGCCTTGCACTTTAAAAGTTACCATCCTAGGAGCCTTAAGAACAACCTGCCCTACGGACAATTTCTCAGGGTGAGGAGGAATTGTTCGAGAATTCAAGACTATGACATCCACAGTCAAGCCCTGGTCAAAAAACTACAGGAGAGAGGCTACCCGAGAAAGCTTTGTTAAAAGTTAGGCTGCAAACGTCAACATTATCGGCGCCATCTTGCCCTTTTTGAGCCCATTCGTGCGCGTAAGCGGCAGCCATTTTGAGCACCATGGCCTCCCTGCCCCTCGCTGATAGCCAGCGCGTCTCTCTCTCTCCTAACCTCGCAGGCATCCCCCGCACGCTGACAACCCCCCGCTCTCACATGCCTTGGGTCATAAACCCCTCTTCAGCGCAGCTCTGCCTCGGAATCCCATCCTGTTCCCAGCCCGACACCTCCCTTCTTTCCTTTCATGGTCCCAGGTCCTTTGATACAACCCCCCTTTTCCTGTGTGCCCGTTTGTCTTCCTCGTTCCCAGGCCGCCACCTGGCCCTGCGGATACTGTTTATTGCCCCCCCACCCGTACAGTAGGAAGCTTCCCCCATTAAAGGTCCCTCGAATTGATCAAAGCCCCCACCCTATGAGATCCGATCAACCCCACACATTCCGTGAATCGGCGGAATGTCCAGCTGCGCGATAATCATCACCTGTTGTGACCGGGGTGAGGACTTCAACTGTAAATGTGTGTGGGAACGGGCCTGAAGGGGAGATTCCGAGGATGTCCTTTCATACTTCAAAGCATTGCAAGAATGTGTTACATGCAATAAAGATCATAAACTTGTGTATAAGAGGCCAGGCCTCAGAGATGCGGTTAGAGCACCTCGAGAAGATACCCTGTTGTCTGATTTTGACGTGTTCTGCTCCGTCGGAATAAAACTTCTGTTTCCTGCCTTCCAGTCTCCAGCGCCTGCCTCTTTGTTTGGTAAACTTGAGTGGGTATAGAGGCGGCTAACGCCGGGCAACTTCGGAAAAGGTCTTCTGCCTGTACCCTTTTCAACAATTGGCGTCCCAAACGTGGGGCCCATCAGCGACCAGTGGATCCAGTGGGAGAGGTCCTGACGACAGAGTGAACGACTGCAACGATCGGGAGTGCACCTGTCCGATAGACCCTCGTCTGACAGCCGATCATCCGAACTTCACTGGTTCCGAACAGACCTCTCTCGAGTGATCTACGGTCCTGACTGGGAACCATCAGGAGTGCCACGAGGATCACGAAGAATAGAGGACGATCGGGCGCTGGATTCGGAAGACAAGAAACTGTCCATGCGGTCCGGGTAAGGTCGTGTAAACACGACGAATTGCGAAATGATTGTTTGATTGTTTGGAAAATACTAGTATTACTCTTTGTTGATTTGTTTGGAGATTCGCTGTCTGCAAACGGAGAAACAACAGGCTCTCTCTTTGCAAGCAGTGAAGGATAGGTAACGCAGCCGTCGTGCCTATCTTTCTCCCCCACTGATTAATTGATTGAACCCGAACTACTGTTTGCGGATTGCTTCCTGGAGATTCTCTGTCTACAAACAGGAAAGAACAGGTTCCCTCTTTGCAGGTATTGAAAGGGTAGGGAACGCAGACCTTTGCGTGCCTATTTATTCTCCCCACTGATTGTTCGATTGACCGAACATTGACTGTCCGATATTGGTTCATGAGGTATTCACTGCCTGCAAACAACGTAGAATAGAAATATTCTGTCTAGTCTTTGCACGCAGTGATAAGATAGGTAGTGCTGACTTTTGTCCCCATTGTGACCCGTCATGCCTGTCTTCTCCCCACTGATTGGTAGCCTGTTTAGCCCGGACCGCTTATTAGAGATGAACCATCTGGCTCCACTGGAAGGCACCCCTAATAAGGACATGTTCATGAAGCATGGATTGATCGCTATAGCCTATAGCAAGCTGTGGCATAAATACACGAAAAAGGATCGAGAAAGTCAGTGGCCACTGATAGGATCCTTCGATGATGATAAAATAAACGCGCTAGAAACAACCCTTGGTAAAAACAAGACAACGCCCACTATGCTTGATAGTTTCGGCATGTGGCGCAAAGAAACTGAACAACGTAAAAAGAGAACTGAGAGTAGGTTGGGAAAAGAGCTGCGAAAAGCAGCCCACCTAGCTGCTCAGAAGCTAGAAGAAGAGATAAAGGAAAGAGAGGAAGCCAAACAGAAACTAGAAATAGAAACATCAAGCCAGTGTCCGGTTAGAACGTCCTCCACGCTCTACCCTGAATTACCCTCGAAACAACGAGCCAACGATGATCTGCTGTTAGGTCCTCCGATCATCTACATGCCCCCTCCATATGCCCCTTCCCAACCCTTAGCACAGCACCCACCACCCCCAGGTACAAACGAGAGTAGCGCCACAGCTTCGGCCCCCATGGCCTCTGTGCCAGCTGAACTCCTTGTATTAGATACTACGCAAACGACAACGTTAGGCGACCCTGAAACCCGAAGGGTTGGTTCTGCAAGAACAAGCAGACTAAGCAAAGATGAGCGAGCAGGGATTGACAAGATAGCAAGAACACTGGTAGAAAGGAAGGAAGATGAGGAGTACATCACGGATATGTTTAACTCGTATACAGGAAGTCACAGACGACATTTCTCCGTACGACTGTGTTACCATGTCTTGAACGCATACGAGGACCGATATCGAGACAAAGGTCCCGAGAGCCTAACGACTCTGTACCGGAAGGTCGATATCGGGGATGAGGGCGAGTGTGATGTGACGGACCTCCTTACGCGCACGCTTGAGGTTTTCCGCCACCTCACTGAACAAGAATCGGGAGCTAAACCCACGGACATCCGTAGTGACCGAACCACAAACTGAGCAATCTAACGCCATGATGCCGATACGAGAGGCTGCCCCTTACTGGGTTCCTCCACGAGGTGAAGGGACTAACGATGATGCAAACCACAAAGATGCAAAAGGAAGGGTAGTGTACAACTGGGTCTACCAGCCATGGGACCGGTAAGAGATTCTGACATTCCGGAAATCTCTGCCTGACCTACGTAAAAACCCCACTGCCTTCTATACTGAATTAGGTACAGCCCTAGGTTCAACGATTATGACCCTGGCTGACATCGACTTGTTTTTCGGGTTATGTCTACCAGCTGATGTGTGGAAGCAAATCCGGAAAGTCGACCACCTTGAGCTGTTTGGACATACCTGGTCACAACTCGATGGCATTGATAAACAACGAGAACCTGGACAAAAGCCTTTGAAATCCATTTTAGACCTCCCAGATAAAATCGTACAGAAATTAAAAAACCCTGATTCCAGAAAAGAAAGTGGACTGGTCGATAGAAACGGCCTGTCGCCAGAAACCCCAGGAGGATGTATCGGATTACTTCTCCCGGTTTGAAACAGTGTTCTCTGATTACAGCGGCCAGGACATGACCACTGCAACCGGACACCATCTGTTTGTCCAGAATTATGTTAAGGGTTTGACACCAGAGGTCTCCCAGAAACTGCAGGCCAGCGAGAGTAGTTGGGCAGCCTCCAAACCTACGGCTATCCTCCAGATGGCCCAATATTATGAACATCAGAAAAATGAAAACGATAGAGCAACAGAGAAAAAGAAGAAGGACTTGAAAGAGAGGGTGATGATTGCACAACTGCAAGGGGTGACTATAGGACGAGACCAATACCGGGGAAACTATCAGACGAACGTCCCTAAGACTGCACCTCCCAAGGACCGTACTTTGACTCCCCACATTGGACGTACAGACATTAGAGAGGACCAGTGTGCTTTCTGTAAGGGAACTGGCCATTGGAAATCTCAGTGCCCGGTTCTTTTGGAGATAATCAGAAATAAAGACCCCAAGGACGTAGCAAGTGGACCGAGAAATAGGGGACAGCTGCGAGGGCCCCCAAATGACACGACTAACGACAGATCAGGCAGACCAAATACATTTGATCGACCCAGACAGAACCAATGCCAGCAATCTGACTACGATGACGCCCACGACTTTGCATAGGACTGCCAAGGGCAAGGGAGGGATCCAGTCGAGCTCTATGTTGACCAGCAAGGCCCTTACGTCACTGCTAAGGTCTTGGGTACAAAGTCTCCATTTCTGGTAGACACTGGCGCAACACGTAGTGCGTTATCTAAACGACTGATTCCAAGGGCACCCTTGTCTGGCTCACTCATAACATCGACAGGTTTCGATGGAACGCCCTCCACTAACCCTTTGTCCGCCCCGATCCTCTTCGACTTAGAAAACAACACTACTGACACCACGTTTTTGCTTTCCTCCAATAGCCCTGACGCCATTATGGGACTTGACTTATTGAAACACTTCCGAGCGACAATTAGATGTTCTCAAGACGGAGTTCGAGTTTTCCTTTACGACAACCCCGTTCTGCTTAGACATTGTCCTCCCCGACGCATGTTTTCCATCACTGACGCTGACACATCCCTGCTTGACACTCTGCCTCCGCATCTGTGGGCCAAGACGGATTCGGACGAAGGGCGCATGATGATTGACCCAGTGCACATTACTGTCCGACCAGACGCAACACTCCCAAAACTTCCACAATATCGGATATCGCCCGAGGGCGAGAAGGCATTGGTAAAGATTATTCAGTCACTGATAGACGCAGGAGTGGTAGAGAAAGTGGTTAGCAATGTTTGCAACAGCCCTATCTTGCCCATCATCAAGAAACAGGGAGAGGGAGATGAGAAAGCATACCGCTTTATCATTGACCTTCGAGAGATCAACAAAGTGGTGGTACCCCAGTACCCCGTGGTCTCAGACATCACCACCATCCTGACTTTGATTCCTTCTACTGCCACCACCTTCACTGTCATTGACCTCAAAAACGCATTCTTTTCCATCCCCATCCACCCAGACAGCCGATATCTCTTCGGCTTCACCCTAAAAGCCCGCTCATATAGATTCTGCCGAGCACCCCAGGGCTACACAGAAAGCCCTAGCATCTACAGCCAGGCCCTCAAGAGACAACTGGATCAAGTCCAGTTACCCGATGGAGTGGTGTTAGTGCAATATGTCGATGACATCCTTTTGGCAGCCGACACCACTCCATTAGCAGTTACAGCCACCATTCAACTCCTGCACTTCCTTGCGGAAAATGGCCACAAGGTCTCCAAGAAGAAGTTGCAATTCTGCCAACCCCAGGTCACTTACTTAGGCCACCTTTTGTCCAAAGACGGAAGGAAACTCACTCCCGACCGGATCCAAACCATTCTCGAAACTCCTGTCCCTAAGACTCAGAAACAGGTTCGCTCCCTACTAGGCCTCACCTCCTTCTGCCGACAGTGGTTACCAAACTTTAGCCTCATTGTGAAACCGCTGCTTTCTCTGCTAGCTAAAGACGTACCCTTCCCACTCCCCTGGACCCCTGAATGTCAAACCTCCTTCACGGAACTACGAGATGCCCTTTGTTCGGCCCCTGTCCTAGGTACCCCCGATTACACAAAGCCCTTCTCCCTTTACACTCACGAAAGGGAGGGGTGCGCTTTATCTGTCCTGACCCAGTCCATTGGCCCAAAGCAACGACCGTGCGCTTACTTCTCTGCCACTCTTGACCCTGTAGCCAGAGCCTTGCCTGCCTGCCTTCGAGCTGTAGCTGCCGCTGCAATCTCTATCCGACAGAGTGAGGGGATCGTGCTCTCGAATTCCCTCACGGTACTGGTACCCCATGCAGTTGACACCCTCCTGAACCAAACCAAGACGCAACACCTGACGAGTGCACGACTGACTGGATACGAACTGACTTTGCTTGCACCCCATATCACCCTGAAAAGATGCACCACACTGAACCCGGCAACTCTGTTACCCTTACCAGAGAACGATCCCAATGTGCACCCTGTACATGACTGCGTGACTCTTACGGACGAACAGACTAGGAGTAGGGTTGACCTCAGAGACACGGCTTTTCCTGACCCTGACGGAGAGCTGTGGGTGGACGGTTCTTGCATCAAACTCCCCGATGGCACCACTTCAGCTGCCTATGCAGTCACCACGGCTCGAACTGTAGTCGAGACAGCCCGCATCACGCAACAATCTGCCCAGGCAGTGGAACTGATTGCCCTGACACGAGCCTGCATTCTAGCAGCAGGAACCACAGCGAACATTTACACCGACAGCCAGTACGCCTTCGGGGTGGTTCACCATTTTGGGCTCCTTTGGAGGGAAAGGGGATTCTTGACCTCACACGGCACCCCCATTTTGCACGGGGATCTAGTCTCCGCCTTGATCGAAGCTGTCCTTCTCCCCAAAAAGCTTGCAGTCATCAAATGCCAGGCACACAAGAAGGTGACGGACATTATTGGACAGGGAAATGCACTAGCCGACATCACTGCTCGAACAACAGCTGAAAATAGGACGACAACACGTATGTACGTGACTAGATCACAAGCAGAAAAATGGACTGACGCTAGGGACACTATTAAAGACATTCAAATGGCTAGCACACAACACGAATTGACCGAATGGGCACGGGTGGGATTAAAAGATGACGAAGGCTGCTGGCGGACAAAAGACACAAACAAATGGTTGCTACCTGACTCATACTTGATTCCCATACTGACTATGGCACACTCCCCTGCCCACATAGGATCAGCCCCCATGATTGAACTTGTCTCCAGAGTTTGGCACAATGATAAAATCACAGACTCCGCCAAACGTCTGGTCCAACAATGCTTGATATGCCTGCAACACAACCCCGGGAAAGGAACTGTGGTACCCCGGGGAGGGTTTGGGGTCCCAAATCACCCGTTTGAGGTCCTGCAGATGGACTACATCCAGCTAGATAGATGCCAAGGCCTGAAATATGTACTTGTAGTAGTATGCGCATTTAGCAAGTGGGTGGAAGCATACCCAACCCGTGACAACACTGCTATGGCCACTGCAAAAGTACTATTAAAGGAATTTTTCCCCCGCTACGGCCTTTGTCGAATTTTATGGAGCGACAATGGCCCCCACTTTATAGCCGAAGTCATCCAGCTCATCATAAAGGGGCTGGGCATCAAGCAGAAGTTCCACGCAGTTTTCCACCCCCAGTCTGCGGGTCTCGTTGAGCGACACAATGCCACCCTAAAGCTCAAATTGGCCAAGATAGTGGCTACCACGGGTCTGAAATGGCCCGATGCCCTCCCACTGGCATTGCTATCGATGCGTTCCACCCCCACCAAACATCACTTGACACCTTACGAAGTTGTTTTTTGTCGACCCATGATTGTCTGGTCTGCACCGAAACCAACTTCCATTCATGACGTCCCGGACGTCCTAATGTCTGATTATCTGTATAAATTGACTGAAACTCTGTCTGTCATTCATCAGCAGGTGCAGCAGGCCATCCCCGATGCTTCCAGGGGTCCGGGTCACGCCATCCAACCTGGAGATTTTGTGCTGATCCGAAATTTTCAGCGAACGAAAAGTCTGGAACCCAGGTGGACGGGCCCCTGGCAAGTGCTGCTCACCACCCGGACGGCTCTTCGTGTGGAGGGGAAACGGCACTGGCTGCACGCGCACCACTGCAAGAAGGTCTCCTCGACCTTGACCACAACAGAAAGCATCGACAACCGAGAAGAGCTCCTGAACAAGGACCGACCGTCACTAGCCTGCTATCCTGATTCCGAAGCCCTTGAACTTGCAAAATTCTCTGATCCTACTGTGCCATCCAGAGAAGGGTATTTCCTGCGACGAAAGGAGGGAGCTTCGGCTAAGTAGACCACGGACTAAGTTAAATCTCAGAACGGTGACCTAAACACCAGCAAGGGTCACCCGGAGAGACGCTAAACGAAGTCTGTGGTTCTGCCCGCTACCGAGCACCTTGAAGATGATGGAAGCGCCAAATAAGAAGATGATGGAAGCGCCAAATAAGAAGATGATGGAAGCAACTGGAAATACCCACTACAGAAACCCGAAAGCAGACAGACTCCACAGCTCAAAGACAATTGCACTTTTCATCACAATCCTTTTCTGCTTTCTCCTCATGACCACGCTCTGGATTGTGGAAGAAAATGCACCTGCTCACGAAACATTCCTGACCACTGCTCAGCCTACCACCATGAAGGAACATTACCTGATTTCGCTCTCTCCTCAACTCAGAGAGAGACGAAAGGAATTTTGGAATAACTCCTTTGTACAGTTGCTGCACCAGCACAATCTTGCCACCAACGCCACCAACTGTTGGATCTGTGGGTTGCTACCCCACGCCACTGGACATTCAATACCTTTCATCCCTTCACCCTTCTCAATTCACGGCTCCTGCCTTGCTTGGCTGATCCTCCTGCAAGAAAGCTATAAGGACAATGCCACCTCCAGCAAAACTGTAACGCATTTCTTCCACGAGGTCTGGCGAAACAAAACCAAGACTCACTTCTGTCCACAGACCTCCAACGACTCTATCCACATGGACATCCCTGCTAAAGAACGAATTGAAATGCAGGTGTTCAACAATCCAACCAGACCCACCTTCTCCTACCTGCGGAAACGAACGGCTGCCACTCTGACTGTGGCCCTGTCAGTCATCAACGTCACATGCCACATGTGCATAGAAGGGCTTGGGACACAACTGGTAGGCCGCAGTGCCTGCCGTTTCACCAGAACTTTGGACTCCACCGATCCACCTTTCTTTGTGTTGTCCCCAAACATGTACTTCATCTGCGGCACAAAGGCTTACACCTGGCTCCCCAAAGGCTGGGGGGGCACTTGTTTTATCTCTTCATCCTTCCTCCAACGTATGTGGCTCCAGCGAACCATCATAGACAAAAACGAGCCAAGGACATTGAACAAGCCGACTCAACAGGAGCACAGTTCCTCGATGCTATGAAGGGACTTGTTCCGCTCTGGGGCCCGATGGCAAACAGCCGTGCCATCCGACATCTGACTCAGGCAGTTGAAACAACAATGAACATCACAGCTGGTATCCTTGCTAACAACACTGCCGAACTTCAAGCGGTCTGCTTGGTGGCCCTCCAGAACCGCCTTGTCCTAGATGTGGTTCTTGCGGACCGTGGTGGAGCATGCCGCATTATTGGGTCCAGCTGCTGAACATACATACCGGACAACTCACCCTCAGTGTACAAAGCCATCGAACATCTTCACAGACTCTCTTCAGAAGTCCACCAGGAACAGGAAGAATGGTAGCTTGGTGGTTGGTTCTGGAACACCGTTAAGAACTGGGGCTGGAGACTGTTTACCATTATCCTGATTCCTGTAGTTGTGATATGTGGTCTATGCTTAGGAATTCAATGTCTGCCACCTCTGTGTTCATTATGTACAAATTGTATTTGCCCTAAGACTGTGGACTTTGGAAACGAACGCATGGGAGCATTATATGATGCCGAGGTTAGGAATTTGATGAAGATTGACATTGAGTAGGCAAGTTGGCTAGATATGTTGAAAAGGGAGGACTGTTAAAAGTTAGGCTGCAAACGTCAACATTATCGGCGCCATCTTGCCTTTTTTGAGCCCATTCGTGCGCGTAAGCGGCAGCCATTTTGAGCACCATGGCCTCCCTGCCCCTCGCTGATAGCCAGCGCGTCTCTCTCTCGCCTAACCTCGCAGGCATCCCCCGCACGCTGACAACCCCCCGCTCTCACATGCCTTGGGTCATAAACCCCTCTTCAGCGCAGCTCTGCCTCGGAATCCCATCCTGTTCCCAGCGCGACACCTCCCTTCATTCCTTTCATGGTCCCAGGTCCTTTGATACAACCCCCCTTTTCCTGTGTGCCCGTTTGTCTTCCTCGTTCCCAGGCCGCCACCTGACCCTGCGGATACTGTTTATTGCCCCCCCCCGTACAGTAGGAAGCTTCCCCCATTAAAGGTCCCTCGAATTGATCAAAGCCCCCACCCTATGAGATCCGATCAACCCCACACATTCCGTGAATCGGCGGAATGTCCAGCTGCGCGATAATCATCACCTGTTGTGACCGGGGTGAGGACTTCAACTGTAAATGTGTGTGGGAACGGGCCTGAAGGGGAGATTCCGAGGATGTCCTTTCATACTTCAAAGCATTGCAAGAATGTGTTACATGCAATAAAGATCATAAACTTGTGTATAAGAGGCCAGGCCTCAGAGATGCGGTTAGAGCACCTCGAGAAGATACCCTGTTGTCTGATTTTGACGTGTTCTGCTCCGTCGGAATAAAACTTCTGTTTCCTGCCTTCCAGTCTCCAGTGCCTGCCTCTTTGTTTGGTAAACTTGAGTGGGTATAGAGGCGGCTAACGCCGGGCAACTTCGGAAAAGGTCTTCTGCCTGTACCCTTTTCAACAGCTTCTTAAGCATTCGATGAAGAGGGCAAGATGGACACCTAGGGATAAGCATGGGCGAATTTTGCGAATCTCGTACGTGTCCAGCCTGTTTGGGACACTCTTCTTCATCACTGCCACTCTCTGTCACCACTGCCACTCTCTGACTACTCATGCCACCCTCTGGCCCACCCATGCCACCCTCTGTTTCATCACAGCACCCTCTGGTTGTCCAGTCAGTGTACATTATTGTGGCAACGCAAGCACACCTTCCCTGCCTCAAGTGACCTGAATTAATTTGGGGCTGATTAATGTGTCACAGAATATTTTTTTAGCTGGCACCTGCTTCCTTAGTGCTTCCTGATTAGTGATCTTTTGCACTTGCTAAGTGCTTTCATTGTTGCAAAATTAGTTACAACACCTGCCCTGCCCCAACTGACAATAATGAATTAGGGGCTGATTAATGGATTTGAACTGCCAGCCTGGCTCCTGCTTGTCTCCCTTAGCTGTAATTCAGGACCTTTGTGGCATATGTGTAACTATTCTGAGGTTCAGAGCAGGGTCACATAATAGTTGCAACTGGCAACTGAACTCTGGAGGGGCCCCTCAGCAAGCACTACAGGAAATGGCTACTAATGATGAGCCTGAACTTTTGAACCTGGTAAGTAGTTTCAGTTTTGCTAAGATCGTATTTCTGCAATTTTGCACTTATTCGCGGGGCGCGAAGTTGTACTGGGAAGCCGCGAACTCACGCGAACAGTGCGAGCAGTGCGAGCAAAATCCGCTGCTCGCGGATTTGCGGATTTTGCGGGAGATTCGCGAATCTCGCGGATTGCGAATTTACCGAAAATCCGCAAAATCCGCGAGCGAAACGGATTTTCGGCCCATGCTTACCTAGGGAGCATCTGCTCGAAAAAAGACTTAGATTGCCAACTCAACGCATGGTATGTGTATCCACATTCGGACCTCACACACACCCTCTCCAAAAAATCATTCGAAATGCGTGGCATCTCGTGGAAGAAGTGCTCCCAGACGTGGGATCGCCTTTGTTTGCACTAAAAAAGAATCGCAGCATAGGACAGCTGATTACCACCACAAGACCACAAAAGAAGCGCGATTTCCAGAGTACAACTTTCAGCGCAACTCCAGTCAAGGGACACAGAAAATGTGGCACTTGCTCGGTGTGTAACCTTACAGTGGAAGGCTCGCTATTCACGGACGGCAAGAAATTCTGGCGGCATGATGAACACACAAACTGCAAAACTAAGTACGTAGTCTATGCCATCTCATGTCCGTGCCAAAAGGTATATATCGGTAAAACTACCCAAGAAGTCAGACAAAGAATAATCCAACACAGGTCTCGAATCAACAACAACATATTTACTGCTCCGTTAGTGGCACACTACTCGCAAAAGAACCACAAGGCAGATGAATTGAAATGGACTGTGCTCTCTGTTATCAAAGTTGGGGGAGGTGGTGATCCAGACTTATGCCTCTCACATAGGGAAGCATATCTTATACTGAAAATCAATACTGCGAACTCAGGTCTCAATGACCTGTCAGAATCAAGCAACCTCTGACCTGCATGAGACATTCTTTACTCCCCTTCTTTGTGCCAGAATCCAACAACTTTTGATCTGTATGAGACATCCTTCACTCCGAAACTCCCTTTTTCAGTGGCAATTATGTCCGTTACGTGTTTGGTTCTGCCTTGTTCCAATTAGTTTTAATACGTCCGTATACATGGTAAAACTGGGTAGTCTTTAGTCAGTTGCTAAGGATGTCCCTACTTTCAGCCAGCACTTATAGGCACTACACGTACCAGAAACCCTGCTGGTACACGTGACCTGCATTGGCCCCTTTAAACCAACTTCATGTGCGCGCGGCGTTCACACGCCGAATGCCGAACCAGCCCGTGCTTGCAGAAAACTGACCACCTTGGCAGCTCACACTACAAGTAAGTCGGATTTCGACGCTGCTGTGCGGCGCGGTAAAAGCTAGAATGGGCTTGGTCCTTGACACCTGGCTCTCTTATTATTCCAGAATCACAGACTTTGCTGACAAAAAAGTACATCAGAGTGAAGGCGGCGCCATGACGCAGGGCGTCTCCGCAAACAGTGAGTTTTACAAACACCGAGTCTCTAATGATTTCGGCAAATTACTAACTGTGCCACATGTGTTGAAATCACAGCTTTGCCACACATGTTTACAAACGCTATACCTCATCCCTGATTCTTTTAGAGCAGCGCCAGCGGTGACTCGCCTCCTCCCAAAACTACCAGTTCTATCAAGCATAATCGCAGTCCTGACAAGCAGTGCATTTCAAATCCTCCGAAACAGGTAGGCCCCTAACTTACTCAGTGCTAAGGGACAAATTTGTGTGAATTCAGTGGTATTGATTTTCCTCCCTATCTGGTTTCAGAACCACGATATCTGAGGGGTGTTCCAATTAGTCTTCAACATCCTCCTGAATGAAATCCCGGCCCGCCCACACTATTTCGAACTACAAGTGATACGTAACGGTCACTTACAGGTATTATTCTCTCTTCCTTTGAGATATGAGATATGAGTCCGAGTTTTTAGTTCATTTTAGTTTACAACTGTACACAACAATCACACCAAGTTTTCTTTACCATTATTATTTACAGTTCCGGCTTCACCCAGTCCGTGTCCTGAGGAGAACCCTTAATAGCGTTGAGGTTCGAAACGCGTTGACTCTGAGCCTCGGAGAAAGAATTTAGGTGCTGCAAGGACGATTGAGATTTATACAGTGTTATTCCTTGCTTTGCAACCCTTTAAATTTGTTTTTCCATATCCTTGGCTCAGCCAGACAGGCAGGCATTTCTCTGTGATTAGAGGTCCGCTTGTCTCTTTGTATCCAATAGAACGGACTTGCTCCTAATGTTTTAGTTTTGTTAGGTCATTGATTCAATAATGTTTGGTGTTACATGTGTCATTGTATAGTATCCATCTTTGATCATTTGTATAGCACTTGTATATATTCCCGCACATTTTTCATTTTCTTTATGTACTTTTTCACTGTCTGATGACTGTCTATTTGATGACATATTTCAAGTATTCAAATGTTTTCTTAAAATACGAAAAGCTATAATAAAACAGATGACCATCCAGAAGTAATGTGCTGTTTGGTATCATAAGTAGCAAAATAAACCTGTCTGGCCCCTTTTCTCGCTTTGCATAGTTCAGTGGTCCAAGCCAGTTCAGATACAGGACGCAAACATTGGTATTTACCTTTTCTGAGCTGTTCTTAGCCATGTTATCCAATGGTAGATGGATGACATGGCTAAGAGCATTAGCTCGGTAATGTATGAATATCGCTGACTTTTCAGCGATATTCATGCATTTCAGGCGATTTTATCGCTTAGGTGATAAACCTTGATAATTGCAACGCTCCTAAGCGATAAAAATAGGCGAGCACGGCGATAAAATTACTGCCGCTAACCAAGCATAGCGATAACTATCGCTTATGCTTGGTAATATGCCCCAATGTCTTTTAGGGTCTCAGATGCAGGACATCCTACCCTCAGATGGTTATCTTTCTGGGCTGCATCAAATAGTTTCCTCATCTTGGAAATTACAATTTTAGGCTCTCAAAAATAATTTCCTACTATCGGATGTTAAATTCTCTTCTTCTCATGTTTTTTTTGCTTTCCAAACCCGAGACGTTAATTACCTCAAGGTCTAAGGACAGACCTTAAAGCCTTCTGGGTTAATGGTCTCAGGGGCTGAGGCTTATACCCTGTTAACTTCAGGAGTTGTAGGCACAAATATTTCTTCACTCGGGGGTAACAATCTCAGAATTTCATGTACAGGCCTTCCCGATATCACTGTTTATTTATTTCCTAGTATCAGCCATAGGATTGCCACCCATGTCTGGAATGTGTGAGGGTAGCGGTCTCTAACTCAGCAGAACACTTGACCTTTCTGATGCTACCTCGTCACTGGAGCAACATCTGCTGTGATCGCTTTTAATACAGACACATTTAATAACCTCATAAACAGAACTCCATTCTCTTTAGGCCAACTTATATCT
The DNA here is from genome assembly GCF_964263255.1 of Lissotriton vulgaris. Taxonomy (NCBI): domain Eukaryota; kingdom Metazoa; phylum Chordata; class Amphibia; order Caudata; family Salamandridae; genus Lissotriton; species Lissotriton vulgaris. The sequence continues at coordinate 767,994,293 of NC_141695.1, read as the reverse complement.
CAATTATACTATCAAGGCTCAACAGCTGCTTTCATCATTTGATACATATTAAATAGAAGTAACATTAAATTTCATGCTGAGCTACGCCCATTGGAAATCTCTTCTCTCAGCCTGGCGATGTAAGACGCCAGGAAAACCTCATCACACACTAGCTGCAATTTAAGGCCTGTTGTACTTCTTTAGTGGGGCTCAAAGAACCATCTTTCACTCTTAAAACTGTTGTAGTCAAACATCAGAAGGCAGTAGTGTAGATTATATGAAGGTTGTTAGAGATGGGGGTCTCTAGTTGGCAGAGGTGGGTACCTTTGTCCAAGTAGGGGCCCTTGCTTCTAGACAGGGTAAGAGGGATACATTTGTAAAATAACCCCTGCTCACCCCCTTGGTACCTTGGCACGAGCAGACAGGATTATCTCAGAGGCAGTGTGTAAAGCATTTTTGAACACATACAGTAATACAGTGAAAACTCTACAAATGGATACCACACCAGTTTAGAAAAATATGTTATCTTTATCTAAACCAAAACAAGACCAAACGACAAAGAATCCAGCATACAGTATCGAAAAATATCCTGAAGAAAAGGTTATTCACTTAAGTAAGCTTGTAGCAACAAATAACTCCAGGTGGAGTTATAACGATGTTGTGACCAGTATAAATCCCAAAGTACGGCGCCGACCATGAGGCGCGCGACTTTGGGCCCGGAAAGAGCAATACCTTAGAAACAATGAAAATCTAAGACAGTTCATGGCGTTGGGGAGGCGATGCTTCATTGGCGCTGCGCAGAGTCGGTTCCTTACGACCCCATGGGAGGTGAAGCTTCTGTTCCTTACTGCAGCGCAGGGGAGGCAAGACGACTGTTCCTTACTGTGTCAGGGAGGTGACGTCACGGTGTCGCCAAGCACCTGTTCTTTATGACGGTACGCCGTCGATGAATTCGGGAGTCACCAACGTTCAGGACTGGCTCCGCAATGATGAAGTCGGCTTCAAAGTCGATGCGGCATGGCAGCAGGCATTGGGCCTACGTTGCAAGATGGAGCAATGCTCACGGCTTTGGTGCAGGTTACGGCGTCGCTCGCCGGCATCGGTGTTGCAATTTCCTTCTGTAGCAGCAGCTCTAGATGCAGAGAGACAGAAGGGGTGAAGTCTTGTGCTCCTGAGACTTCAGAACAGGAGGCAAGCTCAGTTTCACGCCCTTGGAGATCTTTTCTTCAAGCAGGTGACAAAGCAAACAGCAAAGTCCTTCTCCTTTCCTTGGCAGCAAGCAGCCACTGCAGGCCAACCCGAGACAGCAAACAGCACAGGGGCTGTATTCCTCCTCAGCTTCTCCGGCTCATCTCCTTTGCAAAGGTATCCTCTAAATTTCCCAGAAGTAATCTAAAGTTCTGGGATTTGGGCCCCAATATTTAAACCACAAAATCCTTTGTTCAATGAAGGCAGAGAGTGTCTGTACCCAGCCAAAACCAGTTCTGCCTTCACTGGTGCAGCTTCCTGGCAGGAGTTGTAGACAGCATTGTTGAAGGCAGACCAGGCCCATTCAGGAGAAAAGGAAATCTCCTCCCCCTACTTCAAATTCAAATTCAACCCAGGTCTATTCAGACCAGCCCTGACTCATCAGACTTGTGGAACCACTGCCCTTCTCCAGCCCCAGTCATCCAAAAGCCAGACATGCAATACACAAACCGAGCAGAGGCACACTGGATGGTTAGGCAAGAAAATACCCACTTTCTAAAAGTGATATTTTCAAACACAGAATGTAAAAATCGCCCTCAGTGAAAGATGCACTTTAACATTCTGAGTTCAGGCATACTAAACGTTTCTTTTCTATCTTGTTCCCAGGGTCAGTTATGCTTATAAGATGTTATAAACAGACGACCCACTCTGTCCTACGGGAACAGATAGCCTTGCAATAGTAAAAAACGAAATTGGCAGTATTTCACTATCAGGGCATGCCACACACATCAAGGCATGTCCTACCTTTCACATACAATGCGCACCCTTCCCACAGGGGTACCTTGGGCCTACCTTACGGGTGACTAATATGTAGAAAAGGGATTTTTTTAGTGACTGGCAAGAGTGTGCACTTGCCACTTCGACATGGCAGTCCCAGATTGCACACAGGCTCTGCAATGGCAGGCCTAGGTCACATTTTACAAGCTGCTTCTGTGGGTGGCACAATCAGTGCTGCAAGCCCACCAGCAGCATTTGTTTCACAGGCCCTGGGCACACATAGTGCACTGTAATAAGGTCTTACAAATAAATCAAATAAACCAATCATAGAATCACTAATCTATAACAATACTTTACAAAGGGAGCACTTGCACTTTTGCACTGAACTGCAGTGGCAAAGTGCCCAAAGCTTCTCGACCAGAAAAAATGGAGTCCAACACTCAGCAAAAAAATGGAAGGGAGGCCCACGCCAATGGTGCCAGGTCTACAAAAATTTATTAGATCTTAGTTTCAAGTAGATAAGTAGATAGTCATGCCCTACCAGAAGCAGCACTACCAGAAGCAGCATCCTGCTGCTCAGCCCATATCTCCAACTGACACACCAATCCCACAAACACTCTCAGCATTCTAGATGACCTTACACACTGGCTGAGCAGCAGGGACTTAGAACACTGAGGAGGATGCATTAAGATACAACAAAAAACATTATTGGTGCCTCCACTCACAGGATGTTTTCATACATGTCTGTCCATCTGAAAAGGTAGGGTTGCACACTGTCAGCCACGTGCCAGGCACACAAAGGTACCTCCCACCAAAACCACGCTTGAGGTCACACCTGCCTCATGCTTTTCTCTTTCACTGGCTGTAAACTTTCTTGTTGGCCTGCTGACTCTTTTCTTGGATTGGCTCTCTTTTGATTGCTCTGTTCTAAGGCCTATACCAGATCCCAGTCTCCCTTTCACATTGGCTAACAGATTTTGTCTGCCCCACCCTACTCCAGTCTCTATTCCTATTTGCTGACTTTTGCTCTAAGGTTCGGTCTGCGCCTACCTGTGAGCAATTCTTTCCTGATGGATTATACCAGATCGGCTCCCTGCAAGCCATACTGCATTTATTGGCCTGTTCTGCTCTTCCTTACTTGTAACATGCCCATGTCTTGCAATCGTTTTGTTCTATTTGTTCATAATGCTGTTGTTCCCTTTCTAGTCTTCTCTTTCTTCATTTCATGAATGACTACTGCCTGCCAGATGACATTGGCTATCTACATAAAACATAACAATAAGGGGACCCTGAAATATAGATCAATGCCCTCAGGGGACTGACATAATACCTCTCATGCCAGTAAATTCTCACAACTCCTCAGCAGAATTTTTAGAATGGCAATAAGAACAAGACTTGCGGCCTGATTCACAAAAGAAAGTAGTAAATCTACTCTTGAGATTTACACCTTGGTGCAGGAGTAAATATACTACTTTCTTGGATTCATAGGCATTACCAGGAACTTACATTGAATGCTGCACTAGCACGGGTTTCAATGTGTATACCTGGGATGGACATGTGACATTTCCAGTAAGATCATGTTCTCTCTGTGTGGAAGGGCACATGGGAAAACAGTTCTTGCCACAGAGAAACATCTACCTCTACACACTGAGGGTGTGGTAAATCAAATTCCCTGAAAATAATTTACACCAGACCTTTCCTGGGTTACAACTCCTATTGTTATAAGGCAGAAAAATAATTGAGTCCATTTTGATATGGAAAAGTCCATCAAAAGGCAATGGACATGCACCCCTGCCCTGAGTACCCCAGCTGCAATGGTATGTGACTCCCTGGTGCCTATTTTTATGTCATGGGTGAACACAGTTCATGTGTTTGTTCCATGACATAGGCCTGTCTCGTGGATTGAGGAAATGTTGATGTAGGAGAGAGGACGACCAAAGCACTACCCCCATGGTGGTGAAAGGCAGTAGAGTTTGCCAAGACATAAGTTGCACACGCGTGCTGGTGGCGCATACCGTGCATTGATCAGTAAGAGTAAACAGGCCTCTCTACCTGTGTACCTGGAGTGAGGCCCACAGGCTCACTCATGTAAAGTTCAGTTGCTATGTGCTTAACTCACCCTTTGCCTGCATCAAGTTAGCATGTCGTTCTGTGCAGGATGTTTGTGGTATCATGTGTATGTATCTTTGTGTCCCTGTGAATGAAAATACATGAAAAATCTAGGTTCCATTTTGGGAGACCCAGGACTGATTAGAGACATGAGGAGGTCGAGGAATCCACCCAGATAGAATGGAGGAATGCTGGATTCCCGTGGGCTGGGTGGGACAACAACTAAGGGAGGAAGAACAAGGCTCTTCAGTACACTTCAAAGGGTGCTCTTTGATTCAGGGAGAGGTCACTGGAAAAGGGCTAAGGCACATCTCACATCCAAATGTGACCATCTTGTCTGTCTCATGGACTGTGTTTTTACATCTATCAGATTTGGTGTTGCTCCTGCTGTGTCAGACTATGTAGACACCCATCACTAATTTTAAAGATTCAGACCCGAAATCACATTTGGTATCTGGAAATAGACTAAGAAGGGGAGCTCAAGTACCCCAAAATTGTCAACTCTAAAGCAGCCAGTCGGGCTGTATGTTGAGGAGAAGCTCTACAAGGCTTCTGCCTGCGACCAGGACTGGGAGAGCTAAGGGCTGCTTATCTCTCAGCTGGCTGAGGTGACATGGCCCAGGGAAATCCAAGACCTCTTGTTCCTGGAGAACGATCCCCAGCCTGCTTGCCAAGACCAGTGTGCCCTTGAGGAAGAGGAGAGCGCTTGGAAGGATCGAGGTTGAGTGTAGGCAAGTGTAATGGCACGTGTATCCCCATAGCAAGGTGTCAGGAGCTGCCTGCTGCCATGATTGGGTCATCTTTTGTCGCCAGCCAGTAGTCTATACACAACTGTGTTTCGTAGGGTGCAGATCAATTGTGCATGCCTATTTGTTCCCATGCCTCTGGTACTATGCATCTATTAGATAGCACTGATTCATTATTTCTAGCATAGTTCGGAGGGGGGATATTTTTCCAGCACTCCTAAGTCCCGAGCAGACTACAGAAGAATTAGAGACTATAATCAGGTCACCCTTCTCCAAATAATGTATTTGCTTCCGTGTGTATTAACGCTAGTGAATGGAAAAATTCTGGTATATCTATTTTAGGGTCATAGGTAATGACAATCATCACTTTCTAATCTTCTAGGACTCCATCTAAACCAGTATACTCCCATCAGGGTCTTCCTGGTGGTGAAGAAATTTGAGGTTTACTCTTTTGTGTATGAAAATCCATGCCCCTCTGGGGTAAGTGCTGTAGGAGGGGAAAGACCTGTATACACCCCATTTAGATGCTAATTTATGCAAGTCACTTAGCGACAAATGAGTTTCCTGTGGAAGGTTATATCTACTCCATGCCGTTCTAGGACGGCTAGTATCTGTTTGCCCTTGCAGGGATTATTGAGACATCATATATTCCATCTTCTAAGTGTTTTGCTTGTGTGCACAGTCATTTAAACAAAAGATTAACATCAGAGAAGCATGACAAGTCATTAATGATGATGTAATGAAATTATGATTCATGCCATATGCGAATCCCAAGACTAAAACCATAACAACCCTATACAGTCCAATGAACACCACTCAAACTGAACACCCCAACTCTCAGTTACATTTCCTCATAATGCTTCCCAACAAACATATTGGTGATACACACCATAATTGATGCATGGGTGATGGCAATACTCTGTGAATCATTCCCAACTATGAAAAAAGGATATATGCGTTTATATAAGTCAGACCGGGGGTACAATTAGGAGATCAATTTTTTTAGCATATGAAATGTGATTAAATCAATATCTATCCAGCTGGTCCCCAACTGCAGATAAGAGGCAGTCATATGTTATGGTGCAAGTACCAATATCAGGGACAATCGTCAGGTGTGGTGGCATCCAAATTTTCATGGAATCATAGTTTCTGGCTTGAAGAGCATTCTGACCACAGCAGTGACTTTCTAGTAATCAGATGCTCGCAGTTGCAGCTCCTGCAGGTAAGTGCGATGGGGCGGAGGGGTGGGGGGGTGTCGACAGAAAATGGAATGGGGAAAATGAAATAAATAAATAAATTCTTCTAAGTCTGTCAACATACGCCCCCGCCACACTACCCCCACTGCCCAAACAACGCTTACCTGCAGGGACAGCTGTAAAAAGGTGACGTCTTGGCCATTGTGGCAAATACATGTGAATTTCCATCAAGGACAGTATTCAGTCCTGCTAGAATCAACATCCTATACTTAATGCCCTGTCATGCAGCTATTTCTTGTCATCATTCCATTTCTTTCAAGCATCTTGAACTGATTGCATACATTTCGGAAAAATGGACAGCACTGCATCCTAGTGTCTAGAGGGCCTTGCTCACTAGCTGTGCGTAAAACTGTGTCCCGGTCTAAAAAATGTATGACCCTGCCGGTAGAATAAAAATGTCTTAGCCGTGTTGTTTATATATATTGTTCTGCATAAATTAGGATTTGCTGCACCATTTTATGCTTGGTTGCCATTTTGAGTCATGATCGAAACTAATTTCTCTCTGTCCCTGCTGAAAGCAGCTGTGATAGTTTTTGTTTCTCCAAGGTTGGGCCTTGCTGCTCTCATGAATACCCTGTTCTTATTAGCACATACATTTCCCACTTGATAGAGGCTTGCTTCCACCAGTCCAGTGAGGGGCACAGGTAGAACGACCTTGGAGTAGAGCTAGTATGTGCCCGGTCTCAGGATCAAAACTCATCCTTCTATACTTTCTTTGTCTAGCTGCCCCAACTGGAAATTTCCAGTCTGGGCGTGCCTTTATTGGTCCTGAGTAGTACATAATGTATCACTATGATTGCTGATGTCAATCCCTCTGCAGCAATCCACGGAGATTGGGCAGACTGGGCTTTGCTCGAGTGTATCTGAATAAATATGCTTGGTTTGTATTCTCTACTGTCTGACCAACTCTTCATTTGTATGGAAGGCTGAGAGGTGGGCGTGAGTGACACGGGTGGCCCTAATCGGGTCACTTCCTTCAGTTGGTGCCTGATCATAGACTCCATAGAGTGACCCATCCCCACCCACGGATGGGTGGGGAGGTCGGGCCAACGTCAGGTCAGATGGGCGGACCAGGATCCCTGCATGGAGAGTTCCTGAACTTGCAGCTGCCCCGTTTGTCTAACTGGTCGGTGCTTCACCTAGCAGTCATCCCAACTAGGGTCCTGAACGGCAAAACCCTTAGATCTGACTGTTTGGTCCAAAGAGTCGGCAGTGGAGAATACATTTGTTTGACCTGTGTGCACCAGGTAAGTTTGTTTTGGTTCTTTGTGGATATGGTACCAGTTTGGTTTGCATTTGGTATGGTGTGAGGAGGATCGATTTTGGTTTGTATTTGGCACAGTCTGGTCTGAGGACCGATTTTGGTACAAATTGTTTGTGAACACTTTGCCAGGCAAAATGAAAAATTTGGCCCACTTTTGAAAAAATGCCTGGTTTAGCAAGTTTAGCAGGTTCTTTGTTTTGTTGTTGTTCTGCAGATACTCGATTGGAATAAAGTCAGCCGGCTCCCCCAGAAGGCACTACAAACTTTGATATGTATGTGAAGCATGTCCTTGGCTCTATTATGTATAGTACGCTATGGCACAAATATACAAGGGACAATGCTGAGTGGCAGTGGCCGTTGACAGGTAATTTTGATAAACAAAAAATTGGGTTTTTACAGGGAAAGTTGTTTGTAAAAAGAAGTAGACAGTCTATGTTTGATTCTCTTTGAACGTGGCAAACGGAGGCTAAATAGATATTAATGAAAGCAGAGAAAGAGTCCCCGAAGGGGAGAATGCAACATTGACTCAGAAAGCTGCAGCACAAGATAGAGAGAAACAAGAGATAGAGATTAAACATGAAGATAGAAGTTTTTGATTACAGATTGATAAATCTTTTGTGGCCCAATAAGAAAAGGATACGTTTGTGGAACGATTACTAGATACTTGACTTCTACCTCCGTGTGCCCTGCAGAGGATATATATGCTCTCCCCTCACAGGCCCAGCTACCCGGTTCTTTTGTCTCTGCTGTTTCTGCTTCTGTTACTGTTGATCAGAGTGCCTTGGCCACTGCACCTCCTGTCCTCTATTTGCCCTCCCCATCTGTGGCAACTATGACTGTTAGTACTCCTGCAACACCTATTGTTTCAGCATCCTTCTTGCCATCTCTTACACCTGTGATGCAGCCAGCAGCGACATTAATGCCTGCTACTTCTGTTTCAGCCCCCGCCTTGTTCTTCCATTCCCCGAAATTACAGAGTAGTGGGACACCAGCACGTGGATTTGAGGATAGAGATTGGACAACATTTAAGAAACATATGGGTCAGACGTTAGTCTGATCCTATGTGGGAGATTATGAGGAAATGGTAGTAGCTAGCCAGGCTGCCCAGTGGGCTCAGAATCCCATATATGGTGTGGAAGATGTGTGGAGTGTGATGAAAGATTATGAGCCTTTTGTACAACAGCATGCTCTTAAGCATATGTCTGCTACTTTGATCGGACTTTGGGAGCAGTGCTTCAATGATGTAGCCCTGCAAATTCTATATGATAATAAGGATCATAAATATGTTACTGATATGTCGCCTGCTCAAGTTTTTAGTACTGTTGCGATGGTGGTTGCTTATCTGGGTAGACTGCTTGAGAAGAGTCCCTCCCCGGTATCCCAGCTTCTGATGCGGGAGGCTCATCCTATACCATCCTGAAATACCAGAGCTAAGGGATCATCATGATAATGTTACTAGATATGGGGTAGCGGCCCGTTTCCAAGAACAATGGGTTTATACTCCATGGAAAAGAAATGAAGTGTTGTCTCTTAAGACTAAGCATGGGCGGAAAATCCGTTCCGCTCGCAGATTTTGCGGATTTTTGGTAACTTCGCAATCCGCGAACTCCCGCGAATTTACCGAAAATCCGCAAATCCGCGAGCGGCGGATTTTTCTGGGGGCAAAATTTCAAAACTTGCAGCCTGGCCTGTTGTAACTATTTTAGGATGGCGCCGGCAAGCTGCCAGCGCCATCCTAAAATAGTTACTAAGTTAGCTTCAACAGGAAGCTCTAATAGATAAAATAAAGCAGGTGCTCGATTTTATCTATTAGAGCTTCCTGTTGAAGCTAACTTAGTAACTATTTTAGGATGGCGCTGGCAGCTTGCCGGCGCCATCCTAAAATAGTTACAACAGGCCAGGCTGAACTGATCTTTCTCTGACCTTTTATGCACACAAGAGGCATGTGAACTCGCATGGAAGCCCCGCACGTTTGGCCCCGCGCACACACTCGCGGTTTGCACCGTCTTCCCGCCATTCACCCACTATGATGGACAGCTCATTCAAGGGACCCCTGCGCCCTTCGGGGCGATTGCATAGTAACACACACATGGGCGCTTGAACTAGTTGATGCTCAAATTCAGTGACTCATTCATTAGCCCAAAAACAATCATGAGCGTCTTCGAGGCTGGACAGGTGTGCCTCTTCCCAAATCTACCGTGGAAAGTCAGCTGTGATGCTGGGTAGAGGCCTTTGCATCCTTGACTTTCATGAGCGCAATCCCCGTGCTGTTCCTGTGACCAGGAGCTTCTTTCTCTTCATATTATTGTGTTCGCACGGGTTGCTGCAAGTTCGCACGCGTTTTGTACAATTTCGCAATTTGCGAAATTGTACAAAACCCTCGCGAACTTGCAGAAACCCGTGTGAACATAAAAAAAAAAATCCGCAAATTCGCGAGAATTCGCGGATTTCGAGTTCGCAAATCCGCAAAATTCGCGAACGCGAGATCCGCAAAATTCGCCCATGCTTACTTAAGACTCAGTTACCTGATCCTAGAAAGAATCTGACTGCTCATTATAAAGAATTGACTGAAGCAGCCTCTTTCACAGTGATGACACTTGCTGACATTGAGATGTTCTTTAGTTTACTAGTTCCAGTTGATATTTAGCCGCAAGTCACACACAGGATCATGTTATGGAATTGGGCAGTACTGGGGTCCAAATTAAAGTATAGGACCAGGAACGGAAGCCAGGTGATAAGACTAGATCTGAGATACTTGCTTTGCCCGGTCGTATCATTACGTATATGCATTCTCTTCTTCCTCCAAGAAACGTTGATTGGGACAAGTTATCGGCTTGCCATCAGAAGAAAGATGAGAGTGTTTCTGATTTCTTTAATTCAGTTTGAAGGTGTGTTTCAAGATTATGCATAAATAGTTTGATCAGCACACAATGAAAAATAAAGTTCCACCGAAGTATTGTGATTTACATATTCCTTTATTTTGATTTCTTTCTTCACAGTAGCCAACGAGTTTTGTCCCTTTTAAGGACTTCTTCAGGGCTACAAAACACAGACAACATACAGTATTACAAATCTTTTAAAAGTCAGATTGTGTGTATAGACCGAGTCATTTGCATAATTCATACAACCAATCAATAAGATTCTGGTTACATGATTACATAATCGTCCCTCTAAGGCCATGTTCACACTAAACACATTACTTCAACACATATGTACAATATTAAAACATATTCCACCACAGGGTATGACAGTATGGGAAAAACTTATAGCATGAGTACTGCCAAACACTTTCACCGCAAAACCTGTGCTTTTACAATCTTATATTTACAACTAAAGAAACCTTTATTTTATCATGCATATTTACAAGCTGAGCAGAAAACATCCCAAATTTTGGATTACATAAGAGAAAACTCCTGTAACTGTGCACAGTGGCATAGGGAGACCCTTGTATTTCCATATCCGTCCTGTCAAAACACTCCTTAATGAGTGAACCTCATGTGGGTATTCACAACAGAATAAATAGACCGCTGTAATCTCATAAAATCTATGGCACAATCTCATGAAAGGGACAATGGCAGTTGGGGTTAGTTACACCTTGTAATTACCTTATTCACTGTCCACTGAGTAGTGTACATTTTCTTCTTACTCAGGTGCCATCCACCTTATATTTATTCTTTCTGAAATACATATAGGAAATGATAGAGATTATAGTCCCTTATAGCATATCCTTATTGTTCCTATTTAATTAGTCAGCGATTTATGGATGAAAAATGATATACCAGTATCACTGGGATAATGTAATCCCCAGTTGCAACAAAGTATTTCTAGTGTTCTCTTCTATATTTTTTATTTTGAAGTGATGGCAACATCAAAAAACTGCAAAACATGATCAAAGTAAGACATTCAATCGGTATGTGCAATAGGGTGCACTATTCTGGATAGAAAAGGTCTGTCCTCTATGCTCATTTATGTGTACGTCATATTATGTTCTCGCAATATTAATGATCATGTATAGTACGCACAATGTCTATACCTTAACCAGTCGGCTCTCGAATTCGTACAATAAAAAATCAAATAACTTTAGATACCGCCATTGTGATTATAATGGATATATCTTTGTCTTAACCGGTGGGCTCACAAGTGCGTGCAGGTAAGCATCAAAAGAAATTGGATACCAACATCATAGTTCCTATGAATACATATTTACCAGTTTGCTCATTTGCATGTTCTTCCCATTAAGCTCTCACATCTCTGAGAACCCGATGTAATATGTAAAATAGTTCCACCTTTCCCACCTTTCACCTTTCTGCATGCATTCATGGATGCATGCAGTCAAACGTTAACTGAATATTTCTATTTGCCAATGCGTAACACTGTTTAGGCACCTTAGTACTGTTTTCTGTATACAACTCCGTCAAGCCGATTTCAAAGAGTGGCGGGTTTTTAAGTCCTAGCTCCCGGACCTGCGCATGCGCCATTGAAGTGCAGGGCAACCATATCGACCCGCCATCTTTTAGTGTGTTTTCACATTATAAAAAACCCGAAGGCACTTAATAATCCTGTTCCCTAGGGCCATCCTAAAGTTAATCATTAGCCACTAAAGGTTAATATGTATCATTTATATACCCGATCTTCAGAAAACCACTCTGAGACTTAAGACGTAACCGCATATGTCATTTCATCCCGCCATAGTGCAACAGCGTTATAAGTAATACACGTATCAATGGCAGCCATCTTGTAACAGAGCCCACACCCACAATTATCATTCATCCATACAGAACAACTATTTAAGGGAATACGTTGTTGAATCAGTGGCAGAGCAAAACAGATGTACTTGCCACTGAACTAGCTTTTCTATAGGAACCCGTTCTTCAGAAAACCACTCCGAGACTTAGGATGTAACCGCATATGTAATTTCATCATCGCCATAGTGCGACAGCGTTACACGTAATGCACGTATCAATGGCAGCCATCTTGTAACGTAGCCCTCGACCACAATTATCATTCATTGCTACAGAACAACTATTTAAGGGAATAAGTTGTCGAATCAGTGGCAGAGCAGAACAGATATACTCGCCACTGAACTAAATTTTCTACAGAAACCACAACAACTTATTCCAACATTTATCATATACAGCATTGTTTCCCATTTCATAAAGTGACATCTCTCTCTTATCCATTACTAGGATAAAAAAGGATACCGTGATTATCCTATACAGCAGTGTTTACCATTTCATAATGTGACATCTCTCTCTGATCCATTGCTAAGATAAAAAAGGATACAGTGTTTATCTCATTTGCATATCATAGCTTCAATTAAAATGTATATCTATAACTTTCCGATGTTCATAACAGAACTATATAAGCCAATGATCATCCATTACAGTATATGAGATAATATTTGTCAGCATACATGGATTTTATTCACAATTTTTGACCAAATTGTCATATCACAATGGTCATCGATTTGCTATTACGTATGGACAGTATGGCCACGAGACAATGTGACAGTTTGTTATAACATTCGGACAATATGTCCATGTAACAATACGTGTGACATATGAATTCTACAATATTATAAAATATTAAAGATATTTTTCTCACCAAGTCCTCTCCCACCAGTGAAGTAAGTCCAAACATAAGAAATATGGGAAGGCATTATAGAAAGTAATGCATTTCTGAAGAGCTATTCAGACCCTGCTGCACTGTACATAACCTGCATATCCATTTCGCCTCTCTCTGGCTGTTTAAAATCTCAAGTTATTGGAAATTGAGGATAATGTTGGGCGCAAGTAAAATGAGTACATCAGTGAAGATTTATCTACTACGACCGTGATGTTGGTTTTTAACTACGTGCATGCATATGTAAGTACCTGACTCTAGTGGTGAACAGGGAATATTATGTCACTATATATGTCCCTTTGTCAGGATATTTGTGGATAAAGGGACAAATGAGTTAAACACAACAGTTTGAGGCATATTGTAGTGGGACCTCGGGATTGAGGTAGTGAAGAATCGCTGAGGGGTCAGAACCCTTTTACGCCCTTTCCTATTGTTTAACATGGGATACATCATTCACGATATGTGACCCTCATCTTTTCTTTTCTTTTATTTAATCCCTACTAGATTTATGAGTTGACCATGGCTTGATCTCACCCAAGGAGTGTTTTCGATAAATACCCGCTGAAACTTGGACTTTAGTACGTATGCACAGGTATAAGATTTGAAATACCAAATGAGAGGGGCACTTTAATTTTGTGTTATCTGACGATTGTCCATGAGTTATTTATACAGTTTTTGCTGCTGGGATTATTCTGATTGTTGTATTCAGTTCGTACACCGGCTAGAGGGCATACCTTTTCTATCCAGAGTAGTGCACCTTATTGCACATACCGATTGAATGTCTTACTTTGATCATATTTTGCAGTTTTTTGATGTTGCCATCACCTCGAAAGAGAAAATGTAGAAGAGAACACTAGAAATACATTGTTGCGACTGGGGAGTACGATATCCCAGTGATACAGGTATATCGTTTTTCATACATAAGTCGCTGACTAATTAAATCAGAACAATGAGGATATGCTATCAGGGAATATAATCTCTGTCATTTCCTATATATATATTTCAGAAAGAATAAATATAAGGTGGATGACACCTTAGTAAGAAGAAAACGTACACCACTCAGTGGACAGTGAATGAGGTAATTACAAGGTGTAACTATCCCCATCTGCCATTGTCCCTTTCATGAGATTGTGCCCTGGGTTCTATGAGATTACAGTGGTCTCTTTATACTGTTGTGAATACCAACATGAGGTTCACTCATTGAGGAGTGTTTTGACAGGACGGATTTGGAAATATAAGGGTCTCCCTATGCCACTGTGCTCAGTTACAGGGGAGTTTTCTTATGTAATCCAAAATTTGGGATGTTTTCTGCTCAGCTTGTAAATATGCATGATAAAATAAAGATATTTTTAGTTGTGAATATAAGATTGCAAAAGCACAGATTTTGTGGTGAAAGTGTTTGACAGTACTCATGCTATAAGAGTTTGCCATACTGTAATAACCTGTGGTGCAATATGTTTTAATATTGTAAATATGTGTTGAAGTAATGTGTTTATTGTGAACATTGCCTTGAAGGGACGATTATGTAATCATGTAACCAGAATCTTATTGATTGGTTGTATGAATTATGCAAAAGACTCGGTCTATACACACAGTCTGGCTTTTAAAAGATTTTTAATACTGTATATTGTCTGTGTTTTGTAGCCCTGAAGAAGTCGATAACAAGCATTTACAATGCTATGGTCTCTGCATTGTTAAAGATAGAGCTATTGGCATTGCTCATGACATTATTTTTATTTATGTTTTGGTTTTTAAAACATAAATAAATGGCACTGTCATTTACAATGCCAATAGCTTAATCTCTGGCAAATGCAAGACCTATTGCATTTGCACCCACACAGAGCCACACACACAAAGACACAAAGCCACCCACACAAACATACAGTGCTACCCACACAGAGCCACCCACACAGTCATTCACTTAGAGCCACCCACACAAACACAGAGCCACCCACGCAGAGCCACCTACACACACACAGAGCCACCCTCACACAGACAGAGCCACCCACACATTGAGCCACCTACACAAAAAGCTACCCACACAGAGCCACACACACAGAGCCACACATACACAGACAGAGCCACACACACACAGCCACACACACACACACACACACACACGCACACACACACACACACAGACAGAGCCATACACACACACACACACACAGACAGAGCCACACACACAGACAGACAGAGCCACACACACAGACAGACAGAACCACACACACAGACAGACAGAGCCACACACACAGCCAGATAGAGTCACACACACAACCAGACAGAGCCACACACACACAGACAGAGCCACACACACAGACAGAGCCACACACACAGACAGACAGAGCCACACACACAGACAGACAGAGCCACACACACAGAGACAGAGCTACACACAGACAGAGCCACACACACGGACAGACAGAGACACACACACAGACAGACAGAACCACACACACAGACAGACAGAGCCACACACACAGCCAGACAGAGCCACACACACAGACAGACAGAGCCACATACACACAGAGCCACACACACACAGAGCCACACACACACACACTGAGCCACACACACACAGAACCCCACACACGCAGACCCCCACACACACATAGCCACACACACACAGAGCCACACACACACACAGAAAGCCACACACACACACAGAGCCACACAAACACACAGAGCCACACACACACAGAGAGCCACACACACACACACAGCCACACACACAGAGAGCCACACACACACAGACACAGAGCCACACACACACAGAGAGCCACAACGAGGGAACAGAGGCCAGAAAAAATGTTCACAACGAGGGAACAGAGGCCAGAAAAAACGCTCACAACGAGGGAACAAAGGCCAGAAAAAACTATCACAACGAGGGAAGAGAGGCCAAAAAACGATCACAACGAGGGAACAGGGGGCAGGAAAGCAAGCACAACGAGGGAACAGGGGGCAGGAAAGCAAGCACAGTGAGGGAACAGGGGGCAGGAAAGCAAGCACAACGAGGGAACAGGGGGCAGGAAAGCAAGCACAACGAGGGAACAGGGGGCAGGAAAACAGGGGACAGAAAAGCAAGCACAACGAGGGAACAGGGTGCAGGAAAGCAAGCACAACGAGGGAACAGGGGGCAGAAAAGTGAGCAATCAACAAGGGGGCATGGGGTGAAGGGAGAGCTTACCTGCGTTATCCAAGCTGCGGGCCGCGACCAGGAGAGACTCAGCGCCGGCTCGGGCCCTGCCCCGCTGATCCTGCCCGCTTCAACCACTGATTCTATGAAAGTGTATGAAGGTGGTGCATAGTTCTCAAAATATCGAGGAGACGAAGGTGAAAGAAAATGCAGTGCTTTACAGTAAGTGGAAGCTGTGTGCTTTGGGGGCGGTGAAAAAATGGATATGTGAGCCTGTGTTCAGGAGAGTTAGAGGGGGTGCTGCGGAGGAGAGAGATGAAAGCAAAGATATGCAGATGCATGCTGGAGATGTGGAGAGAAGAATGGTACATAGTGAAGACTAATCCACTCAAAGGCCGCAGTCATGTTTATTCAGTCTCACCATTTCAATCATTTTCAAGACACATTGCTCTTCTTCATCTTTAACAGTTAACAACCATTGGCAAAGCCAATAATATTGGCTGGTTTTAGGTGTCAGTTGCTGCGTCTGGACGCAATAACACATATGTCCAATGAACACCGGTCGGTGGCACACTAAAGTACTGATAGAAATGCAGTTTACGTGTTTATGACCCGCACTTCGTCATCCCACGGGGAGCGCCGCTGCCAGGCATCTCAGCGAGCAGAGAGTCTGCTGAGGAGGTCTGAGCAAGGCCGACTGCCCACTCTATCCGTCCGAGGAGGGTGCGAGCCCCGCTCAGGACAGGAGGGGACAGCCTGGGTGGGTCCTGCGACGCCCAAAGAAGAGAAAACACAGGGCCAAAAACTGTCCGGCGCCTCCTCCGCATCCTCGTTGCCATCATCATAGACTCGTCGCCATCATGAAAGACTCAACTCGGCTGCCGTGTAAGCCCCACCACTGTTCAAAAGAGGCCTAATAGGGTCCACCCACACAACGAAGTGGATAGAATTTACATAGATAGGGCGAGAAAGACACGATGGCTGGATAGGTTAACAAGATAGGGCATACTGCGGAAAAAGATCTGAAAGCCCACATAACGAGGTGGGTTGGTTACACAACTCTATGCCAGCCACAGGACTGGGAGAAGAGAAGCTGCAGAGGCTGCTTATAGCTTGTGGCTGGTATCAGCTGTCAGTGCCACCAACCCCCCCAAAAGCAGCGAGGCAGGCATTTCACCAAAAGCGTTCACCAATCCCGAGATGCGTAACACTGCAGGGCTGGCGTGACCAAGCATCAAAGGGGAAATGAAGCAGGGAGGCAGGCAGAGAGGGAGGGGGGAGGAGGAGGAGGCAGCCGCAGCCCAGGGAGAGGGAGGGGGCGAGCGAGCGGCAGTACCAGAGGAGCCCGCACGAGCAGGCGGAGGAGAGCGAACAGAGCCAGCCGGAGAGGGCAGGGGAGGAGACCAGAGCAGCAGCCGGACACAGAAGCACCGAGGGAGTCGAGAGCAGGGGGAGGGGACAAACAGCAGCACCAGCCGGGCCGTGTACAGGGTACCATGGCGAATGGGGATGATGCCATGAACACAGCCATCTTTCTCCGAGGCCAAGCAGAAATACCTCGGAGAAAGTCGTCATTTTGGGATTCAGGGGTGTTTTTCTTTCTCTCCTCTTCCCATTGGCTGGAATCTAAAATTCCAGCCAATGGGAAGAGGAGAGAAAGAACATGAAAAAACACGCCCCCAAATCCCAAAATGACGGGGCTTAAACTGATAGATGCCCCACTTCTCCAATGGCTGGCCTCCGTTTAGGAAGCCAGCCAATAGAGAAGAGGGGCGGGTTCAAGCCCGACACTAAGAGACATAAGATCTCGCCGGGGAGACTGCGCAAGTGCAGCCTACGCAGGCCGAGACCTAAAAAGGACAAAACGCGTTGGCTACTGTGAAGAAAGAAATCAAAATAAAGGAATATGTAAATCACAATACTTTGGTGGAACTTTATTTTTCATTTTTTGCAGGTCAAACCGTTTATGCAGCTGTTTGTTGTGAAAGTTTTTTTCACTAATTTAGGAAACTAAGGGGTCTTGTTTCCTTTGATTTTCGCACCAAAAGGCAACAATATTCCCAAGATATAAATAAGTGCGGTATTGTATCCTAGACCTCTCTTGTGAATCCTTTGGTGTTTCTAGATTATAGTGGACAGGATTTGTCGATGGAAGGTGGTGTGCTACTGTTTGTTAATTGGTTTGTTTCCAATTTGCTTCCTGAGATTGTGACCCGATTTCAGGTTTCCAAGAGCACCTGGTCCACATCTTTCCCCTCTGTCATTTTGAATATGGCGCAGTACTATGAACACAGGGAAAATGAGGATAAGGAGAGGTCAGAGAAGAAGCACAAGGATGAAGGTTTTGTTGAATCAGGCTTCTAGGGGGAATGGTCGACGAAGTGGTGGTTCGGCCGACAGCTTCCACGCACTTGAAGGTCACAAAATACCACGCCTTTAGGGTCAAATCAGTGCGCATATTGTAAAGAAGAGGGACACTGGCATAGCAAATGTCCGGTGCTTTTGCAGAAGGTAGCCGTCCTGAGAGGTCGAGGTTCTTGTGGATGAGGTCAAGGAGCTAGTGGTCAGGACAGGGCTCAGAATGCTGTGGTCTCGCAGGGCCGTCCTGTTCAGAATTATTTAGATGACCCCCGGGGCGGAGAGTATTATCATGATGATTATGATACGGATGAGGTGACAGGGATGTCTTGCAACTAGGACAGCAAGGGACAGAGTGAGGGACCAGTTCTGATACCTGTAGATCAACGTGGGCCGTACATTAGTGCGGATGTGCATGGTTCAGCTAAGGAGTTTTGGGTGGATACAGGTGCAACAAACAGTTCTATTTCTCGTTTCTTGGTCCCTGGAGCGGTTCTGTCTGGCCATAATAATGTTTTGGTAGGTTTTGCTGGTGTACCGGTTGTGAGACCCATTTTAAAACCCCTTGCGTTGACTATTGGTTCTTTCACTGTGGATTCCCAATTCTTGTTAACGTCTAATTGTATGCTATTACTACACTGCATACAGTAGTTGGGACATCACGAGTCCCCTATCAGTCGGCCCAAGCTACAGAGCTTGTTGCCCTACTTCGAGCCTGTGAACTGAGTGAGGGACTGGTTATTACTATTTATACTGACAGCCAGTATGCTTTCGGAGTACCCTATAATTTTGTCCGACTCTGGGCAGAGAGAGGGTTCCTTACTTTCCATGGAACAAAAATTCAGCATGGTCATCTCATATTTAGGCTTCTCTCCGCTTTGACACTCCCTAAGAAATTGGCAATAATAAAGTGCAGGGCCCATTTGAAAGTTACTGATGATGTGGGTAAAGGGAACACTTTTGCAGATCAGACAGCTAAGGAAACAGCCCGGTCTAGGATGAAAAGAATGTTCGTAGCAGGTCTCGCTAGGTGGGTGCCCCAGGTCACCATGTTTGAGGATACACTTCAGAATGTGAAGGAAATACAGAGTGAGGCCACAGTGGAGGTATTAGCAGTGTGGCAAGAAACTACAGCACAATTGAACAATGAGGCATGCTGGATTGGCAAGTCAGGGAAGGAAAGATGGATGTTGCAAGATGCACATGTTCTTCCTGTGGTCACGATGGCTCATGGCCCAACTCATATCAATGCTAAAGGGTTTGAAAGTTGTCAGACCCCGTATGGAAAAATTAAAACATTTCGAAGACAGCTACACATTTAGGGCCCGATGTAGATAATAGTTAATTACCGAATTCTAAATACCGAATTTTACCGATTTGGTATTTAGAAATCGGTATTTCAGATGTAGGTAAGAATTCGGTAAAAAATACTGAATCCTTAATATTTGTTATAACCGAATCAGTAATTGAGATTCGGTAATAACGAATACCTACCCATTCATTCCTATAGGCTTGGAGGCCCATAGAAATGAACGTGAAGACATTTGGTATTAAAGATTCGGTATTACTGAATCTGTAATACCGGGAGGCATTTCAAGGGTGCCAGGGTGTCCAAAGGACACCCTGTTGCACCCCTGAAATGTGCATGAGTGCCCATGTGCCACACATGCATGCCCTAAGGGCATGGATGTGTGCCACATGGCACTTTAAAAAAAGCAAGAAAGTGCTTTTTTAAAGGAATTCGGTAATTACCTCCAACTTGAAGTTGGTGGTAATTATCGATTCCTTAAGGACCAAAAGCACTCTTTTATGTGCTTTCTACATTGCATTTAAGGAATCAGTATTACTGATTCCTTAAATGCAATCCCAATAAGGAATCGGTATTAAGGAATTGGTATTTACCAATTCCTTATTACCGATTCCTCCCTAGATCACGAATGCCTAAGGACCGGTTGGTAACTGTGAAATTTACTGAATTTCACAGTTACTGACTGGTATTTGGGCCACCTACATCGGGCCCTTAGTGAAGTACAGTATGGTGTGCATGATGCACAATCCTGAGAAGGGTACCCCTACATCACCCGGTAACTTTGCACCACCCACTTTCCCTTTTGAAGTCCTTCGGCTATACTATATTGAATGAGACAGGGTCAACAATTTGAAGCATGTGTTGGTAGATGTTTGTGCGTTCAGTAAATGAGTTGAGGTCTACCCCACTAAAGACTATACAGCCATGACGACTACAAAGGTACTCCTAAAGGAGTTCTTTCCTCATTTCGGCTTGCCCTGTTTGATCTGGAGTGATAACAGAAGTCATTTCAACGCCAATGTTATCCAGTTCGTTTGTGAGGGTTTGCACATAAAGCAGAATCACCCCCAGTCAGCAGGTTTGGTTGAGAAGTACCATGGTACTCTCAAACTGAAATTGGCAAAGATTCAGGAGACAACAGGGTTACAGTGGCCAGATGTTTTACCATTAGCTCTTTTGTCGACAAGAACAACAGCACGTTCTAGAACAGGATTGTTACCTTATGAGGTCGTGTTTGGATGCCCGGCGAACGCCTGGTGCGTCCCGCGCCCTTGCAAGGTTTCTCATATTGAATACAAATTATTGACAGATTATCGGTGCCAATTAACTAAAAATGTGCGTTCTATTCACTAACAGGTCCGGGACACTCTCCCAGATATACCCGAAGGGCTCGGACACAACATCCAGCCTGGTGATTGGGTTTTGGTGCACAATTTCCTGCTGAAGAAGAGCTTGGAGCCCTGCTGAAAGGGACTTGACAGGTCCTTCTGGCCACCCGAACAGCTGTGAAGGCCGCCGGCCAAAAGAACTGGATCCATGGCACTCACTGCAAACAAGTGCCCCTACCTTTACCCTATGACCAATGGGTCACTGATGGAGTTGGGGATACTGAGTGTGAAAAGGTGCCACATTCCATTCGCTTTAGCGAAGGAATTTTAATGTGGACCCAACTGGATACATAGAATGATGATGTGCTAAATGCAGGAGTCCCTCCAGATATTCGAGCCAATAAGGAGCCATTTGTTTACTCACCCCTCTGTGCCTTGAGTCACCAGGTACAATGTGCGCCCTCAGATGAGAAATGGTGCACCAAAGGTGAAGTCAGATTAGTTAGGGATGGACTGTGTAAGTTAGGGTATACTTTGCTATAGTACCAACGGTGTTAGTTCAGGCTTTTGTGAAATTGGTGCACTGTTATGACATTGGAAAGGATCATTTGAATGTGCTCCCTAGGAAGGGGGGATACATTATCCTGTGCGACGTGGCATTCATCGTGAGCTAGGATTGAGCAAGCTCCACCGCCAGTGCTCAAGAGCGCCAACGTTGATGAACAATAGGAGCCTGTACCAGTGAGGCTCAAGAGGACCCTCGGAAGATTTGCCTTTGCCATCAGTTTTATTGCATTCCCTTTCTTGTTTCATAATTCATCCGTTTGGTCGTCCTAGTGCGGGTTGGTCCACAAAGAGTAAAATAGTTTTTATATTAATAGTTGTGATTGCATTAAAAACTGTACTTAGAATATCTTGGTTTCTGGAGAAAAAGAATCCAATACATTCCTTGGTTGGGAAAACGCCCACTACCCCTGTACGCATTTTTGTTACTTTGGCCCCTCACAAAGAAGAGCATAGAAAGTATTACACAGACAATGTATTTATACAAATGTTGCATCAAACCCATGATGTGTCCAATACAACTAATTGTTGGTTTTGTGGATTGCTCCCCTCAGTTACTCATAAGAGTGACAATTTGTTGTTCATGCTATTGTCATATATATTGGTAGCTGTGAATGTTGGTTTGAATTGTTCATTTTGGTGCACCACCATTTCCAACTCTCTACTCAGGTTCTGACGCCTTGTGATTCTCGCACTGTGGTAGAGTATATACGTTTTTATCACAGACTTACTCAGGTAGGACAGGCAAGACAAGGGACATCCGGTACATTGTCCCCAAAATCCTGTGCGAGCATATCTGAAAAAGTGAAGAACGAAACATGGCTTCAAATGTAAATGGCTGATTTCCAAAGGATCAACACCTCTGAGTATTTTCAATCTTTCCAAGATCGTCATATTACTAAGTATCAACCGATGCAGGTGTCCGGGGTAAACACAATAGCTAGTTTCTGTGTCCAGAGGACCGGGTAGTTAAAGGTTGGGGAAAGTAAATGCAATTTCACCTACAGACTGAGAACGATTAATAATCATAATGTCTATTTTGTCTGTGGATCCCAAGCTCATGACTGGCTTCCAAGGGGATGGGCAGGCAGATGTTACCTCTCTTTCCTTCTACCCCCTGTGTATGTTTCCCAGTCCAATTATAAAGATCATCAGCTGCAGCGTAGGTGTATATACTTATACCGAATCAGAAGGGTTGTGGACGCAGAGGATATAGATCAGACAGATACCACCGCACAACAGTTTGGGGATGCCATAAAGGATCTTCTTCCTTTTTGGGGCCTCTTGGCTAATAGCCTTCAACTTACATAGTTAAGTTGTGGAAGGGGCTATTAATACAACTGCTGGAATACTGACAAATATCACTGCTGAGCTCCAGGCTACGAGATTAGTCACCTTACAGAACAGGATGGTGTTAGACGTCATCCTTGCAGATCGGGGAGGGGCCTCTTGCATCATTGGCAGCAGCTGTTGTGTTTACATACCTGACCATGCCCCCATTGTGTATACAGCTATACTAAAATTGCATAATCTTTCATCTGACATTCACCAAGAGACAGGTACTTGGACCCTATTGGGGTGGTTCTGGAATATGCTAACAACATGGGGTTAAATTAGCCTTATCTTTTTGGCTGCAGTTGCCGGTATTACCTTTACATGTTGCCTCTGTATACAGAGTCTTCCAACGTGTTGCACTTATTGTGTCAGTGCCCTCACCCCCAAACAGAAAATACCAGTTCATGATGCTAATGCTGCAATCATGTTGCAGAAGGACATTGCAGACATGATGCAGATTGACAAGGGTATTTTTGAATACTGATTATTAAGCACCATCTCATAGTGATGTTTCTTATCTGTTTTTTGATAGTACCATAAAATTGTTAGCGTGTGCTAAAAGGAGGGTCTCTTCAAATAAAAATGTCTTAGCCATGTTGTTTATATATATTGTTCTGCATAAGTTAGCATTTGCAGCACCATTTTATATTTTGGCCGCCATTTTGAGTCATGATCGAAACTAATTTAACTCTTTTTCTGCTGAAAGCAGCTGTGATAGTTTTCGTTTCTCCAAGGTTGGGCATTGCTGCACTAATGAATACCCTGTTCTTATTAGTGCATACCTTTCCCACTAGATAGAGGCCTGCTCCCACCAGTCCAGTGGCGGGCAAAGGCAGAACGATCTTGGTGTAGAGATAGTGTGTGGCCGGTCTCAGGATCGAAACTCACCCTTCTGTACTTTCTTTGTCCAGCTGCCCCCAATTGAAAATTTCCAGTCTGGGCGTGCCTTCCTTGGTTCTGAATCGTACATAATGTATAACCATGTTTGCTGATGTCAGTCAGTCAGTTTGCTGCAGCTATCACAGAGAATGGGCAGACTGGACTCCGCTTGAGTGTTTCTGAATAAATATACTTGGTTTGTATTCTCTACTGTCTGACCGACTATTCATTTGTTTGGAAGTCTGAGTGGTGGTCGTGAGTGACCCGGGTGACCCTAATTGGGTCACTTCTTTCACTGCTAATTATCAGCCTGGAGGTGCTCCATGGGGTCAGCATGGGACTAGGGATATGTGTGTTTGTTCAACTAAGAACATGTCGTTGAAGCTAGGGATGCCAAAGCTGTCGGATAGCGGTCCTTCAATGTAGGTGTCAGGAAAGCCCATATTTGTAGATTCAGACACTCCCATGATCTGAATATTTTTGCAGTGCTATCTTGCCATCAAGTTATTTTAATTTTTATGCAGCTAGTCAGTGTTGGCTGTTGTGTCATCTTCTAAATTGGGTATTCGTCTTTCTGCTACATCTAACCTTGCATTTTGCCTATCCAATTGTTCATTTATCCTGTCCAATCTGGAAGACATAGAATTTATCTTGACATCAGTAAATTGAAACCAAGCCTTTAGGTCAAGCAGGATAGGGTCCTGGCCATGTGAGTCTCGGGTAGGTCCTTTTGTTCTCGTGTGTCAGCTGTTTCTGTGTCGTAAGCAGGATGGGTTTGGCAGTCTGGATTCCTCTATTCAAATAGTATCTTGCTTTGTTTAGGGTCTCCTTTCCATATAATAGTTATCTGCGCAGATGTCCTCCAAGATGCCCACCTATGAAATGAGTGCATACAGAAGTGTAGCCTCAAGGAGGTTGCTGCGCCCCAGGACCTGCTACCACACGTGGCTACTGCCCCGGAGCTTCACCCCGCTCCCCCACCCGTAGGTGCATCCCGCTGGCAGTATGTTGCCCTGCCTCACTTACCAGGGTAGCAGGAGACGGCATGGCATCCGAAGGCTCCGCCGGACTGGAGATCCGGAGACAGCAGGAGCGGTGCCGAGCCGCGCGGGAGACAGTGGGAGTGTCGCAGACTCGCGATAGGGTGAGCCTGATGGTAGCGGCAGCAGAGGAGCACCTGTTCCCGAAGATTATCACCGTCAACCACACCGTCAGCGAGAGGCCGAGGGCACCGCTCACACCGCCAGGGCTGCCTTTCCACCAGATGGCCGACCGCCCTATAAAACACAAGGACCCTAAAAGCATCAAGTAAGCCCAATTGCTGGAAAAGGCCCCGCACTCCTTAGCCTGACACCACAACCAGTGGAGTCAAACGCTGGTCCACTGGGGCACCTCACCTCACCCTCCATGCAAGCATCATCCACTCTCTCTCATCAAGGGATGCTTGGCCTTATGATGGCCGCCACACGGGAAATCATACGGACAGGGAAAGCAGACTTGCTCTGCACGACCTAAGTCTCATGGCGTCACATGCTCAGGGAATCTGGACTTGCCGCCCGACTTAAGATCACTTGCTTTGCCCGATTGTAGATTGCAGCACTGACGAATCAAGACTACTCTGGACAGCCAATGGGCAGGGAAACCTTTCCCATTAGATAACATTGAGCGTCCGATGGCTCCAGAGCACCCTGCAGCCAGCCGTCCGAGTGCCGGTGGCTGTGCCACCCTGGTCCTATCCTACTTTCCCCCTTGCCCTGAGCAAGTGACCAGGAGCCCAGCTCCCAAAGCCACGTGGCCTGCTAGCCAGCAGCAACCAACCGAAGGCCCCCTTTCCCTCATTGGATATCATTGGGCCTAACTACCTTTGCACCCGGCCTCCCCTGTGCTGCTGGGGCTGAACCAACTGTACTTACCTGACCCTGGGGGACCCCTGAGTCTATACCCAGAACCTTAGCTTCACCAGCCAAGTACTCACCTGGAAACCAGAACTCACTTACCTGTCATTGGATAACATTGACCAATTTTGACTCGAAAATTTTCTAAGTGTGAAGTTTTGGAAACTGAAAATATTCATATAAAAGTCGAATTCCGAATTCCAAAGTACTCACCTCTGAGCAGGGGAGAAGCCAGTAACGTACCTTGCAGCCCAGTACTGAACCGCAAAACTAATCCTTACCGGGTTTACTAGTAATCCGTATTTCCTCCATAGGAACCCATTGTCTGCTTTTCTATAAAATTTCTTGTCTACTTTTGAAAACTTGAAATATTCTTTAAAAATCTTACGAAATACTGAAACGCAATTACCTACCTGTTTTAAGTTAAGATCACAGGGCTGGCCTTAGGAGCCCAGTAGTGGATTACACAAGTAACGCGATCTTACTTTACCTGCAACCTGAATTTTCTCCCATTGAATAACATTGCCAGATTTTCATTGAAAAGTTTCTAAGTGTGAACTTTGAAAACAGCTTTATATTCAAGAATATTCACTACAGTAACTAAAACGTTTTTGCCAATCTGGTTTCAGCTTAGACCCCAGGACTGAATCTAGGATCTAGTCCTGGAACTACTAAAGTAATCTGTACTGTAATCAGCTGTACATTTATGATGACTATCCATTGAACTCAATGCTAAAGTGTGTCTTGACTTGAAGTTGCCTTCAGCAACCCCTGTACCTATTGTATTGCGGGAGACTCTCGAACTGAATTGTAACCCATTTGTGACTACGGAGGGCACTCTTACCTGGGAGGGAGTACTTTGGTTTGCCGGGTGTTTCTTATAAGCCGCCACCGCCAGGAGTCAACTACATTTCCCAGCGTCCCTGGCAGCGTGAGTCATGCTACCGCGCCAGGACACCCGAGGAGGCGCTCAAAAGGCAGCGAGAGCCCCAGCAGGAGCAGGAGACTCTCAAACTGAATTGTAACCCATTTGCGACTAAGGAGGGCACTCTTACCTGAGAGGGAGTACTTTTGTTTGCTGGGGGTTTCTTGGAAGCCGCCACCGCCAGGAGTCAACTACATTTCCCAGCGTCCCTGGCAGCGTGAGTCACGGTACCGTGCCAGGACGCCCGAGGAGGCGCTCAAAAGGCAGCGAGAGCCCCAGCAGGAGCGGGAGACTCTCGAACTGAATTGTAACCCATTTGTGACTACGGAGGGTACTCTTATATGAGAGGGAGTACTTTGGTCTGCCGGGGGTTTCTTGGAAGCCGCCACCGCCAGGAGTCAACTACATTTCCCAGTGTCCCTGGCGGCGTGAGTCACGCTACCACGCCAGGACGCCCGAGGAGGTGCTCAAAAGGCAGCGAGAGCCCCAGCAGGAGCGGGAGACTCTCAAACTGAATTGTAACCCATTTGTGACAACGGAGGGCACTCTTACCTGAGAGGGAGTACTTTGTTTTGCCTGGGGTTTCTTGGGAGCCGCCACTGCCAGGAGTCAACTACATTTCTCAGCGTCCCTGGTGGCGTGAATCACGCTACCGCGCCAGGACACCCGAGGAGGCCCTCAAAAGCAGCAAGAGCCCCGCATCGTGGGACGTGCGTGGGACGTGCCGGGCGAAGCCCGGGCATAGGGCGGGCCATCTGTGGCCATCAGGGGCCAGAAGAGCCGGGCCGGGCCAGCCCCCTAATTCCTCCAACACGGACTGGGACTCAAGCTTAGTTAAGTAAGCTGCAAGACGTTTATATTTTTGCTAGACCCAGTGTAGGAGTGATATTATATCTTGGCACCCATATAGTATCTGTATAACTACATAACATACCCACATTTTTAAAGTAGATTAAGCAGGGGTGCAGTGTTCAAATTCTTAAGTTGCAACTTATCTTGTATTATGAGCAAAATCACCCATAATTGGGGGGACAGGGGTAGGGGCAGGGGCTCTGGGGACCTTAGATGCTTTTCACCAACGGGCCGAATCAGCGTTGATTAAGGAGATAGAGCTCACAGAGAGGAGGCTCTACCTTGACTCACTTAATCTGATTCCAAATCCGGTATCAGCGACAGAGTCAACTGGAGTAAAACAAGTCTGTCCCTTAACCCCGCATGTGTTAATATCCTCTCCTCATGAGTATCCTATGCAGCCTACACAAATGGCCAATACCCTGAGGTTCCGTGACGATTTGAACCCGTGTTTTCAATATTGTCGGAAATACATAATATTGGTATCAGCGAACCGCAAATGATCCATTTAGCATATCCTGGTGTTTTCGCTATGCTACGAGCAAGAGCACTCCTGTTATGAACACATTTCTGATCTACCCACGGCATCCATCTTAGATCATGGCAGCCATTTTGTGTTTCTTGCCCTCACATACGCAATAACCTCTGATCACTTCATTTCGATTAAGAACACGTAGCTTTAGCCGGAGATTCACCTTTTTCATGACACGTGCACCTTAAACCAGATCACGTTGTAGCTGCATGACTCGACAAAGGCTGCCTCCTCTGCCCGAGGCCAGTCCTGCTAAACTGGTCTTCGTGTCCATTGTCCTGATCATGATTAGGCGGCCGAAGCCGGTAGCCTTGCCCATTTACAACCCACAAACATCTCTTATCCCGCTTTCCTATCTTCCACACCTGGCTCCATTCCTTTCTTTCTGAATCTTTATTAGCTGGAGGTAACGAAATTTACAATGAGGCGGTCCGGCTCTTGAATGCAATATTGACAAGGGATTGTGATGAACTAGTGGGAACCCCTCTTCGTAGATGTTTGGCATCAGATTTTATCGACGGTTCCTGTGTAACGCCAAATATTTATTGTTTTAGACACAAAGGTTTTGAGAATGTATTACATGTAAAGAATTCGCCCCCAGCTTAAAATTCAGTATATAAGGAGCAACCCTCTTTGTACAAATTGAACAGGCTCCTAGACACTGCCCATGCGTGGTTTCTGTGACTTCTGTGTCCCTGCAGTAATAAACATTTGGTCTTTGACGCCACCATCGAGAAGCCCGTGTTTCTGTTCATTTGCGCACCAAGGCAGGTGGAACTCCGGGGTCTTTGGGTGTTGTTCCCTGACACCTCTGGACGGAACCAAAAAGTCCAGAACTCCAATTGGCCCCCAACATGGGGCGACGTCATTCGGTACCAGTCCAAAAGCCTGAAGAGTTCGAGAAGCTTCGTGTGAAGATTCCTGAGGGAGGCGCCCCACTTCATCGATCCCGGCATATCGCAAAAGTGGCCCGACGTTCTCTTCCACGAGGGTTCCCGTTCGGACGGCTGCAGTGGGCCGTTGCCTTGACCGTCGCCCTGTCTTGGACCCGAGGTGCAGTCCTTAGTACAGCGAAACGTGACGGGTTTCTCCTTGGTGACGTCTTCAGTGCCTCAGTTAAGTATTTAGTGGTTGCTAGCTGGTTACTTCGTGAGGGTTGTTAAAATCCTTTTTTGGTTCTTGGTTTGGTTTGGTTTCGTAAGATTATCACTGGTTGTTCTGGTTACGATAATCTATTTGGTTTAGTTTGGGTATCGATACATCAGTTCGTTTTGGTAGGCCTAAGTTCTTGGTTCAGGTGCACACATTCGTTTCTTGTTTTGTTTGTTTTGTGTTCCGGATTGAAAAATGGTAAGTCGGAGAAATTGTATGTTGTCTTGTTTTAGTTGCAACAGTGACTCACGATTGGAGGACTCATGTCTGGTTCCTCCGATTGGGACTCCCCTATATGACTTGTATTGTAAACATGGTGTGGGTCCTACATCTTATAATGAGGTGTGGGTCCGATACACTGAGAAAGATGGTGTCCTTAGTTGGCCACTGCATGGTAGTTTTGAACCCGAAATCCTTGACAATTTAGAAGCGAAATTGTTTAGGAAGAAAGCCCGGCCGGCAATGTTTGATTCTTTCCGTTACTGGCGAAAAGAATCCAAACAGAGAGAAATGAAAAGGTTAAAGAAAGAACAGAAAGAGCAAGAAGAGTTGACTCTGGAGCAAGCGGCTAA
Organism: Lissotriton vulgaris; assembly: GCF_964263255.1. Taxonomy (NCBI): domain Eukaryota; kingdom Metazoa; phylum Chordata; class Amphibia; order Caudata; family Salamandridae; genus Lissotriton; species Lissotriton vulgaris. The sequence continues at coordinate 767,964,515 of NC_141695.1, read as the reverse complement.
GCAGCTGCAAGTTAACGAGTCAGAGAAGGCCATAGAGGTGGCCATTAGAGAACATAATTTAGCGATCGACAAGTGCTACCCTGCCTTGCCATCGAAAACAGCTAAGATACTGGAGGACCCCGAAAACGATCCTCTGTTGTCTTACTTGTTACGGTCACCTCCACCGTATGCACAAGGTGCTACGGCTCCACCTTTACCGAATGTTCAATTGCCGGTTGCTGGACAACCTGGTATTCCTGCTCCTCAGAATCAAGCTCCTGTACCTCCTGTGGTCAATGTGAATGTTCCTACGGCTCCTCCTCCTGCTGGGTTGCCGACTTCTATACCTGTATCTGTCTCGCTTACACCTACTGTTCCACAAACTATCTTTCTCGATACTCCTACTGTTCCGCTATCTGTTCCTACCTCTACTGTGTTCTCTACGTCTGCGAGTGTGTTGACTCCACTTTCTGTTCGTCGAAGAATCACTGATTCTGTTTCTAACATTCTGTCTCCTTTCTATAAAACTTTAATCAAGACTCCTACTTCTGACTCTGTTCAGAGATGTAGTCAGCTTCCGAGTACTGAAGAACGGGGAATTTTAGATTCCACAGCCCTCAGATGGATTTCGAAGAGTAGGAGATATAGTACGAGAGATGTGCTAGATACATTTATGCAGTGGAATGAACCAACGCAACGGTATGTCTTTGACGAGATGTGCTCACTGTTACGTGAGGAGATAGAAGAAGATGATGTTGAATCGAATTTAGAAGACCTAATTAAGGTTCAGAAAGAGTTTGCTGCAGGAATGATAGTAGGCCAAAATATAGAAGAAGCGATGGAATTGATTTTAAGTTATAGAAATGACCCATCACTTCGTTCACCAAGAGATTTAGAGAAAAGTAAGACGAAGCTAAGTCGCCAATATCCAATGAGGGAGGTTCCTCCAATTTGGCGCGATGCTGTACAAGCTGATAATGTTCGTGGTATTGTAGCCGCTCCGGCCCAATTCCAAAGAGTGTGGATACACATTCCGTGGAAGCGAGCCGAAGTACTAGCAGTGAAGCAGGCCTTGCCAGACCCGCGTAAGAATCCTGCTGGATACTATAAGGAATTAACACAGACAGTTGAGGCTTGTATAATGAACTTAGCAGACATCGATATGTTATTTGGCAATATAGTTCCGCAACCAATTTGGGCTAAAATTCGTAGAGAGAATCATCCAGTTGCCCTAGGTGGTGATTGGGCAGCTATCGTTGCAGCGGATGGTCAGCAAGTAGGTGGTGCAAAACCCGAACCCCTAATTGCTAATCTTCCAGGTAGAATAATAGACTTAATGAAGACTCTGATGCCCGCATTACGTGTTAATTGGGACAAGTTGTCCGCATGCAGACAGAAGAAAGACGAAAGTGTCTCCGACTTCTTCACGAGGTTCGAAGAGACTTTTGTAGATCACAGTGGTCAGGATATGAGCACAGAAGGAGGACAGAGACTGTTTGTCGATAAATTTGTGCATAATTTGTTACCTGAGTTATGCAATAAATTAAAGGATTCAGAGAGTGCGTGGGCTGTTTCTACAACTGCGCAAATACTTGCAACTGCACAGTATTATGAAAATAGAGATAAAGAGGAAAAAGAGAAATCAGACAAGAAAACAAAAGATTTAAAAACTAAAGTTCTTTTGCAGCAGGCGTATCCGCCTCGCATGAATCAGACTAATACGCAACAGGGTTCGTATCAAAGAACAGATTATAGCTCACCTAGGCCTCAATATCAGTGGAACCAGTGTGCGTACTGTAAGAAAGAGGGTCACTACAAGAATGAGTGTCCGATCTTAGCGCAAAATAATGCAGCAGCAGCTCAGAGAGGTCGTGGTGGTTTTGTGCAAAATTCTAGAGGTCGAGGGCGAGGTGCTATGCCTCCACAGACGAATGATCGTCCTTCCAATCACTTTGATCAACGAAATGGACAATCTGCCCAGCAAAATAGATCTCAACAATATCTTGTTGAAGACTATTGTGAAGTGGATGAGGGATTTCAGCAAAATGGATACTAGGACAGCCATGGACAGAGAGAGGGAGTAGTATCAGTTCCAGTGGATCAGAGTGGGCCTTATGTCGCAGTAGCAACATCAGGTGTAGTCGAACCGTTTCTGTTGGATACTGGTGCAGCAAAAAGTTCTATCATTCATGCGAAACTCCCTGGCGCACCTTTGTCCGGCTCAACAAATGTTTCTGTAGGTTTTTCAGGCGCCCCTGTTTACAACCCCATATCTGGTCCTTTGTCCATTTCTGTTGGACCGTGTCAATTGAAAGCACCCCTGATTTTGACGACAGGTTGTAATGAAAATCTGCTTGGTTTAGACTTGTTAAAACGACTATATGCGACATTGTACTGTTCTCCAGAAGGAGTACAGCTTACATTGGGTAAAAGAATCACCTCTCCGATGTACTTGTCAATGGATGCACTCCCGCCAGAGCTGCGTTCTCTCCCTGATACTCTTTGGGCGACTGGTCCTAACGATGTAGGCCTTTTAGAAATACCACCATATGTAGTCACTTTGAAAGCAAATGTAAAATTTCCACGAATTCCTCAATATAAAATATCTAGTGAAGGTGAGCGTGCACTTTTATTGATTGTGCAAGATTTGATTAAGAAAGGTGTGGTTGAAGAAACTAGAGGAAATGTCTGCAACAGCCCTGTATTACCGATCTTGAAAAGAACTGATCCTACAAAGCCTCCAGTGTATAGGTTTGTCATCGACCTCAGAGAAGTTAATAAGATTGTGGTCCCGCAGTTTCCTGTGGTTCCAGACATTACTGCCTTGTTAACATTGATTCCTGCTACAGCTACTTGGTTTTCAGTCATTGACTTGAAGAATGCCTTCTTCAGCATTCCGATAGCCGAGGAAAGCAGAGATATTTTTGGTTTCTGTCTAGGAGGTCGAAGTTTCAGATTTAAACGCGCTCCACAAGGCTATTGTGAGAGCCCATCTATTTACAGTCAAGCATTAAAAAGTCAGTTAGATACCTTTGTCCTTCCTCCAGGTTCTGCTCTAGTACAGTATGTAGATGATCTTCTAGTGGCTGCCGATGACAAAGAAACTTGCAAAGCAGCTACAATTTCGTTATTGCATCATTTGTCCAATTTGAATCATAAGGTGTCACCTTCGAAAATGCAATACTGCTGCCAAGAAGTGACCTACCTAGGTCATCTCTTGTCAAAGGAGGGAAGGAAGTTGACCCCAGAGAGAATAAAAGCAATTACGCAGATGAGTGTTCCTCGCACGCAGAGAGAAGTACGTGCCTTTCTAGGTATTACCTCTTACTGTAGGCAGTGGATCCCAAATTTTTCTCTTTTAGCAAAACCGTTGGTAGCTTTGACTGGGAAAAATGTTCCGAGTCCGGTGCCATGGTCTGATGAATGTCAGGAGAGTTTTACTGAATTACGAAAAGCACTATGTTCAGCTCCTGTATTAGGTACACCTGATTACAGTAAGCCATTCACGCTCTACGTTCACGAGAGAGAAGGTTGCGCGTTGAGTGTCCTGACACAGACATTTGGTGATAAACAACGCCCTTGTGCGTATTTTTCATCAACATTAGATCCGGTAGCTAGAGCGTTACCTAGTTGTTTGAGAGCTACAGCGGCAGCCGCAGCTTCCATTCGACAATCTGCTGGTTTGGTGATGAACAACATGCTAGTGGTCATGGTTCCTCATGCAGTGGATACACTCATGAACCGAACTAAGACACAACACCTTACCAGTGCGAGACTATCTGGTTATGAGCTGACATTACTAGCGAGTCATATTCAGATCAAAAGATGTAATGTATTGAATCCAGCAACGCTGTTGCCGGCTAATCAAGAGTCAAGTGATTCCGAGCCACATGATTGTTGTTTTAGAACGGAGGAAGAGACAAAAGGACGTATTGACTTGAAAGACACTCCATTATCAGATCCAGATGGCACGCTGTATGTGGACGGGTCATGTTTTAAATTGGAGAATGGTGATGTGACTGCTGCTTACGCAGTAACGACTTTGAAGACGATTGTGGAGACTGCAAGAGTGAGTCAGAATTCTGCCCAAGCTGCAGAATTAATAGCTCTAACAAGAGCGTGCGTTTTAGCCAAGGGAAAGAGAGTGAATGTGTTCACAGATAGTCAGTACGCGTTCGGGGTGGCCCATAGTTTTGGCCGTTTGTGGAAAGAAAGAGGTTTCATTACGTCCCATGGGACTAAGATTCAACATGGTCAGCTAGTTAACGATCTGTTGGAATCTCTAACCTTGCCGACTGAAGTTGCGATTGTAAAGTGCAGTGCTCATAAAGCAATCACGGATGATGTTGGTCGAGGGAATGCTTTTGCTGATGATACTGCTAAAAAGACCGCTAGAGACATGATGAGCAGAATGTATGTTGCTACGTCTGCAAGATGGATTGCTGAGTCTGGAATGTGTGAGGATACAATGGAAAGTGTAAAAGAGATTCAGAAAGAGGCAACTGAGGAGGAAAAACGTGTATGGAGAGAAAGTACGGGCAAGTTGGATTCGAATGGGTGTTGGATTGATTTGACAGAACAGCAGCGTTGGATGTTGCCTGATGCGTATGTGCTTGCAGTGGTGACAATGGCGCATGGAGTAGCGCATATAAGTTCTAAAGGAATCTGTAAGATGTTGGCTCCGGTCTGGAAGAATGATGGGATCAGTAAATGTGCAGAGAGAGTGGTGAAAAATTGTATGGTATGCCTGATGCATAATCCTGGTAAGGGAACTCCAACTCCTGCTGGTCACTACGCTCCTCCTTCCTGCCCCTTTGAAGTGATTCAGTTAGACTTCATTCACATGGATCACTGTAATAATCTGAAATACGTCCTGGTAGTAGTCTGTGCTTTTTCCAGATGGATCGAAGCATACCCACTAAAGGACAATACTGCCCTATCAACTGCCAAAATTCTTCTCAAAGAATATTTCCCTAGATATGGTATGCCACGGATTGTATGGTCAGATAACGGAAGTGAGTTTATAGGGAAAGTTATGCAGAGTGTGTGTGCCGGTCTGAGCATAAAACAGAAGTTCCACAGTGCGAACCATCCCCAGTCTGCTGGTTTAGTTGAGGGTTACAATGGCACCCTCAAACTAACCAAAAACTAACCAAAAACTAGCCAAAATTCAAGCATCCACGGGTTTGTCCTGGCCAGACGCACTTCCTTTGGCTTTGTTATCAACGAGAGCAACTGTACATTCTAGAGTGGGGCTTAGCCCCTATGAGATTGTCTTTGGCCGCCTGGCAAATATTTGGGGTGTGCCGAGGCCTAAAGAGTTTTGTTCTCTAGAATATCCTATGTTGATAGACTACCTTTACGACTTGACTGCTAAATTGAGTCTTCTTCACCAACAGGTTTTCGATGCATTGCCAAAACCTCCGGAGAGTCCAGGGCATCAGCTGAAACCCGGCGATCAAGTCGTGATCAGAAACTTCGCGAGAACGAAGAACCTTCAGCCCAGATACGTCGGCCCCTTCCAGGTCCTGCTTGCAACGAGAACAGCAGTTTGTGTAGCTGGTCGCAAGCATTGGGTGCACGCATCTCATGTCAAGCGTGTACCTTTGCCACTTCCTTACGACGACTGGGTGAAGAAGGGAATTGGTGCCTCCGAATTTGAACGTACGCCAAAGTTCATCCCTTTCAGCGATGCCGAATTGATCACCGACACTCCAAACTCTGACTCTCCTCCTGAAAAGACTCTTTTGAACTCTGAACATTTGTCCTCTGCATCAGAAAAAACTCTGTCATCTGCGAACTTGAACACCGCAACAACTGCTAGTGATACGCTATTTGCCGATCAAACAGTACCTGCGAAGCAAAGATACAATTTACGACCTCGTAATATGGACAAATAAAGCAGGCAACTGCCCATTGTGATATTTTGAAATTTTGAACTTTTGCCTTCAGCCAGGAAGTTTGCTATTGTTTTATTATTTTTAAAATTGCCTTGCCGTCTGGGTAGCCGTAGGGTCGTGGCTGTGTGCCTAGATGAATCTGCGGGGGTCTGACACAAGGTCGATCTTTCTGTTGGTTCTGGGAACTCCCAGGGCTGATAGAGGCATTTTCATCTACGTACACATCATCAGTGGTCGCGAGCGGATTGTAGAAGATGGAGCTTCCTGCGCTGCAACGAGAAAATGTGATTTATGTTCGCAGAAACAGACTTTACAGAATTCTTCACAGCAAATGCTTTTTGATACAATGTGCCATTACATTTTTGATTGTTTTGATAACATTGGTGGGTGGAATCGTCTTCGGTATGAGTTTGATTTTTGTGCCAGTAACCACAGTACCTCCCCTTGATCCTGTTACTTCTACTGTTTCCTCTATACACTCTTTTCACTCGTTTCCTGAACATGAGCAAGCTCGACGCTCAGAATTCATTAATAACACTTTTGTACAGCTCTTGCATCAACACCAACTGGTAGTTAACACTACAGACTGCTGGGTGTGTGGCTTGATACCCCACACTATGGATAAAGGTATTCCCTATCTGGTTTTGCCTTTCAGCTACAATGGATCATTTCAGGCCCTTCAAGCCATCTTTGCTTATGCCCTTGAAACCTATCCTCCACGTCCACCACGTTCCACTAAATATAACTCTGCCAACAAAGCTTTAGTCCAGGGAATTATTGACATGATCAAGGATGTCAATAATACTCCATCTTACCCTAGAGACGAATTGCGAGTATATTTAAGTTGGAATTCTTCAGAGTATCGCCTTAGTTTGGGAGAAAGCAAGCGTAAAAGCTCAACTCCAATCTGGGTCGTACCTCACCGAGGTCAAGTCTGTTTGCAAGGTAATGGAAGAAATCCGAGAGCTCAGCTAGGGAGGAGTGAGTGCGTAGAGACTTACGTGTTTCCGGCTAACTCTTCCCCTGCCTTTCTTACTGCTAGAGGTACTTACTTCATCTGCCGAGACAGAGCTTATACATGGTTGCCTGCCGACTTTTCAGGATCATGCTATATTGCTCGATTGTTGCCCCCAACATACACTGCTTCATCTGATTACCACAGGACCAGAGTAGCGAGAGGTGTCTTCAGCAAGGAAGATACTGCTGGTCAGGAAGCTGGAGACTTCTTCAAAGGCTTCCTTCCGTTCTGGGGGCCTATGGCCAATAGTAGAAACATACGTCAGCTAACACGGGTAGTTGAATCTACTATCACCGAAACTGCTGGTGCCCTTAGCAATTTGACAGCTGAGCTTCAGGCGGATAGACTCATGACGTTGCAGAACCGTATGGTTCTAGACGTTATACTTGCAGATCGAGGTGGGGTATGCAGAATGATCCAATCGAGCTGCTGTGTCTTTATTCCTAATAATGCTCCAACAGTCTATGAGGCGATCTCTAAGCTACACAAGATTTCCGACTCTATTCATGTAGACAAGGGAAACTGGTCCTTCATGGAGTGGTTTTGGACTCTGATATCAGCGTGGGGATGGAAGGTTCTAATGGTCATTGGTGTCATCTTAGTATTCCTATTCTCATGCTGCCTGATTATCCAGTGTGGTCCTGCTCTGTGTAGTCTTTGTGCTGCAACCTGTTTTAGGAAACCACCTGCGTTTGGAGAAAAGGCACGAGAAAGGATGATGATACAACAGCATGTCACTGACCTGATGAGCATAGAATTAGACTCTGACATAGACTGAGTAATTGCCTATGTAAGGGCAAAAGGAGGGTCTGAGGTTCCGTGACGATTTGAACCCGTGTTTTCAATATTGTCGGAAATACATAATATTGGTATCAGCGAACCGCAAATCATCCATTTAGCATATCCTGGTGTTTTCGCTATGCTACGAGCAAGAGCACTCCTGTTATGAACACATTTCTGATCTACCCACGGCATCCATCTTAGATCATGGCAGCCATTTTGTGTTTCTTGCCCTCACATACGCAATAACCTCTGATCACTTCATTTCGATTAAGGACACGTAGCTTTAGCCGGAGATTCGCCTTTTTCATGACACGTGCACCTTAAACCAGATCACGCTGTAGCTGCATGACTCGACAAAGGCTGCCTCCTCTGCCCGAGGCCAGTCCTGCTAAACTGGTCTTCGTGTCCATTGTCCTGATCATGATTAGGCGGCCGAAGCCGGTAGCCTTGCCCATTTACAACCCACAAACATCTCTTATCCCGCTTTCCTATCTTCCACACCTGGCTCCGTTCCTTTCTTTCTGAATCTTTATTAGGGGGAGGTAACGAAATTTACAATGAGGCGGTCCGGCTCTTGAATGCAATATTGACAAGGGATTGTGATGAACTAGTGGGAACCCCTCTTCGTAGATGTTTGGCATCAGATTTTATCGACGGTTCCTGTGTAACGCCAAATATTTATTGTTTTAGACACAAAGGTTTTGAGAATGTATTACATGTAAAGAATTTGCCCCCAACTTAAAATTCAGTATATAAGGAGCAACCCTCTTTGTACAAATTGAACAGGCTCCTAGACACTGCCCATGCGTGGTTTCTGTGACTTCTGTGTCCTTTGGTCCTTTGGTCTTTGACGCCACCATCGAGAAGCCCGTGTTTCTGTTCATTTGCGCACCAAGGCAGGTGGAACTCCGGGGTCTTTGGGTGTTGTTCCCTAACACCTCTGGACGGAACCAAAAAGTCCAGAACTCCAACCCCATGTTTCTCTTCATCTAGTTTCCCTCCTTCACCTCCCTTCACACGCACAAGACAGTCAAGGGCTCCACTGGTTAGTAGAGGTAAAGAACCACCTGGGAAAAGGAAAGCACATAGCGCTCCTAAAGGAAGTCGTCAGAACGCGAAACAGGCAAGGAATAAAAATCCTGCTCTTGGGTTGGGGACACAAACAGAAAAAGTTGTGGATTTGGAAAACAACCCTAAGGCGCAGAGAGGGATAAGCACATGGGACCTATGCCAGGTCCTAGTCCCGTAGGTAACAATTCTGATTTTATTAGGCAATTGGAGGAAAAGCTTTGGGCACTTATTGACCCAGTCATGGCGAAACTTGATTTAATTGACCGTAGATTAAATACTTTAGAAAGGCATTTACTTAAGGAGCACACCACTATCAATGGGACACAATCTACCGATGAACGTTCCACCAATGATCACACCACTCCTTCTATTGGTCTGAGTAGCCCCCCTGTGGCCCCAACGGCCAACATAGAAGCCCCTGCAATATGTAAAGATTCTGGAGTGAATTTGGGATCCCGGGATCCCGTAGGGAGATTATACGGAGTGGGAAATAGCTCTCCTGTTTCTTCATCTCCCTCCGGAAGCATGTCCCTACTCCATCATTCTGGCAAACGTCCTGAAAATCACAGATGGCGAGGAGGAGCACTGGTCCTCTCTTAAAAATAAGGCACTTCACTTCTTGAACAAAAAAACTGTGCTAGGAGATCATCTCTTCAAAGAGTTTAAAATGGTGAGAAGGGTTGCCTGGGTAGGATAATCACGAAAGGGCATGGAAGGAGACTGTGTAGTCTGGAGTTTTGGGTCTCTGGAGATGGTGGGGCATATCCTGAGGCAGGTAGGATCCTTCAGGATTCGCCCAGATTGTATTAATGTACTACCCTTGGGTTATTTTTATCATCCACGTATTCATTCAGGAGCTAACATAAGAAGAGATTACCCAATTCAGGAAGGCCTCCCCACTAGTTTTGTCCCTGTGAGTAACAGATATGAGGCTTTAAGTACGCTGGATGTTAATGATTGACTGCCATGTAAACGAGACAAGAATCTTCCTGGATTAAGCCCTGCTCATGTCCAAAGAGTGTGTTCACCCCTATGTCTCAGCTCATCTGAAGTGAAATCCCTGGCCCTGGCAAATAATGTACCATTGGGTAGATCCTTTAACAATAGCCTGACCCAAGAGTTTTCTGAAATTGGGCAAAGATCATCAAATAGAGGGTCAGGTGATAGTGGGCTTCAGGTTCATTATAAAATTGGTATTGGTCCTGATGTAACATCTTTGGTCTCATTCATGGAATGTGGCTGGATTAAGAAGTAAGGTAATATCACAAGACTGGCTTCTTTTTCAGATAGTAAGGATTTAGTATTGCTCCAGGAAACTTGGCTAGTTGCATCAGAGTATAGACCAGGTTATCTTAACTTTTTTAAACTAGCGATTCCTAGTCTGCGGGGGAGACCATATTGGGGTTTAATAACTTGGGTAAGACAGGATAGTAGGTATACAGTTAAACAATTGGATACCAATAGTAATGATATTCTACTAATACAAATTCAGTGCCCCGAGTGTAAGGTTCTTTTTATTTTTAATATTTATTCAAGGGCATGCCGGGGGGCAAACCCTCGAATATTATTGAACAGTTAGATGCACTCCTAGCATTTTTTAATGAGAAAGGTAACATCTTAGTTGCGGGAGATTTCAATTGTTGTTTTGAACCCCTCGACAGTAATGACATCGATCTTACCTTGGAAGAAGACTTTCCATGGAATATTCCACAGCTGTCGCTATCGCCTATTAAAAAGTGGACAGAGGCCGCGCTCCAGCTCAAAGTTTTATGCGTTGGACAAGGGCTACGGGCGATAAACGGCAGAGCAGCATGTGATAAATTAGGGGATTTTACTTTTAACAATGGTATACGTAAGAGCCGTATTGATTATATCCTCACAAACAAAGAGAATTGGCCCAACATTAAGGATATAATGGTGGTTGAAAGAGTGGAAAGTGACCACGACCCACTACTCCTATTCTTCCAGCTATTCACATCTAATTACCAAGCGGCATCCCCAGATGGTGTCAATATTGTCCTTTCAAATGACACAAGGAGAATTAAATGGGCAAATTGTTTAGTGAAGGAGGATAACATAGTGGCAATGAGGGAACTGACAATACAGGCAACAATTGATCTAAAAAAATGGCCTACACAGGAGGATGTGGTAGCAAATGTTATTCCGATCCATACTAAATTTTTAAACCAATGAAGGAAATTTTTTATAAAAAAGGTTTCTATTAGACAGAAGAGGCCTGTAAAAAAGCAAGAACCATGGTATGGGAAGTCATACAGGACTGCGTATAAAGCCTTGGCAGAGGCAGTAAAAGCAAAAGATAGGAACAGAATTAAGAAGGCCTGTGCCCTCTACAAAAAAGCCCAATACGATGCTAAACGAGCTTGGGATGAGGAGTACTTGAGGGAGTTGTATTGTGCCAGTAAAGAACGATCCATGGGCACTTTTTGGGATAAGGTCAAATGGGGTCGGGGGATCCAAAGGGGAGAACCAACTAACCATGTCCCACCCAACCTCTGGGTCTCTCACTATGCGACACAGTTTGCCCCTTTGTAAACTGTTAGCGAGATGGATGAAGATCTTGTCCACTCCAATAAGGATATTATTTCATTATATTTTGAACGAACAGAGGTTGTAAAAATATTGAAAGTTATCCCCAAGGGAAGAGCCCCAGGTCTGGATCAAGTACCAGCTGATCTTTTTATGCACGATAAGGAGGCTTGGGCACCATATATTCAATCCCTAGCAAACTGTATTGCAAAAGGCTCACCCATACCTGATACCTGGAAGGGTGCCGAGATCATTCCGATCTTTAAAAAGGGGAGTGCTTGGATCCAGGAAATTATAGGCCGATAAGCCTAATAGATTGTATACAGAGGTGATAGCAAGGCTTGTTCTGCAGAGAATCCAAGGGTGGATTGAGGAGGAAGAAATATTGTCACCTCTCCAAGCAGGGTTCCGCAGTCACACAAGCATAATAGACCAAGTTTTTAGATTTGTTTTCATCTACTGGCGTGTGGTATTGCTGAGGGGGGGTCGCGCTCTTTGCGGCATTTGTTGACCTGAAGTCAGCTTTTGACTTGGTGCCACGGGCCAAAATGTGGAATGTATTTGCAGATCAGGGCATGCCACAAGATATTTTGTCCTTTCTAATGAAATTACATGAGGACAATTTTGCCCAAGTTCGCTGGAATCAGCAATGGAGTGTAACAGACAATTTTCCGATTGCTAGGGGAGTACCCCAAGGGTGCGTACTGGCCCAGACCCTCTTTTCACTTTACATCAACAGGGTGATCAAATATTATGAGCACCACCCCACTGATGCCCCTAAGTTGGATGGTAAATTGATTCCCCTGCTGATGTTTGCAGATGAGACCTTACTAATTTCTAAAACACAGCAAGGCCTGCAAAAGGCTATAGATCTATTTGAGGTATTCTGCAAGAACCATGGACTTTCCATTAACGTGAGTAAGACCAAGTTTATGGTTCTCCACAAGTCTAAGTATCAATCAATCAATCACAGACATTTATAGAGCGCACTACTTACCCGTAGGGTCTCAAGGCGCTTGGGGGGGGGGGGGGGGGTGCCGTTACTGCTCGAACAGCCAGGTCTTGAGCTTCTTCCTGAAAGAGAGGTGGTCTTGGGTCAGGCGTAGGTCGGTCGGGAGGGAGTTCCAGGTCTTGGCGGCCAGGTAGGAGAAGGACCTTCCTCCTGTTGTCGCTCTTCGGATGCGGGGGACGGTGGCGAGGGCGTGGCCGGCTGATCGGAGGTGGCGTTTGGGAGCGTAGAAGTTGATTCGGTTGTTGAGGTAGCTCGGGCCTTGATCGTGTAGGGCTTTGTGTGCGTGGGTGAGGAGGCAGAAGGTGATTCTTTTGTTGACGGGGAGCCAATGCAGGTTTCTCAGATGTCCGGAGATGTGACTGTTTCGTGGGATGTCGAGGATGAGTCTGGCTGAGGCGTTCTGGATCCGCTGGAGTCTCTTCCGGAGCTTGGCGGTGGTACCGGCGTAGAGGGCGTTGCCGTAGTCCAGTCGGCTGGTGACGAGGGCCTATGTGACGGTCTTCCTGGTCTCGGTGGGGATCCACCAGAAGATCTTCCGTAGCATGCGTAGGATGTTGAAGCATGACGAGGAGACGGCGTTGACTTGCCTGGTCATGGAGAGGGAGGAGTCCAGGATGAAGCCCAGGTTGCGTGCGTGGTCTGTCGGTTTGGGTGCGGTGCCCAGGGCGGGGGGCCACCACGAGTCGTCCCAGGCGGAGGGCGAGGAGCCCAGGATGAGGACCTCCGTCTTGTCTGAGTTCAGTTTCAGGCGGCTGGTCGTCATCCACTCGGCAACATCTTTCATCCCTTCGTGCAGATTGGCTCTGGCGGCGGCGGGGTCGTTGGTCAGGGAGAGGATCAGCTGGGTGTCGTCGGCGTAGGAGATTATGTTGAGGTTGTGTTGGCGTGCGATGGCCGCGAGGGGGCTCATGTAGACGTTGAAGAGGGTGGGGCTCAGCGAGGATCCTTGAGGGACGCCGCAGATTACATCGGTGGCCTCTGACTTGTACGGTGGTAGGCGGACTCTCTGTGTTCTTCCGTCGAGGAAGGAGATGATCCATTCCAGTGCCTTCTCCTGGATTCCGACGTTACTGAGGCGCTGCACTAGGGTGCGGTGGCAGACAGTGTCGAATGCCGCGGAGAGGTCTAGGAGGATGAGGGCCGCTGTATCTCCGTTGTCCATCAGGGCTCAGATGTCGTCGGTGGCAGCGATGAGGGCGGTCTCGGTGCTATGGTTGGCTCGGAAACCAGACTGTGAGGGGTCGAGGGATCCATTCGTCTCGAGGAAGGCGGCCAGCTGTTTGTTGACGGTCTTCTCGATGACTTTGGCTGGAAACGGGAGGAGCGAGATGGGGCGGTAATTCTTGAGTTCGGTGGGGTCCGCTGTGGGTTTCTTGAGTAGAGCGCTGAGTTCGGCGTGCTTCCAGCTCTCAGGGAAGGTGGCGTGTCGAAGGAGGTGTTGATAATGTCCCGCAGGTGGGGTGCGATGACAGCGTCGGCCTTGTTGAAGACGTGGTGAGGGCAGGGGTCGGTCGGAGATCCGGAGTGGACGGAGTTCATCATGCGGACGGTGTCTTCGGTGCCGATCGGAGTCCAGGCGCGGAGGGTGGTGGTGGGCGGCGTTGCTGCGGTCGTGGCGTGCGTCGGTTGAATGCTGAAGCTGTTGTGTATGTCCGCGATCTTGTTGTGGAAGTAGGAGGCGAGGGAGTTGCAGAGGTCTTGCGAAGGGGTGATGTCGTTGTTTCCTGCGTTGGGGTTGGAGAGCTCTTTCACGATGTTGAAGAGTTCCTTGCAGTTGTGTGCGTTGTTGTCCAGCCGGTCTTTGAATGCAGTTTTCTTGGCGGTGCGGATCAGTTGGTGGTGTTTCCGGGTGGCGATCTTGGGGTGGTCATGTTGTCCGGTGTTGGTTCCCTTCTCCAGACTTTCTCGAGGGCTCGGCAGTTCTTCTTGGAGCTCTTGAGTTTGTTGGTGAACCATGGGGCTTTCTTGCTGCCGGGTCGGCTGGCGGGGTCCTCAGAGGGGCGAGTTTGTCCGCGCAGTTGCTGATCCTCTTCGAGAGGTTGTCGGCGGCCTGGCTGCGGTTCGCTGAGCTGGCAGGTGGGTGCTGGCTCAGGGAGGCGGCGAGCTGGTCGGCTGTGATCTTGTTCCAGCTTCTACGGGCAACCTGTTGCTGGTGGTGGCGGATCGTCGTTCTTTCTAAGGTGAAGTGGACACAGCTGTGGTCCGTCCAGTGGAGTTCTGTGGCGTGGCTGAAGTATGTGAGAGGGTGAGTGGTCATCCACTCGGCAACATCTTTCATCCCTTCGTGCAGATTGGCTCTGGCGGCGGCGGGGTCGTTGGTCAGGGAGAGGATCAGCTGGGTGTCGTCGGCGTAGGAGATTATGTTGAGGTTGTGTTGGCGTGCGATGGCCGCGAGGGGGCTCATGTAGACGTTGAATAGGGTGGGGCTCAGCGAGGATCCTTGAGGGACGCCGCAGATGACTTTGGTGGCCTCTGACTTGTACGGTGGTAGGCGGACTCTCTGTGTTCTTCCGTCGAGGAAGGAGATGATCCATTCCAGAGCCTTCTCCTGGATACCGACGTTGCTGAGGCGCTGCACTAGGGTGCGGTGGCAGACAGTGTCGAATGGTGAGTGGTCATGAATGGGGTTCAGTTGGAACAGAGCCAGGTTTTTTCGTATTTGGGTATAACCCTTGCCTCGAAACATCACACTAGCCAGTTGGTCACGAAGCATGCCCAGTTAGCAGTTGTCCTAACAAAAGAGTTATTTCTCTCCCACACGCGTCCAATTGCCCCAACACTTAAGATCTACGATGCAAAGGTTGGTGCTGCGGTCCTTTACCGGGCTGAACTGTGGGGGCACAGTAACCTTGCCCTATTGACTAGTGCCCAAAATAAATTCTTAAGGGGCATAACGGGCCTTCCAGCATCCACCCCCTTGATTCCCCTCTTTTACGATTTGGGACGCGAACGCTTGGAGGATTTGGCTCGGTACAGACCGGTGGCCTACTGGAGGAGACTGTGGGTTACTCCTGATCCCTCCCAGTATGCACGGGCATTCCTGGAAGTTAAAGATGCCAACAGGGCATACAAAATTCCATGGATGAGGGAGGCAAGGGCAACATATATTGCCATGGTTCTGGGCTGTCTGTGGGAAGATCCAACAGTTAATTCATTTCCGCCTAGAAAAGTTTTCAGAGAATTGTACTGAAGCATGGTTTCATTGAGAAGGTTTAGTAATTGTACTAGCCCGTCACTCACAGCGGATTTCTTGGAACTAAAACACTCAACTGCTCTAGAGGGTTATTGGGATTACATTACCATTCCAGGGGATAGGAAGAGGTACCATCAATTTAAAGTCGGGACCCTTCCTATAAATTCCTTCACTACCAAATGGAACAGTGGTTATAAACCCAGCTGTCCCTTTTGTCTTACACAACGGGAAAGTATAGCCTACATTTTATTTATCTGCCCAGAATACAAAGTCCCAAAGCAGACGAGGTTGAAGCCTATCTGCTTGCAGATGGGTCTCACCACTGGCTGTGAGTCTTTAAGTGTTCTCAAAACAAATAGCTCTCAGCCTGTGGTCATAGCTGTTGCAAAGTTTATACACTGGATGTGGATAATTCGAGCACGCAAATTAAGGTTACAATGATTTTTTTATGGTTTTAAAAATACCCTATGATCTTGCTGCTAAAAACACTAATTCTGACATTAATTGCATATGGACCTTCTCTTTTCCTTTTTCTTTTAATCTTTTTAATGTAATTAAAAGTGTACATAAATGATGTCAAAATTAATGTTATACACAATTCAATGCACTTAAATTATTTTTTTACAAGATGGATGGACTGACTTAATTACCATATCCCCCTGATGGTTTCTGGTGTAATGTAATTGGGTAAATGGAATGTTATGTTATCGGTTTTAACTTGTCATTTTAAGATATATAATGTTTGTCTTTTATGATACAAAAATCGAAATAAAGACTTTATGAATGAATGTTTACAAACTTTATTGCTTCCTTGCAAAGTAATTACATGAGAGTTCTCATATCTAGCAAAGTATATTTTTATGCCTGCTGGTTCTAAAAATAAAACAACTATACCTTTTGGTATAAAAACAATTGGCCTGGAGTTCAGTCTTTGAGTGTGTGAAATCCTTTGCTGACTGAGTGTGTACAACAAATGCTTTGCACTGCCCTCTGGTACTGCCTTACTGCTCGACCAAGCTACCAATTTTGAGAGTAAGGTCAGTCCTGACTTTAACCTCTGTTATACCTTTGGGGATTGTGGACTCTATACACACTGTACTTCATTATAGTCCAGTATATATCGAGCCACTTTCTCACAGTCTTTTTGCAGTAAACAAAGTCCTTTTTATGTAGAAAAGTCTTTTGAACTCGTAAAGCACTTCTGCGACCCTTTGCGAATTACAAATAGGAGGGTGTGTGAAAGGTAATATAGGTAAAACTTTATTTGCATAGTTACTTAAAACCATTGCAATGCATACAATTAATACAACCATATTAAAATGTTCCATGTTTAAAAGTGAATGCTCCCTCATGAGCGTCGCAACATGACCTTCAAAAGACGTTTCAATGTCAATACAATTTAAATGTCCCAGATGTTTTTGTCTTTACTGCCTGTGAGAGGTTGTAATCCGCTGTAAGATTTATCCAATCACTTAGTAAAATTTCCCCCATAGCGCAATGGACTACAAAGTGACAATCCGTTTGGCATTTTTAAACGAGCTGCTTCGAGAAATTTAACTAACCTAGTGTTCAGTTGTGGTGATGAGGGATCAAAGCATGCCAGGACAGCTTGTCTCCTTGTCCTGATACCTCTTTGATTAAAGCAAGTTTTTAGCAGCTGTCTCCTTTCTTGACACAGCTCAGTGCAGGTGCAGATTGTATGAATGATGTCGCCCGAGTCCTTGTTGCACAGACTACAGAGAGTGAAAGCCTGCTCCCTTTTCCAAGGTGGAAGCTGCTGCGTGGTTGGTAACACTCCAAGTCTGAACTTTAAAAATTTTTGTTTTAGTATTTTTGAATATCCCAGATTAAAGTAGTGTTGTGGGGCTAAGTGCTTATATGTGGCCAAGGTCATCCAGGCATGCGCTCTGAGCGAGAAGGTCGCCTTATCCTCTAGCAAGGAGAGTGTCTTCAGCGTCTTCCACACCGTTTTTTTGAACGCCGAATGGAGGCAGTGTGTGTCCCATAAGGGGGACAGGCCTGTGATCGTCAGAGCCTCCTCAAGATATTGGCCTACGGGTGATTTCGGCCTCTGTTGAATCTCTTGCCAGAGGAGGTAGTTTAATGTGTTCGGGTTTGCTGTCCTAATCTTGTGCCAGCAGTTAATGAAAGCGCCGTAGCTAGCCCAAGTTTGCTTTATAAGGCCAAATTCCAGACGAATTTGTGCCGGTGAAGTGTAGGTCGGGAGGCTGAACAATGTTCTATATGCTTTAACAACTGTTTTGTCCAGCAGATTGCTGACTCTCCCACACAGTGCCTCAGTGCCGTAAGTAATAGAAGGCAATATTTTGGCCCGGGCTACCATCAAAAGTGGATTCAGAGTAGGGCCCAGTAATTTGGCTGAGACTCCCTTCAGAGAGAGTGCAAGAATCATCCCTTTCCTTTTGATCTCCTGTTGCTGGCTGTTAGCTAGGCCATCTTTGTCTATATATATACCCAGGTATTTGTAAGCCTCTGCTGACTCGACATGTTTATTACCCAGGCGCCACTGATAGGGCTTTTTTCGTTTCTTGTTTATTGTCATGGACCTTGTTTTGTTTAAGTTTATTGAGAGACAATTTTCTTTTGCATAGACCTCTAGACAGTTCAAGAGATGTTGCAGGCCCACTGCGGTGTAGCTGAGTAGGACCACGTCGTCCGCATAGAGTAGATTAGATATTGGGGAGCCCCCTAACCTGGGTGGGTGCGAGTTGCAGTTGTTAAGTGCCGGGGTTAAGTCTGCCATGAATAGGTTGAATAGCGTGGGGGCCAGCACGCAGCCCTGTTTCAACCCTTTCGTTGTTTGAATTTTCCTTGAAAGATGCGTTCCTGAGCCCAATTTTACTTGAACCCAGGTGTTGGAGTGTAGGAGCATGATCAGTGATAGAAGATTGTTGGAAATACCCCATCTGGCTAGCTTCGCCCATAGTTTGGACCTGTCCACATTATCAAACGCGGCACTGTAATCAATGAAACAAGCGTGAAGCTGCATGTGCTTGGTTTTTGCCATGTCCATTAGCATTGACATTGCCATGATGTTAGTTATTGTGCCGGTGCTTTTTCGAAATCCTGTCTGGTTAAGCGGAATTATTTCTTTGTTTTCCGCCCAAGTTGTCAATTCCTCCAGCAGTGTACCCGCAAAGTATTTAGCTTCATTGTCGATCAGGGCTACTAATCGGTAATTGGCTGGTTGTTTCTTGCTGCCCGTTTTATGGATTGGCACAATTATCGACCCTTTCCAAGAGTCTGGAATTATGCTCAGATGTCGTACTTCAAGAAATAGTGAGTGCAGTATTTTTGCCCAATCCTCTGGTTTTTCTTTGAACACTGCTGGTGGAATACCATTCGGCCCTGGAGCTCCATCCTTTTTTCCCTTCTTGATCTGTTTTTTAATTAAGTGCTGTTCATTGACGGGTGTACTTTTTTTGCTGTGTTGTTTAACTCCAGCGGGTATGCTGGTTGCCTTTACACATGAACCAGCTGTAGAGTTTGCGGGGGGGAAGCTAGCACTTTCCCTACTACAATCGATGGTGTCAACTATGTGCTCCGCTATTTTGATCTTCCCCGGCGTTGAGGCAGTGAAGCTTTGGGCACTGAAGTGAGATTTTAAATAGGTTGCCCATGTTTCTTCTAATATATAGGAGGTGGGGCCCACACGGTTCGGGTTTGTTATCTTGTTTACTGTTTTCCAGAATCTATCACTGGCGTTGTGCTTGATGTTGTGCAAGAGTTTTACCCAGAGGTCCTGTTCATTGTTGTTGTTAATATTCCATTTCAGCCTCTTTAGTTTGGTTCTCTGTTCCCGCACATTGGAAATGAGTGTAATGTTACATGGGTCGTGGTGTAAAGATCTTAGCGAGCCGTTTAATGATTTTTTGAGTCCTTTTAATTGTTTTCTTTGGCTCATGGATAGATTGATCGGTTGTGACTGCCCATGTGAGATCCTTTGTGTTGTAGCTGTTGCCTTTAGAGAGCTGAGGTTGCTTGTAAAGCGTTCCCAGGAATTTATCTGGTTTTCGCCAGGTGTTTGAGCCAATTTCAGATTGATTGCTGTTTCTGTCAAGGTCTTTATTGATTCTGTCGAGAACTTAATCCTCTTGTAATTGGTTGTGTAACTTGAGCCTAATTGTAGAGCGGGGAGAATTTTGTTCGTAGCTGTGCCCACTAGGGAGGCCTCCTGGGGGCGGTGATCACTGTCTCCTATATCGCCCATTTTGAAGCCTGTTACATGTTGCCACAGTGGAAGGCTAACAAACGTATAGTCTATAAGCGAGCTTGATCGCTCAGTGAGGTAGCTTGCTGCTGGAGGAGTATCATTATCTGTTCTTCCATTAAGGGCCCTCAGGTTTAAGTGTTCCAGGTCTTCCAGAAAGTGGCGATTTGTCTTGTTTGGCCTCCCGTGGGGAAAGGTGCTTTGCTCAGGTAAATTGTAGTGTAGTGATTGGAGAGAGACTTCCTTTGATTCGGATGATCCCATTAAGAATAAATTCATGTCTCCTGATAAAATGAAATTTGAGACTTCTGAGCAGTCTGCATGTGAGGATATTAGTTCTATTAGTTTTACTGTGTCAGTTGATGTTCGTTTCGGGTGGATGTAGACATTGAACAGAATTACTTCAGACTTTGCCTCTGCCCATGGGAGGGTGAGTTTAACTGGTAATGCTACATCATTCTCCGGCCCCGTTAGTTTCGCTGTTAGTATAGATGATATTGAGATATATGTCGCCAGCCCCCCTGAGGCGTGGCCCATTTTACTCCCCTTAGTGGCGGGGCGCGCGAAACAGCGGAAACCTTGAATTTGCATTGGTTCTATGAGCCATGTTTCCTGTAGCATAATGATATCGAAATTGTTCAGGTATTGGAGGAAATCGGAGTCCTCAGTTTTTGCTGCCAAACCATTTACGTTCCACGAGCAAAGGCGGATTGTTGCTGCTTTCGACACTACTTTGTCCTGAGTTACGTAGTTAGTATGTCATTGTGGCACTGGCGTGAGAGTTATTGTTCTGACACATTGGTCTAAAAGGCTAGAATTCCATCTGCTTGAAAGTTCCGCCCTTAACGGCGAGAATTGTTTACCTCGATTATCAGCCCTTCTTGGCTCCGAGTGGCCAAGGGCCCCTTTTAGAATCGAGGTGGAAGGCCGGAAACTTTTTTGTTGTACTTGGCTTGTGCTATTGGTTATTAGCGGTGCCGGGTAAGCTGGAGGATGGTAGGGGCTGATTTGAATGCCCCAATCCTTAAAGGTGGTGTGGTGATTTAATATTCTTTGTGCTATTACCGCTGATTTCCATAGTGCTCTTGTTATTTCCGGTTTTCCTGGATAATCGGCGGGGAGGAACTCAATTGAAAGCAGGTCTAAAGTATTTAGATCGTTCAAGGTGGGAATTGCCCGAAGTAGTTTTAGTATATTCCCACGATTCAGCACATCTTGGCGACCTTTCGTGATGTATTCAGGTTTGAGCAGTATGTAGCTCTTATGCGGCATCTGATCGTTTGACGGATGAACTGTGCTTTCCCGAGTGCCTGTTTGGTAGGGGACAATGTTTTGTTGAGCATGGTGATTAAACATTTTCTGCTCTTGTTGCACTGCTGCACAAAGATCGTTGGGGGCACTCTTCATGGTTATTGCCGGGATTGTGATTCCCGGAGGTGTCTGAGCTTGCCCGATGGGAGCAGGCTGTGGGGTTTGGTCGGGGACTATCCTGGCTTGATTTTCCTCTGGCAGAAGTGCCATTTCCTGGGGAATGCGAAGCTTTCTCTTTACTGGTTCATTGTATCCAACTGTGGCAGGTGTTATTCCCTGCTGGATCTGGGCTTGCCTAGGGAGAGGGAGTTGGTTCAGCTGGTCCGGTAATGTCCTTGCATGATTTCCCTCTGTTGCGAGTGCCTCTGTCTGTGATGTACCGGTCTTCTCTTCCCCCATTACTTCGTTGACCGCCCAGTAGATGGTGATTTTTAGCCCAGTTTCCTGCCCAGTGCTCCCCTGGGGAGGCTTCTCAACTTGGGACATTGGTTCCTGTTGCTCAGGCCTGCCGGCGTGGCTATATGACTTAGAACTGGTGTTAGGTAGCGAAGGGCCACGACTGGTTATGCTGGTTGTTTTTCCATGTACTGTGTATAAGTCTGTTTTGTCTTGCTTAGGAAGGGCTTCCTTTGGTCTTATTGGCTTAGCATCTGGGTTAAGGGATGCTGCTGTTTGGGGGTGTAATCCTATGAGGGTCATTCCTCCTTGGTTTCCATCCTCTGTGGTACGTGTAATTAAGTTTGAACTTTGTTTGATGAAAATTGGATATGTCTGTGCTTGCTTCAATATCGGTTTCTGGTTGCGGCCTTTTCTTTTTAGCTGGCGACGTTGTTTGGCGTTCAGTGTAGTCACTCCCGGAGTTGTCTTTATTGCCTTTTGCGATTCGCCGGTGCTGTTTAAAGTGCTTTCCCTTTGCAGTAAGCCTGTTACAATTAATTTGCCGGGTTGCTCGGACGTTGTTTCTGCTGTCGAGGGTGCGTTGCTATCATTAGCGAAGCACTTGTCTCTGGGAGCGTCGGGTGGTTTTTCCTTCAGCTCCTTAAGCATGGTAGAGAGCATTGTCGGGAGGGTTGACAGTTTATCCACAATTTCACTGCACCCGCATTGGAGGTATGATGCTGTTTGTGCCCTTCCTATTAATGAATTTAGGTCGCCCAATTTTTCATCAATACCTGATGTGAACACTGCCAGTGTATTTAGTAGTGTGAGCTGTGTGTCCATCTTGTCAGATTGATATTGTAGCGCCTCCACTGACAACTGCATTGTTTTTAGAAGGGAGACCCAGACGCCTTCGTTTTGCACATTTGTGTCCCGCTGCGCCTGCTCCTTGAAGCCACCTTCCCTCCTCCCCCCCGGTGCTTGAGAATCTGTTGATACAATCTGTGAGTGATTCAGCTTTGACGGGGGAGGGTCCTGATTTTGAGCTGGGGAATATGTTGCCAACATGTCCTCCCATTCCTGAGTTCCTAAATATGACAAGGCAGTCCGATCTTCCTCCTGCCTTGAGAAGTTTGGATTGTTTGGGGGAGATGTAGGCTTTTGATTGTGTTGGCTGATGAATCTAATATTTTCGGCGTCGCCACATGGTGTAATTGCCCTTTCATTGGTGTGAACATTTGAGGACTCGAAACTAGTGGCTGCCCCTTCGGTGGGCCCTGGGGAGTCCTGATGAGACAACTCAGTGTCTGGCCTGGAGGCTGTTAAGCCCACCTGGTTTTTCTGGTTAGTCTCTAGATTTGTTGGAGTTGGATGTGGACCTCCACTTGTTGGCCTTGGGGCCTGAGTAGATTCAGGAATTTCTGCTGGTATCGGCGAAGTTGGTACCAGTGTAATGCTGGCCGGTGAAAATGAGTGCTGTTTTGTCGATTGTAGTAGGAGCTGCCGCTCCTTGAGATCTGGTATGTTTGTTGATGCCTCAGAATCTCTTTGGGTTGAGCCCGTAGGTTTTGCATCTTCTGACGAATTTGTACACTGCGCCTTCTGATACACTAAAGGGCTGTCTGGGGGAGTGGATGTTGGAGTTGAAGACCCAATTTTAAGTTGGTTAAACGGGTTCTCGTTATTAATTTTTGTTGAAGGCCCTTCCGTTGAGGAGACCATCCTTATAGGTGAGGTTATATTGATGAGCAGAGCAGTTGTTGGATCGTGTAAAGGGGTCTCCCATTTTTCTGGCGCAGAGTGAGTGTACACTTGATTGTGTACTTGTGCTTGTGTTTGCTGCTTCTGCAGAGTCTGTAGTTTTGGTTGGGCTGTCTGCCCTTGCAGTGATCCTATATCTAGTGCTTGTTCTGGTAATAGAGGTGTCTGAAGACCTTTCTCCTTGTTAATACTGGAGTACAGGGCGGCCCCTACATCCTTTATAAAGTTGAATTTTGTGTAAATTTTTGGCTGGACCGTTGGCAGCTTGGGCTTCGCTGCATGTGGCTCTCCTGCACTGGGCTCACTTGCTATTGAAATTAGCACCGGTTCCTCGTTGCTTTGGTCTGTGGGGTCCAAAGAAGGGTCTCCTTTGCCCTTTTTTCTTCGAGCTGCGGTCTTCAACACCCGTACCCGACCAGACCTCATGATTATGCAAGCGAACAAGCAGCTGCCCGGTCAAGTCCGGTCAGGACAGGTCAGGCCAGGTGAGATAGTGAGCTGAGAATTGCGTTTTACAATTGATTTATGATAGGCAGTGCCTGTTATTCTTTTGGGTCGTTGCCCCCTTCTTACTGCTGCTGGTGCTGTGGACTCAGAGGGGATTCAGGGGAGATTGCTTTGAGTGCCCTTTGCTCCTTGAGCCAGTCCCTGAGCCAGTCCCCAAGTCCTCGCTGTCTGCACCTATGTATGTACTAAAGCGAGTCTGTAGTACAGGTGAGCAGTGCACACGCAACCGGACACGCAACTGGACAGAGGCTGCTGCCGACCTGGTCAAGCCACCTCTATTGTGACTGCCTCAGGTGGACGCACACCGGCTGCAGGGGTCCTGGCACGCCTCTCACCCCACTCGAAGGTAGCCGTCCTGCAGTGGTGCACAGTGCTGCGCTCACTGCTCGCCGCTCGCTGCTGCTTGCTGCACTCACTTGGATGTTCGGGGCTGTGCCGTCCAGTAGTTAGAGCCACCACTTCCTCTCTCCTTCATCCCACTCGTGGTCGACTCGCAATGTAATCCAGCATTGTGGTCCTGCTGATTTTGCTCGGGCTCGCAATCCGAATCTGCAGCCCCGGACTGCAGCCCCGGTCGTGCTCCTTTCAGTGCCCCTCTAGTGCTGTTGCTTCCTCTACTGCCACAGAGTCACGAGAACCATAAAAACCTCGAAACTGTCGAAACTGTTGGAGACAACGCCGCCGCCGCAGCCTCCTCCTGTCTCCAGCTCGCCGCTCCCAAACTTGCCGTCTCGATCGTTTGCTGCTCTGCTCCGCTCTGCTGCTCTCTAGCTGCTCTGTGTGAAAGGGGCTCCCCTCCTGTTTACAAGTCAGAAAAAAGTGTATCCATGGTTTATACCTGCAGTAGCTGACCTCTGGCTTGAGGTTGTAACTGATTTGCAAAGAGGAAGCTGTCCCTGTGAGACAGCTTCCCTTTTGGGAATGGCTTAGGTGGCCTAAAAGACCTCTTGTCTGCTCCCACCTTCACAAGGTCTTGCCAAAGAGGACATATATATATATTTTTTAAAGCAGCACCTGGGTAGCAGGACACTGGCTGCATTTTTTAAAGAAATAATGTTTCCAATTTGGAAATACAAATGCACTAACGGAAGGTCTACTGTCCCTTGCAGGCCTCCTTACCTGCAATCACAGCCAATCACATGTCTAATCAATTTTCATTGGGCAGGTTGTTTTGCATTTCTCCTTCAAATTAACAATTTGCAATGTGACCTATTAATACATAGGTCACATCCTACATTTCAACCCCATTTGCAAACTAATAAATGTGCAATTTGGTGTTTCATACATCAATTCCTTAGTTCCTTTGCAGCTTCAGAATGGGACAGGCCTTAAATAGGTTTAATGAGGCCAGTTGCCTTGAGGCTGAACCAACATACCTATTGTGTTGTTCGTTCTAACACCCACAGACAAACCTTGAAAATAGGTGATACCATCTATTGCTCAGATATATAACAGCTACTTTAGTTAGAGAAGTCAAAGCATACCCCATCAAAGATGGTAGTTACAGGCGCTTGATCACTTTCAATATGTTTTACTGGCACTGAATGTCTGTCAGGATTTTCTGAACATTATGTATTTGATGTGCCTCAGGTAAAGGAGAGGTCATATACTTTATTGGGAGGTGAAGACTTGAAGTGCATTCCATGTGAAAACCTCTACAACTTACCTTGTGAGTGGAATTAAGCAGTGAGGGCCCATCTCACTTAGCCTTCCATAGAAGGGTGAAATATAACTTGCTATCAGTATACTCAATGGTATATCTCTCAACGCTGCGGTTTCTCAATTAAGGTGCCCATCAATTTCTATAGATGTAAAATGCACTGCTGTGGGGTGCATGAACACTGATTGCCTTAATGTTAATGTATAAGCAATGAATGCCTTGATGATCATCTTGATTGGGAATCAGACGTGAGTCCCGTGCTCTCTATGCCAATAGAGTCAACAATGGTTCTGTGTAGATTATTGAGCTGTTATGTTTGTACTAGTTGTTTCAATGCCCATTAGATTCCCCAAGTTACACTAATGTTCTGATTTGTTACCTTTGCCTTAAATTGTAAAGCGCTCTGATAACCTTCGGGATCAAGTTCGCTCAATATAAAACTTTATAAATAAAAAAATGTTTTAAAAAATATAACGTTATCATGGGCAAAGCACATGTAAACACAGCACATTTGCCTTCTGGACTAGAGCCCCCAGGATATTGCTGCATGGATTTGGATATTTTGCAGCACAAAATTTTTAAATTTGTGTCTGACTATTGCATTTTTTGCAGCAATTTTGGAGCATTTTATATTTTAGAAATTATGAGTGTTAGACCTGGCATCTTTGGCGTGGATTCCCCTGACTTTTTTGCCTCTGCCTCCTGTATTTTTGACGCTGTGCTGGATTTTGTTTTTGCTGGTTTAGATGCTTTGGGCACTTTGCCACTGCTGATCAGTGTCAAAGTGCAAGTGCTCCCTGGGTAAATTGCTATTATTATTGGTTTTCCATGATTCGCAGATTTGTTTCATCAGTAGGTCCCTAGTAAAGTGCACTGAGTGTGCCAGGGCTGGTGATTCAAATGCTACTAGTGGGCCTGCAGTACTGATTGTCCCACCCACATGAGTAGCCCAAAAATGGTGTCTCAGGCCTGCCACTGCAGTGCCTGTGTGCCGTTGCTAACTGTATGTAAAAACAGAATTAGGGTTGTTTGTATATCATGAAACACAACTAACATTCAAATTATTCAACCATACAGTATTTGCTACCACATCAATCAATAGTGAAACATTTGCAAAGGAAAAATTATATACCACAAAAATTATAAAAACAGACTGTTTATTACACAGTTAAAAAACATTCAACTGAATGTGCAATAAATACATATATGTATAAAAAACACTTTAAGAATTCATACGACTACATAGGAGAAGAGCAAAACAAAGACAATCAACTCTGTCTTATAGTTGTTAATCTAGATTCCTTTGGGTACAGTTCCCAATGCCCTCACTGATGTTGACCTCTCCAAATTTAACTCGTATCGGAGCGTCAACGCGTTTTGGTGGTCTTAATTGTTTACAACCACCTTCTTCAGGACAATACAAATTAACTTCTCCTCGTTAACATCATCACCTAATCTTCACATTTGCATCAACGGCAAATGTCAATAAATTTAATTTAGAAAAGGATCTTAAGGCCTTTTTCCGTAAAATAAGACTGAAGGATTTTTCTAAAAATAGGGATTATACTCCCACAGAGAATATATCGGGTCTCGTGGGTGAAATCTACATTTACCCCAGCCATCACACAGGTTGGAAGAAATATTGAAATCTTTGAAAAAGTTGTGGAATCCAAAGTCAGACAAATTATTAGTGTAGCACATCCAGACATTAACAATATGTCTAAAGAATTGAGGAAAGCAATGATGGACCTTAAGAATAATCTATCACTCACCATCAAGCCAGCTGATAAAGGCAGGGGGGTGGTAGTGTTTAACACAGAGGACTATGACAGGAGGATCCTTTTGCTGTTAGAGATACAAGAACACTACTCCAGAGTACCTGTCTCAAAATTAGAATCATTAAAAAGAGAAGTACTAGAGACTATCAACAGTGCCTCATTGGAGGGTTGGATTTGTCAGGCAGAACAAACATTTCTATACAATCAAAATGCTAGGACACCGGCAATCTATGGTCTCCCCAAAATACATAAGAGCTTAGATAATCCACCCATGAGACCAATAGTGAGTTGCATTGGCTCCTTACTGGAACCACTCAGCCGATATGCCGACACTTTTCTTAAACCATTGGTGACTCAACAGAAATCTTATGTTCGTGATTCTGCTCACATTATCTCTATGATCGCGGGTATGCCATACAACTCTGGGAGTCAAATCCTAGTGACCCTCGACATAGAGGCATTGTACACGAACATACCGCAAGACAACACCATTGAGGTCATTAGTGACATTCTTGATAGTGCAGACCTTAAGGGTGCCAGTAAAATCTTCATACTACAGTGCATCAAACTAGTATTGAAAAATAACATGTTTTTGTTTAAAGATGAGTTGTTCATCCAGCCCAAAGGGACCAGCATGGGAGCCACCTGTGCTCCAAGCCTGGCATGTTTATACGTGGCCAGGTTCGAGGAAGTGCATATCTTCAATGAGGCGGTGCCATTCTTTGAGAACATTAAGATGTGGCGCTGCTTCATTGATGTCTTCTTCATCTGGGAGGGGGATGCAGACACCCTTGAACAATTATTAAAATGGCTTAACTTGGGGGACAGCAACCTCAGATTTACAGCTGAAAATGACACCAACTCGGTGCACTTCCTCGATATTACTGTCAAGAATGTGGAGGGCACATTAGAAGTAGAATTAATGTAAACATGCACGATTTTATAATCATGATAGTATGTTGCATTCAGATCCCAAAATAGTTAAGACCAGTACAGACTCCAAACTTGTGCTTGTTAGCAAATTCTCCAACATTAGTAATAGATTGAAGAATGTTATCCATTCAAATTGCAACATTCTAAATGATGGCAGAGAAACTAAAATTCCTAAACCGATTTTTGCGCTTAGTCGCAATGAGAATCTACGCAACAACCTGGTTCATACATACAGAGAAGACAGTCATACCACCCAGAGAACGATCACAGGCAGAAAAAGCTATTGGCAACTTTAAGTGTAGAAATTGTTCCATATGCGATGACTGCTGTGTGGTCAAGACACTGACAAATAACAACTATACTATGACATCGAAAACTCTGAACAATTGCAGAAGCAGCAACGTAGTGTATCTACTTCGCTGTCCATGCGGTCTGGCGTATGTGGGAGAGATGAGTCGAGAACTAAGACTACGCCTCCTTGAACACAGGTCAGCTTTAAAAACAGGCAAAATAAATGCACCTCTGGTAGACCATTTTAGTAAATTAAAACACAAGCAAACAGAATTTACATGGTTTATTATTGAAAAGATCGCATGTTCCAAAAGAGGAGGCAATGTAGAAATTAAGTGCAAAAACAGAGAGCAGTGGTACATCTCCACTCTAGACACAGTAAACAAGATACTAAACAGTAAAGAGGACTGGATGAGAATCGTAACATGATGGTGCACTGTACCTGGTGCAGGTATCACTGCATGTCGAGTTTTATGATCTATGAAAACTGCTTATAAATAACAACTGTGCCCGAAATTATGTAATTGAGGGTTCTATATTATTTAGATAATCTGTTTTAGGAAGTGCGGAGGAAAGTAAAAAGAAAAAATAACTGTGTAAAATGTATATCTGGATGCCATCAGGTCTGAACATTATGAAATGAATACAAACATGATTGAAAAGGCTGATGCAGATCGTACGTTGTTACACAATCGCCGTTTTTTTAAATAAAGCATTTTTGACACTTCCTGGCCTAGAGAGAGAGTCCCCGACACAACATGTCGTATGACAAGCATAACAAGCATATACAATGCAATGGTTTTGCCTTTGTTAAAGTTAGAGCTATTGGCATTGTTCTTGACATTATTTTTATTTATGGTTTTTTTAACATAAATAAATGGTATTGTCATTTACAATGCCACTAGCTTTATCTCTCGAAATGACACACACAAACACCCACAGAGAGCCCCCCCAAACACACACAGAGCCCCCCCACACACAGCCACACAGAGCCCCCCACACACACAGCCACACAAAGCCCCCGACACACACCCACACAGAGCCCTCCACACACACCCACACTGAGTCCCCCCACACACCTTCTGGCCCATTATCATTTCTCCTCATTAAATAACTGCCACGCCCCTTTCTTTGTACTGAAAATGTACCTACATGTAAGAGTGCAAGAGGCTAAAATGTGAATGCACTTGTGTTTAAGAGACCCATGGAACTTCAGTTCTAATTGATATCCTGATGCCGGTAAGCAGAAATGTCAGCAATAGATGTTGGCATTCTTTACATGCATTTCACTTGTCGCCGTAAAGCTCTACTTTCGCCTCTATTATAATGTTTCACCTTGAAAACACAGTGGCACTCTTCAAGTTGGTGGCACCCAGTAGAACACAGGAGCAAGGACTTCACACTACCTAAAATACATGGACGAGCTACAAATGATCACGTTCGCTGTCCCATGATAACTACAGCACAACAAGGTTGCAGTGATTTTCACCGATTTACTTGGGTGAACAATCCTACACCTGAGTGGGACAGTGGCAACGCAACATTCTATCTTGTGGCTAGTGATAGGATCCAAGAAAAAGAAGCTACGCTCCTTAAGTATTGTTCTAGTTATTGCCACTCCAGGACTGCTCACCCACCCCCAACCGTCACCAGCAATCCACCCCACTCTTTCCTGAATGCAGTCCCCATTACAACAGGTGTAAAGCATGTAACATAGCCCAGTGGACTAATGCGCCTGAAATGATCCTGTTCGTTCAAAGGCGGCCAACTCAGCCGTTCATTTTTACGAGGTCATAGCTTAAGTATCAGTGAGTTGGGTAGTAATTAACACCTGTCATCAGCACCTAGATCCGAGGCAAATCATAGTGCGCTATGTAGATATACTCATTATTAATAGTCCGGGTGTAATTGTGGGGGGGCACAGCACCTCGAGAGAGACAATCAATCAATATAGTGGTCATCCCTTTGAAGTGGTAAAGGAGGGGGGTGACTGGGTCAGAATCAAGTTGTGGGGTTTGTGGAAAAAACACTGGATGGCCACAGCAGAGTGTGTGCGCCTCGAAACCGGAACCACGACGCTTTGTTTTCCAAAATTGCGAGTTTTTCGACACTTCAGCACCCCCCTTCCTCCGCATTAATTCCTCTTTTGAAGTTTCCTTCTTGTTGAGCTCGGTGAATTGTGATTTTTTTTCTTCTTTGACTCTCCGGGTGCAAGCACGGAGGGAGGAAGGGGGATGCCTGCTTAAACTGAAAGAGGAAGTTGCCTCTTGGCGAATAAGAGCCTGCCTGTCCTTTCGCGCCTGATGTCATGGGGATTTCTGAGCCGGGCAGCAAGCAGCACCACCCCGGAGCGCATCCTTATAAAAGGGACAGTCGCGGCCTGCACACCAAGAAGCCACAACTGGAACAGACATCAAAAGAAACGTAAACGTGGCAAGACAAACGTGCAGCTTAAAGCGCAACAAGAACAATTGGCAGCTAGAAGATAACTTAAAGGGCAAGGGACCAATAAGGACTTCCCAAAGTGCTTTGAGGCGACAAGTCCAAGTAAAAGCACCCAAAGCCACTTGGATGGTTGTGGCAAGCCAACGCAAGTGCAACTAACAGAGATAGCGCCGTCTTCAAAAAAGGAGCGCCTTGGAGTGATTGGTTTCTCGGTGCTGGTCCACAGGAGGTCCTCGTTCATTCTTTCATCCATGGAGGACCACTCCGTCGCCATGAGCACCGACAGCTTCCTCGTCGAGATGGAGAAGGGGCAGGTGGTGGTGATCCGGGACGACTCCCGGCGGCGCCGCGACCGCTGCTGGCGGTGGCTGCCTGGCATGTCCTTCGCAGCGCTAGCTGGAGCCACCCTCGTCTTGGCGCTGCTTTTCTTCAATGTAATTCCTTCGCCGCACAGCTCCTCCAAGCACGTACGTTATCTTTCGTTTTATTCAATTTAGCTGTAATCTTGGTTTCAATTCCAAAGAGAGCCGGGGCTATAATTGTTGAATGCCTTTATGTGTTCGGGTGGTGCGAGGGGCCTGGGAGTTACGTGTTTGACTTAGAATGACAAACAGGACTTTAGAGCGATGCAACAGCTATTACGTCTGTGGTAATCACCCCCTCCGCCCCTCTCAGAGAGTGCGAAGGTACCTCCCGTGGAAAAGCCAATTCATTGCCTCGTGGATGTGGAGCATAGCGCCTAGAAGCAAAACTCCACAGAGTCTTTATTCGGGCGTGCGGGACTCACTCAGCCCTGCAGCTCTCCGAGTGCCTGTTAAACCTGCTCTCTGAGTCAGGCCAGGTGGTACCTGCCGCCCTGTGTCCCCGGGCGGGGCAGGCTGGCAGCTCCAGGCCACGGGAGCCCCGCGTGGGCCGCCATACTTCTTGCCGTCTTCCTTCTTTCCCCTGGCTGCAGGGGGCGGGCACTTCCGGCCGGCCGCGCTAGGATAGGCCGGCTGGCTAGTCACTTCCGGGTCGCCGCGGGCAGCGCGGCGGCCCATCTCTAGCTCAGGCAGGCGGGCGGCGAAGTTTCCCGTGGAGTGGGCTCCCTCGCGGATCGCTCTGAGCGTAGATGGGCAGGGGCTCTCGACCAGCAGTGACGTCCACGCAGCTCAACCAATCAACGCTAACAGGAGCAGGAAGGCAGGTGCCGGCAATGCCGGACCAGATTCAGGGGCGTTCCAGGCTTTTGGCTGACGTAGCGTGATGTCGCCAAAAGCCAAAAATTCTCGGGAACGCCCCCGAATCTGGTCCTGCATTGACAGACAGACGTGTCTTCCAATGGCTAGCCTCCATTTATGGAGCTAGCCAATCGAAGACGGGGCGGATTCCAAGCTCCATATACTATTCTCATTAGGTTTTTTCTAGCGAATGCTTACTTCGTAAGCATTGGCTAGTCAAAACCTAAAAATGGCCGGAACAGAAGGCTTGGTCCTTTCTCTATTGTGCAGCCGCGACGTAACAGACGAGTCGCGGAAGGAAACCCAGTGGGGAAATGTGCCGTCGGAATTAAAAGGTGGGTATTGGTACCGCGGTTTGAACCAGGGAGGGTCTCCATGTCTAGACTAATAGTGCCCTGAGTGAAGTTTTACATAATAAGATGCTCGTTGCTATCAGGGAAAGTGACATGACGGTTGAGATAAGAACCGAATACCGGCTTGTCCAAATGATTAGTAACAACAGGGAAATGCCGCGAATCACCGCAACATTCACGATGATACAATAAACATTAGGAATAGAAGAGGTCGGGTAATGCCTTTAAATACACGTGGGTATTATAGATATAGAATCGCAATATTAGGTGTAGAGTGGAGATCTCACCGTGCAAAATGAATAAATGAAAAACAAATAATTTGTTTTGAAGCGTGAAGCAGTGGGTCAAAACCTCTTGGTATACATTTCTCGTTTTTTCCCCCTCTGTGGACACTAAAGCCACGAGCATCTAAATACCCGGGGTTGAACTTTGAACATCCATACATTGGCTAGTAAACAAAGCAGGTGAGACCACGTATCCATATAAATAAGGTATAGAGAGTGGTCTTTAAAAAAAGTCTTTTTAGAAACAATATAATTACAAGATGTTTTTTCACATCAGCTCCATTGCCAAAACAAAGGGTTGTGCAAAATCACAGACCCATGAAAAGGTCGACTGGGTGGAACATAAAGATGTATAGAGATATTGCATTATCAGGTACTGAGAAGCCCTATATTGCCACCAATATAAAACTGGCGTAGAAACACAGACTTTGGTTAATAACAGAGATCACTTTTCATTAATAGGTTAATTCGAGATTTTAACAAGAGTGAACAATATCGAGGCGACATCTAGTTCCAAACGAACAAGCACCTTACTAGATATTTATGAGTCACTAAAGTGACTAGCTATATAATCGAATGGCTAAATATATTTTGAGAAGCCTATTCTGAATTAATATATGGAATGTTTGACAACTTACAGTGTAACATTTACCTCAGAAGTTTATAACAAGTGAAAACCAGAAAAAGGACCCTCATCTTTGTGCGAGTGCACAGGTGAGGTGTTTTTTTTAAAGAATTTTTAAGTATAGAAGAGGAATGGTTAAATAAACCAAGAGTGGTGTGAATGTGGACATAAGTTGAGTGGAACACTGTAAAACAATTGCAAATGTAAAAAGATGGGGATGGAGGGACAGGTCTACCTCTTGGGGCAAAGACATTAAAGACGGGCTGTCATTGTAGATGGCACAGGAATGTGGAAAACTTTACGAAATAGGGGGTTATCTATGTTCATTGCTATACACTATCAGAGTTGTTAAGACTAGGTAGAGTGTTATCACTCTAGCACTAATGAAAACGAAGAGGGGTCAATATTGTCAGAATATTATAATCTTTGTTAAGAATGTGATTGAGTATATATATCCTTTTTTAAATATTGAAATGAGAATTATAATGAAAGTAAGTCTTTGAGATGTTGTGCCACTACCAATAGATAAAAGATTGTTTTATCTCTGAATTAGGTGATACTGATAATGAGGAGAAGTTAATTTGTATTGTACTGAAGAAGGTGGTTGTAATCAATTAAGACCACCGAAACGCATCGACGCTCCGATACGAGTCAAATTTGGAGAGGTCAACATCAGTGAGAGCATTGGGAACTGTACCCAACTCAATGTTGTACCAAAGGAATCTAGATTAACAACTATAAGACAGAGTTGATTGTCTTTGTTTTGCTCTTCTCCTATGTAGTCGTATGAATTCTTAAAGTGTTTTTTATACATATGTGTATTTATTGAACATTCAGTTGAATGTTTTTTAACTTTGTAATAAACAGTCTGTTTTTTATAATTTTTGTGGTATATAATTTTTCCTTTGCAAATGTTTCACTATTGATTGATGTG
Organism: Lissotriton vulgaris; assembly: GCF_964263255.1. Classification (NCBI taxonomy): domain Eukaryota; kingdom Metazoa; phylum Chordata; class Amphibia; order Caudata; family Salamandridae; genus Lissotriton; species Lissotriton vulgaris. The sequence continues at coordinate 767,930,301 of NC_141695.1, read as the reverse complement.
GTTTCAAATACTGAATGGTTGAATAATTTGAATGTTAGTTGTGTTTCATGATATACAAACAACCCTAAGGGAAAAATTCTGTTTTTACATACAGTAATTGGTGCTCTATTCCCTTTCGGTCTAAAGAGAGCTCCTCTCATTTGTTTGATATTATGCAGTTGCTAACTGCCATACTGACCTAGCCAGTTTCCCCACTTTTAGGACGGATGGTTTTTAAATCCTGTGTTTGAAAACAGCACTTTTAGAAAGTGGCTGTTTTCTTGTCTGACCTTTCTGTGTGCCTCTGCCTGTTTGTGAATTGACTGTCTGGTTTGTGAATGACAGGGGCTGGGGTGGCTCCAGGAGGCTGGGTGAGTCAGCACTAGGCAGAAAAGCTCCATCTGCATCTTGAGCGGTGGGAGGGGATAGCACTTGGGCCTGAATAGGGCTGTGCCTGCCTTCCAAAATGCTGGTTCCACCTCCTGCTGGGCGGCTGATGACCCTGCCCCTCTCTCTCAAAGGAAGAAGGTGTCCACTGGCAGGAAGCACCCAGAACTGGTTTGGACCGGGCTCAGAGCCCTCCTGCACAAAGGGATCAAAGACGTTTAGGGGTATAACTACAGGACCCCAAACCCCTGAACTTTAGATCATCCTGGAATCAAGAAGGAACCTCTGCCAAGGAGAAAAGCTGGAAGACTGAAGAGGAAGGACTGCCCTGCTGTGTGTTTGTAGGCTGACCTGAAGTTGCTATTCTGTCAAGGAGAGGGGAAGGACTTTACTGTTGCTGTGACCCCTGCTTTAAAGAGATCGCTTAGGGCCTGAGAAGCGCTGGCCTCCTGTTAAGAAGTCCCAAGAACAAAAAGACTTCACCCCCAGCTTCCCCTCTGAACTCTGCTGTGTGAGTTCTGACCTGCCTAGAGTGCTTGATCCATTTGTGGGGCCTCTGGAAGTTGTATCCTGCTGTTTGGGGAGCTGGAAAAGAAGAAAAGAAGAAGATCTACAATTTTGCACGCATCGCTTGCTTACAGAGCACATCGTCGATAGTGCGAGAGAATTCCCGTCGCCTCGAAGATCGTTGCAGCACCTGTTGCCGCTGCAAGACCTGACACGTCGCTCGCTTGCGGATCGCATCGCCCCGGTGCGGAAAGATTCCTGTCTCTGCTAATATAGTCGCAGAGCCTGTCGTCGCTGTGAGACCCATTGCACTGCTTGCCTGCGGACCGCTTTCTGTCACTGCAGAGTCCAGCGCCAACGCATAAGGGGCCACAACAGAAGGGGATCAACGCTGCACCGCGCATTGTCACTGCACCGAAGTTCATCGCCGTCCAAAGATCGTCGCATTGTGCCTATGCGAGATGCTTCCACCGGAGAACCTGCAAATCGCAATCCATATAAGGTATTGCATCGCTCCCCATATAGACCGGACTGTCCCATCGCCTCCCCAGGGTCTTGGGAGTGACGCACCACTTGTTTTCTGACGCTGCAGCTGCCGCTTGGAACTTTTGTCACATCTACAGGTACTTTGGGCTAAAAGTGACGCAACTTTGGATTATTTTGTTGCAAACGCTTGAACTCTTTTTAAAGTCTTATTTTTGAACAGTGTATGTTGGATTTTTGTCGTTTTGGTCTTGTGTAGTTTAGCTAAAGATACTTTATTTTTCTAATCTGTAGTGGAGTCCATTTGTGGTGTTTTCACAGCGTTACTGTGAGTGTTGGTACAAATACTTTACACCTTTGATAAGCCTTTCTGCTCGTGCCAAGCTACCAAGGGGGTTCAAGTTCAAGTTCGGGTATTTGTATAGCGCACTGCTCACCCAGAGGGTCTCAAGGCGCTTGGGTAGAGGGTTCATTATTTGTCGAATAGCCAGGTTTTAAGTTCTTTTCTGAAGGAGATGTGGTTCTGAGTAAGGCGGAGGTGAGTGGGGAGTGAGTTCCAGGTCTTGGCAGCAAGGAAGGAGAAGGATCTGCCACCCATGGTGGATTTTTGGATGCCCGGGACGGCGGCGAGGGCTTGGTTGGACGATCTTAGTTGACGGGTGGGTTTGTAGAAGGACAGTCGAGTGTTGAGGCATTCGGGTCCTAGATTGTAAAGGGCTTTGTGTGCGTGGGTGAGAAGGCGGAATGTAATTCTTTTGTTGACGGGAAGCCAGTGGAGGTCTTTTAGGTGTCCGGTGATGTCATCTTGGCGAGGGATGTCTAATATGAGTCTCGCTGATGCGTTTTGGATGAGTTGGAGTTTTTTCTGTAATTTTGCTGTGATTCTGGCGTATAGTGTGTTGCCATAGTCCAGTCGACTCGTGACCAGTGCGTGGGTGACAGTCTTTCTTGTCTCGAGGGGGATCCAACGGAAGATCTTTTTGAGAATGCGAAGTACGTTGAAGCAGGATGATGAGACTGCGTTGACTTGTCTGGACATCGAGAGAGAGGAGTCTAGGATGAAGCCAAGGTTACGTGCATGGTCTGTGGGTGTGGGTGCTGTGCCCAGAGCGGAAGGCCACCAAGAGTCGTCCCAGGAAGAGGGGGAAGATCCTAGGATGAGCACCTCCATTTTGTCTGAGTTGAGTTTTAGGCGGCTATGTTTCATCCATTCGGCTACTTCTTTCATGCCTTCGTGAAGGTTGGTTTTGGCGGTGTTAGGGTCTTTGGTGAGGGAAAGGATTAACTCGGTGTCGTACTCGTAAGAGATGATGTTATGGTTGTGTTGACGCGCGATGGAGGCGAGTGGACTCATGTACACGTTGAAGAGGGTGGGACTAAGTAAAGATCCCTGTGGTACTCCACAGATGACTTCAGTGGCCTGAGAGTTGAATGGGGGAAGTTGGACTCTTAGAGTTCTCCCAGCAAGGAATGAGGTGATCCAGTCCAAGGCTTTTCCTTGTATTCCGATGTTGCTGAGGCGCTGTATAAGGGTGCTGTGGCAGACTGTGTCGAATGCGGCGGAGAGGTCGAGTAGAATGAGGGCCACAGTTTCACCGTTGTCCAGTTGTGTTCGGATATCGTCTGTTGCTGCAATGAGGGCGGTTTTGGTGCTGTGTTTGGCTCGGAATCCAGATTGAGATGGATCGAGGGAGTTGTTGGATTCAAGGAAGGCGGCGAGCTGGTTGTTGACGGCTTTCTCGATGACTTTGGCCGGGAATGGGAGGAGGGATATGGGTCGGTAGTTTTTAAGTTCAGAGGGGTCTGCTGTGGGTTTCTTCAGAAGGGCGCTGAGTTCGGCGTGTTTCCGGCTTTCTGGAAAGGTGGCAGAGTTGAATGAGCAGTTGATGACATCACGGAGATGAGGTGCGATGATGGAGTTCGCTTTGTTGAAGATGTGGTGGGGGCAGGGGTCGGTTGGCGAGCCAGAGTGGATGGAGTTCATTAGGCGGATGGTGTCGTCAGTGGTGATTGGGTTCCAGGCGGTGAGGTTGTTAGTTGGCAGAGTAGGATCTGAGGGGGGCCGGGGGGGGGGGGGGGTTGGAAGCTAGGAGTATTCTCGAAGCTGTTGTGGATGTCGGCAATTTTGTTGTAGAAGAAGGAGGATAGCGCATTGCAGAGGTCTTGGGAGGGAGTGATGTCGTTAGATGCTGCGGTGGGGTTTGTGAATTCTTTGACGATGTTGAAAAGTTCCTTGCTGTTGTGATTGTTGTTGTCAAGACGATCCTTGAATGCTGATTTTCTAGCGGATCCAATCAGTTGGTGGTGTTTGCGGGTGGCAGCCTTGAGGATGGACATGTTGTCGGTGGTTGGGTTTTTTCTCCATGTTTTCTCCAGGGTGCGGCATAGCTTCTTAGATTTTTTAAGGTCATCATTGAACAAGGGAGCCTTTTTGCAGTCTGATTTGATCTTATCTTTTTTCAGGGGTGCTAATTCGTCAGCACTGTGGGTGATCCATTGCTTGAGATTGGTGGCCGCTTGGTTTGGGTCCAATGAGAGGGTGGGAGGGTTTTGGTTGAGTGATGTGAGGAGTTGGTCGGAGGCGATTTTGTTCCAGTTTCTCAGAGGAATAGGTTGTGGGCGGTTGTGGGTCAGGGTGGTTTTGTAGCTGAAGTGAACACAGCTGTGGTCCGTCCAATGGAGAGCTGTGGTGCGATCGTAGGAGATATGCTTGCTGGAGGTGAAGATAGGGTGGAGCGTGTGTCCGGCAACATGGGTGGGGGTGTCAACAAGTTGTTTGAGTCCGAGATTGGCCAGGTTGTCCAGAAGGGTGGTGGTGTTGCTGTTGTGTTTGTTTTCAAGGTGATAGTTGAAGTCTCCTAGAAGAATGTAGTTCTCGGAGGTGAGGGCATGTGGGCAGACGAAGTCGGTGATGTCATCGCTGAATTGACTGCGGGTACCTGGAGGCCTGTAGATGAGGGTGCCTCTAAAAGTGAGCAATGGTTATCCAAAGAGTGTATCCCCCTTACCCTGACTAGAAGCAAGGGTCCCTATTTGGACATTGGTACCTACCTCTGCAAACTAGAGACCCCCAGATCTAACAATGAGTTATTCATAGTTATAAATTGAGATTTTCTTGAGTCTCAACATTGCTTTTCCAACTAGGTTCTTTGGAAGCTACCTGTGAGTTGTTCTACTTCTGCTTTGACTGGGGATGCTTGAAAATGGTCCATGGCACTGTAGTGATGTGGATGCAGTTAGGATTAGCAACATCAGAGGAGACCACAAACCTGGTTGCTCCTGTAGGTCTGTGAGTCAGAGTCTGTGTCACCATTACTTCCCCCAACAGACAAAGGTGCACAAGTCACACCCAGACTTTCAAAGAGATCAGACAACCACATTGCCTCCCCCAGCCAAATTTAGTTTAAACCGGCCTAATCTAACATCATTTCTAGCATTTCGCTTTATGCTTGTTACACAAAATGCTGAAGAATATGCCACTTTGCGTAGTTGAGATTTTGTTCGAGTTTGTGAGAGCATGGGAACAATGCAAACTAATAGAAAGTGAGTGGCTGTTGCTCATGTCTTGTGAAATTATGGAATATCTATTAGATTGAAATGCGTTCTCTCATCCTAAAAAAATAGCACACAAAGCTGGACCACCATTTTAATTAATAACACATTAAATTGTTTCTTCTTTTGGGCATATCGCTTAATTTCCAAAAAGGAAATTTCACAAAATTTGCCCAAGACTAGTTTATATTGCAAATACTGATGGCTCAGTAAGCCGTTTACTGTTTCTCTAGTCCCACAATAAAGAGGGGTAACTGGTGTCAGACTTGACAAGAGTAAAATATAGATTAAATTATTTAGTCTAACCTGAGTTTTCAACTCTGTTACCTTGGCTCCCGCTTGACTCTGCTGCAGAGCATAGCAAGCGATCCCTTTAGCAATTGAATGACATTAACACCCCCATAATCACTCCTCATATTCTCTTCCGCATACTCAGGCTAAGATTAGTTCTGAGCACACACTCGATTGCTCACACCTTCTCTACTTCTGGATGTTGCTCCTGAGGGTAAGTGCACAACTCCTAGAGTCTTGCACTTGGAGTTGCAGGCACATTGTGTAATCTTGTGCAAGATCTGGGGTTACCTAATCTGGTACATTACTTGACCATATATCAAGATCAAGTCAAGTCAAGTCAAGAAATACTTTATTCGGTTCGAATTTTCAAAACCATAAAAGTACAGACATATATAAAAAATGGTCCAGAGATCAAAATACATCATTTAAGAAAAAAGTTACAATTAGTAATACAGCAATATTAAAAACGTTACAGAATAACAAACCAAGTTCAGTTTTACAAATCACAAAGTGGTTGGTACATGTACTACACCCAATTGATCTTTTTGCCCATTCTCATTGCAATAGTTAAAAACTTGGCCACATTATAGATTTCCCAGATATTGGTTAGCATCTGGAGATATAATACCGCTGGTTTAACCTGCCTGAATACTTTCCCCTTCAACAGGGGAATAATGAATTTTTCCCTAATGGTTTTAAAATGGGTACAAAAAAACAGGAAATGGGCAGTGTCCTTAATTGAATAACCGTCACAATTGCATATACTCAGTTCCGAGTCCCTGGTCCAGCCAGGGCGACCACAAATTAGCAAGTGAACCTTGTTCAAGCGGAACTTGGTAAGAAGGTACCTGTGGCTTGGGTTATTTACAGCTTTCAAGTAAAGTTCCGGTTCGTGATCTGAGGAAACAATCAGTTGATGCGACCTGACAGAAGGTTTTTTCAACTCCTTGCTTTCTCTGTCCATTCCACTATGTAGCAAGAAGGTATTCTTTGCCCACTTCAGATCAGCCTTAACGAGGGCAGAAGGATTGTGGAACAACTCAGGCCTGCCCAGCTTAACACAAGATTGTTCAACATATTTTAGCCAGGGAATCTTGTTCCAATAATCTAGTTTAAGGCAATCCTTCAAGATTTCATGATTAACATCAAGCTCTGGGTTGAGCCACACAGATATCCATTTCAGGAGGGGAGCCATGGCAATTCGATCCTCCAGAAAATCCACCCCACATTCCTGATGTACAATGAAGTTTGCTGTGGATTTTGGTAAAGAAAGAATGGACTTCAAAAAGTTATCTTCAATCACTTGGAGAGATTTTGCGGGCATGAAACCCCACAGGTCCGCGCCATACATGGCGATGGCTATGCATTTGGCGGTGTACACTTTTAGGACAGCCTCTATAGGCTTCACCCCAATTTTGCGTGAGAAACCAAGGACTGCGGATATGGAGCGTGCCAAGACCTTTTTTTTCTCCAACATTTGGGGATGCCAAGTGGAGCGATCATCAAACACTACACCCAGATAAGGGAATCTAGAGACTCTAGATAATTTGTGGCCATTGCAGTGTAGAGACAAGGCATGCTTTTTGGCCTTAACATGGGGTCCAACCACCATTACATGGGATTTACCAAAGTTGATACTGAGGTCCAGATTTATCATAAAATTATAAAAAGAATTCAGCAGACTTTGCAAACCCACAGCAGTTCTAGCTATGAGAGCCGCATCGTCTGCGTACAGTAATGCGGGCAATGTATATTTCCCTGCTCTAGGTATGTCTTTACAGGCTAAACCCAGTGTTCCACCCAGGTTATTAATGTATAAGGTGAACAACAGGGGAGCGAGAATGCAGCCCTGCCTGACACCATTGGTAATATGAATTTTCCCTGTGCAATTCCCTTTTCTGTCGTAACGAACAGTAGCGGTAAGGTCCTTATGAAGGTCTGCTAGGAAGTACACGATATTTGGGTCGATCCCTATGCTGAGGAGCTGGCCCCACAACTTGGACCTGTTCACTCGGTCAAAAGCCGAGGACAGATCCATAAAGGCAATGAATAGGGATCCAGGCTTTGCTTTAGTATATTTTCCGATCAGCAATTGTAGGTTTAAGCTCTGATCGATGGTGCTCCTTCCTTTTCTAAAACCATACTGAATGGGGGAAAGGGTATTAGTCTCCTCTAACCATTCGGTGAGTTTACTGAGGACCACTCTCCCTATGACCTTAACCGCAGAATCTATCAGGGATATGGGGCGGTAATTCCCCGGTTCCCCCCTGTCTCCTTTTTTAAAAATAGGGACAATTACAGATTGGGACCAGGAATCTGGGATACCTGTTTTAAAAATACTGTTAAAAACTCTAGCTAAAATTTTGGACCAGAATAAAATATCCCCTTTAAAAAGATCAGCTGGAATCCCGTCCGGCCCAGGAGCCTTGTTGCTGGTCATTTTTTCAATGGCTAGGCCCACCTCTTCCTCATCTACCGTTAAGCTATACGGGAGTTGATATAAACTGGTCGTGTCCTCAGCCCCGTTAGCTTCCTGCTCATACACAGATTTAAAGTGCGAATGCCATTTGTCTTCTTGAATGCCACAATCTAATTCACTGTTACATGTATCCGCAAAATATGGTTGGTTGACCACGGCCCAAAATTTGGTGCTGCTTTTCAGGACGTCGGTTGAGGTCAGATCAGCCCAAGCATCCTCTCTGATCTCACGCCGCCTTTTCTCGATGGTGGTCTTATAAGCTTTCCTGAGGGTAGCCACAAGTTTTCTATCTACAGGGCTTGATTTTAATGCTAGTTTTAATTTGTGATTAGCAGCAGAACATTTACTATCAAACCAGCCTACCCTTTCCTGATTTTTCCTTTTACAGTGTTGTGTCAGGTTAAACATGATGTTGACGCATACCCTCTTATACGCTTCTAAAACCTCAGTGTCCCCCGCCTGGTCGTTTAAACAAAGTTCAAAATCCTCTTGACTATTTGTACACAGATTACCAAAAAAATCAGCAGGAATTATTTTGCACCATTTGATTCGACGGGCCTGGTCAGTTGGTCGTAAGTCACATTTATCTACCAGACTCAAGCTAGTATCATTAAATTCAAATACATCTCTAACTTTTAGTACAACAAGATTGTGGTCACTAAAATGGGACCTTACAACGGTGTAACAGATAATATGACTGCTATAACTACTGCTCAAAAAAATGTTCAAAAAAATGTAATCAATGGTAGACCCACTGCCATGGCCCGTAAAGGTTGGGATGCCCTCTTCCCCCCCAGGTGGCAACATTAAACCATTTTCAGCTAACAGAGATTCTAGGAAACAGCCCTGATCTGTGTGTTCAAAATGGATATTCTCATCATCTGGGGAACCAAACAGAAGGTTCGGAGGACAATCTTCCTGACAGCCGTGGACATTAAAATCTCCTAATAAAATAACAATACAATTGGCCTCCATGGACTCTTGGAACTTGATTAAAAAAGAGTTTAACCTCTGCAAATTATCAATTGAGTGTACTCTATCGAAAGAGTTATAGAAATTCACTAGTAATACAGCGTTAGAACTCCTGTGTGTAATTAAAACTGCAAGGCAGTAAGGGCTACCAGTGGGAATTTCTTTATAGGTGCCTGAGATTTTTGCGGATATCAAGGTGACCAGGCCACCTCTAGCCCGCCCTCTCAATGAATTAACAGCTGGGAGGAAGAAGGTGGTGTATCCATCCAATGTAAGCAGATTTTCAGTCACCCACGTTTCCTGCATAGCGATAATGTCCATGGTGCCTATGAGGTCTCTCCAATGAGGGTCATCGATTTTGTTCCTGAGGCCCGCTATGTTCCATGTGGCCATTGCGATCCCCTGCCTGCCTCCTTTACTCCCATCAATTGCAGACAAATCTGTCCCCCCCTCCATGACCTGTTCTGTGGTAGACGTTCGCTCAGTACTTGGATCAGGATTTGAATCTTGTGGGGAGTGACTACTCTGTGAGGTGGTGTGTAGGGCAGTTAGAGATTGTGTGGCATAGTGACCCAATGTTTGTCAATCTACCCAGTCCATAAAGGACGGGTGATCGTAATGATTGAACGTTGGGACATTAAAATAATTTTCCTGCCCATTTACGTGATGATAGTCATGATATGGATGTTTATTTTGGGGCCAGCGAAAAAACCACCCTGAAAAGGTCCAGCTCTTCTTCTCCTGACCACGGTCCACCCATCTTCACCCCCCTCCTCCCAGCCACGTGATTGAGCCTCCCAGGGGGATTAAACCTTTGTCTATAGTTGGACTCCTGAGGGCCCTTGAACCAACTCCATCTTTTGTCGGGTTGGTTCCCTTGAACATAAAAGTAGGAGAGAGGCCTGGCCGTGACCGTGCTCGCCTGATGGCGCGGTGTACCGGCACAGATGTAGTTTACTACTTGTGGGTGCTCAAAGGTAACCACCACGCAGTCACCTTGTAGGTTTTTCCTATTGCCTCCCACCCAAGGAGTTCTCTCCACCATTAAGATGTTACTAGGCATGCCAGGCGGTAATGGGAAGTTTTTAGACAGCCAGTGGCACACCTTATTTTTTAGGGTTTGGTAGGACTCCGTTTCAGTTGGCCCAAGTTCAGTGACCCCGGTCAGAATAACTACATAGGAGCATGCATCCGGGGGAAGGTGGATGTTTCTCCGTGATTCTCTCTTTTCCTTTGGGGTCTGATCCAAATTAGGGGTCGGAGGTGTAGGTTCTTTAAACTTAACCTGAGAGGTAACCTTGGGTTTGACAGGATTAGAAACTAGTTTTGTGTCAGGAGTTTTTGAGGAAGTGCCCCCAGTGATGATGGAATTGGTGGGATTAGTTGGCGCATTTTATTTAAGGGAAGGGGTATTTTTGTCAACCAAAGGAGGCTTATTTATGGCCTTTTTTACGGGGGGTATCTTGTTATCCAGGCTGAAACTAGGAGCGCTTATATCTTTGTGGATATTTTTTAAGATGGTTTCTAAGCAACGCAACCTAGCTTCAATTGGTTCAAGCAGGATTTTTAACATTTGAAAGATGTTATTATTTGCCATGTTTAAACTATTCCTATCCTCCTCACTTCTGACATGATTATCTACTTCGCCACCTAGATCCAATATTTCCTCTAGACTGCTATCTATGACTGTGTCATCTGGTAAGCTTAGCGGCAGACCCACATTAGTTTGTTTAGCTCCATCAATGTCAGCGGTATTGGCCACCAGAACACTGTTAGAGTTTGGGGGCACCAAGTCTGAGGTAGTCTGATCTAAGTTCTGAGTGATCAAAGCTTTCTTTCGCTTACGTGCGACAGGTTTGGACTTTTTTTTAGGAATTGCTCCCTCTTTCAAGCCCCTTTCAAGTACATTTTCCACAGAAACATCTTCAGACTCATTTAATGTACCACTCTCAGCTAACAAAGCAAGATTAGGTGTTGCCTCCAAACCTTCTTGCGAGCTAATATCATCATGAGCCCCCTCATTGTGTACGATAGCTAAGGTGTTTGGGTTTGTGACTGCATGTGGAGTACAGGCTTGAGCTATGAGGCCTAAAGAGGATCTCCTGGCCAATGCCAAATCTTGAGACACCCTTCTGTCCATTAAAATGATCCCCTCATCTATTAAGGCATGGGTCCGAACGATGAAATCATCGAGGGTACCCGTCAGTTTTTTGGCTCCAGCAGCTGCCATGCTTCTAGTCTCTCGACAGTTCATTACCGGCCAAAAATAATACAATTACAGTACAAGGCGGCCGGGGTTACGTGTAAGCAGTAAAAAATTGGTCTCAAATGTTGGTCCCAGTGAAAATGACAAAATTAACAACGAGCGAACTTACAATTATGTGGTAGGTCCGTTGGTCCGACGAATGGCAAACAGATGACAAAGGGTGTGGCCCAGACCAGGCTCCTCAGGCCTCTGAGGGCCACAGAGGGCCCGCCCTTTGCCCGGGCTTAGCCCCGGGCGTCCCGCACGCGTCCCGCGTAGCGGGTGTCAGCAGTTGCTAATGAGGAGAGGAGGCGGTTGGGGGCGGGGCTACCCGGGAGAGCGTCCAGGTGCAGGGGATGGCTACACAGGGACTCCTGGGAAATGGAGTCCCTGTCCCTCACCTGGTGCTCGCAGCCCGGGCAGAGTGTTCTCTCCTTCCACCCAATGAGGCACACAGCGCGCCGCCAAAGCTCTTCACCTCAGCGAGGCAGCCCTGTCCAGCAAAACGGGCGATGCGGGACCCGCGCAGCGGGTTCCGCGAGTTGTGAGGCAAAGGGTCAAAGGGTCAGCCCAGCAGCAGGAACCTTGCAGGGATAGTCCACGAGGCTCCCTGATCAGCAGCAGCAATTACTTTGGCGTCTATCAAGATATCTTGGACATATTGTCAGGATCCTTGCCCTCTCTGCGGTATCTGTTGTCTTATTCTTGTTGTTTGGCACCATTTCCCTGTATCACTGACTATGACAATGTATGTTCATTATGGCATCATAGACTTTACCTTCCCTGTGTTATTTTGGCTTTGCCAATGTTTGTTATAGCACTTTAAATCTTGCGCGTATCACTATGTTTGAACTTGCCAATGCTTGTTATTTGCACGTCTCTTGGGCACGTTCCGCTTTGCCAGTGCTTGTTGGCCTTAGGCTTCAGGAGTTCCCATTGTGAGTTTGCTGCCGAGGTCTTTTTTCCCTTTGCAGCCTCTGTACTTCTATTGGGACTATAAAAGCTGCCACACCCAAAACGCAGTGCGGATTATTCCTTCCTGGTTCCAAGATCGGAGGTCTCCTGTTTCCAGTCCGGACTTCGTTCCCGACGACGGAGGACTTCGCTGATGTTCCCAGCTCCGTTTCCAGTTCAATGGTAGTAAACTACCACGAAAATCCGCTTGCTGAAAATGCAGGTAGGATTAATCCTTTTTCTGTTTGCCGGCTGGTGATTCTTTCAAGACGCCTTGTAAGGCGAAACGCGAGGGGCGTTTCCCTAGCAACTATCAGGACAATAGTTTGCCGAACAGTATTTCTGGACTCCTGCTTCTAGTTTTGGACTTGCCGGAGTGTGTTTAGTCTCTTATACTGTGAAAAGCGTAATCAACAGTATTTCTCGGCGGAAAGCCTAGATTCAGTGATTCAGATTCTAACTTCGTTTGGTTCCGTTTAGGCTCCATTGTATTTGAAACGTTTTGTATTGTTTTATGCTGGTGCTGTGAAAACGAACTGTGATTTGCTATTTAGAACATTTTATGTTTGATATGCTGTGAAACAAACAGTGGTTAAAGGCGTGCAGAAGAACAATGATAATAGTGTTGAAACCTTGAATGAATCTTTGAGTGTAATGTATAATTCATGTCGTTATTTAATATCTGAGTCAACTTGCGCCAATCTGCTTATCCGAATATAAATACCTCATGGTGAAAAGTCAATCTTGTTTTGCTTCTATGGAAAGTTGCTATTAAGTCCCAAGTATTGCTTTAGCTGGGACTCATTTTTACAGGTCCAAACTAATCTTCATTCCTAGGTACTGGAACATGATTCTTCATTGTTAACAACCAAAGAATCTGGGAAGTTTTAGGGTTTCAGTGCCGGAGTGGGTTTTTGGGTGAAGCTCCTGAGAAACGCAAGGGGTCTTAAGAAACCAAGGTCCTGACAGAATAATCCGCCCACGAATTTTGTTTCTCCCGAGCAATAGCCAAATGAATGCCACCATGGATGATCTATGCGCCATGATAGGGAATTTACAGACTGAATTAACAGTTAGTAGAACAGAAACAGCAGCTTTAGCCAATAAGGTAATTCACTTACAGTCACGTTTGGACTCAGCACCATCTTCGGGTCAACATCAAGCAAATGTATCTGGTTCATCGCCCTCAGTTTCAGTAACTGTTCCTACTACTGTTCCGTTGGCCCAGCCTGAGAGGTTTGCTGGGGAACCTAACAAATTCCAGACATTCTTAACGCAGGTTCAGTTGCACTTTATGGTAAAGCCAGCTTCATTTCCAAATGCTCAATCACGAACTGCCTTTTTGATCTCCTTCCTGAGTGGTGACGCAGCTATGTGGGCAGTTCCTCTAGTGCAATCTGATGATCCTATATTATACAACTGGGTGCTGTTTAAACAGGAATTCGAAAGAATATTTGATAGACGTACAATAACAGGATCAGCCGATAGAGAATTGCTAGAATTAAGACAGGGAAATAAGGAACTAGTACACTATCTTACTCAATTCAACCGTCTTATAGCCGAGACTGATTGGCCAGAAGCTAAGAGGGCTGCTCTTTATTATCAAGGACTAAAAGATGAGCTGAAAGATCTTATTGCGCCAATCGATCCCCAACCTCGAACTTGTGCAGATCTCATAGCACTTAGTCTTCGTCTGGACCATCGAGTAGCTGACCGCAAAGGAGATAGAAAAAGAGCAGATGTCCGAATCTTTTCTAGAGCAAAGGAAAGATCACTTCCCAATACCCAGGAATCTACTGAGGCCATGGAAATAGGAAGTTTGAGGAAACCCTTAACTTCAGAGGAAAAAGAAACTCGGCGAAAAAATGGTCTTTGCCTCTACTGTGGAAAAAAGGGACATTTCGTTAGAGAGTGTTCGCTCAAACCTAAGAACTCTTGGCCTCGAGACAAAAAGGAAACTAAGTCGGAAAACTAGAGAACTCGAATTTGGATCAGGAGACTTTTTCGAGTTGGCTATCCCCTCCTGAACAAACCATCGCTAACACCTTACAGTTAACTGTGCCTCATCTCGCTTTGAATGTTTCTTTTAGGGTACCCAATATGAAACAAATCTTGGTAGCAGCAATGATCGACTCAGGTGCCACCGGAAATTTCATTGATTCCAAGTTCATTGCGAAAACAAATATACCCATTATTGTAAAAGAAAAACCTGAAATAGTCTACGCAGTCGATGGTACTCAACTAACTTCAGGAATGATTACGCACTGTACCTCTCCCATAGCTATGGTTTGCGATGCAGGTTCCAGACAACACCAAGAAACCATATCTTTCGATGTAATTGATGCACCCCAATTTGGAGTTATCTTGGGCATCCCCTGGCTGACTATGCATAATCCCAGTATCAATTGGGCAGAACGTACAGTCGTCTTCACATCCTCTTGGTGTAAACAAGAATGTTGCGGGGTACCTGAAAAGAACCTTAAGTACTCCCCAAGTTCCTTTTTACATACTGCATCAGCTCTTTACATTTCCACAGCGGCCGAGCAAGACACAGAACTACCACCCATTTATGAGGAGTTCACAGATGTTTTCTGTGAACAAAAGGCAGAAACTCTACCACCACACAGGGACTATGATTGTGCCATTGATCTAGTGCCAGGAGCCAAGATACCCTGTAGTAGAATCTACGCCTTGACAGATCTGGAGAATACTCACCTTCGAGATTATTTAGACAAGTTTTTGAAAAATGGTTTCATCCGGCCCTCCAAGTCTCCGGCAGCCTCTCCGCTCTTTTTCGTGCCTAAAAGCAATGGAGAATTGCGCACCTGTATAGATTACAGAGCTCTTAATAACATCACAATCAAGAACCGATATCCTCTACCTTTGATCCCTGTACTTCTTGATCAAGTGCGCTCAGCCACAATTTTTACAAAGCTCGACTTGCGAGGCGCCTACCACCTGGTCCGTATTAGACCAGGTGATGAGTGGAAGACAGCATTTCGAACTCGCTTTGGCTTGTTTGAGTATTGTGTAATGCCTTTTGGCTTATGCAATGCTCCGGCTGCCTTTCAATTTTTTATCAACGATGTCCTTCGGGACTTCTTAGATAGGTTTGTCATAGCTTATATTGACGACCTTCTGATTTTTTCATCTTCAACTGAGGAACACATTCGACACGTTAAAATTATCTTAAACACCTTAAGATCACATGGTTTGTTCTGTAAATTGTCTAAATGTGAATTCCACACCACAAAGGTTGAATTCCTTGGCTTTATTCTTTCTCCATCTGGGATCACTATGGCTCCAAGAAAAATCAAAGCAATCCTTGATTGGCCTACTCCAACCTCGGTGAAGGATATCCAACGCTTTTTAGGCTTTGCTAACTTCTACCGCCGTTTTATTAAAGATTTTTCAACCTTGGCCACACCTTTAACTCAGCTATTAAGGAAGAATGTTAAATTCACTTGGACCTCTGACACTGATTCTTCCTTTCAAACTCTCAAAAGAACCTTTACGCAAGCACCTGTTTTACGGCATCCTGACTCAGACTTGCCGTTTATTGTGGAAGCCGATGCTTCTGACTTCGCGATTGGAGCTATTCTTTCACAAAAGGATCAAATAACCAATGAACTACATCCCATAGCCTTCTTGTCTAGAAAATTTCTGCCTGCAGAAACCAACTATACCATTGCAGAGAAAGAACTCCTGGCCATTCGTCATGCCTTTAAAGAATGGCGTCACTACTTACTTGGGGCTAGACATACAGTAACTGTATACACGGACCATCGGAACCTACAATTCCTAAGATGTGCAAAGGCCTTAACTCCCAGACAACTCCGTTGGACATTGTTTTTTGCAGAATTTGACTTTATCATAACTTTTAGACCCGGAACAAAAAATAACAAAGCAGATTCTTTGTCACGATATGATCATAAGCCAGACGACATCCTTCAAAATCCCAGACCTACAAGTATGCTCTCCGAAAAAAGAATAGTAGGTGCCACAATGTCCGATGTTTTCTTCCAGCAAATAAGACAAGCAATGCCAATACCCAAACTGTTATCCTGGGTTCGAGAAGGGGCTAATAGGACAATTCATCAAAATCTGCCCTTCTTCTCCAATCTCTTATTTGTTCCAACTAAGAAATTGCAAGCACAGGTTTTACAGTGGTGTCATGCTAGTCAATTGGCTGGTCATCCTGGAATCGCAAAAACCAAAGAACTACTACAGAGAAATTTCTGGTGGCCAACCTGGAATAAGGATGTTCAATCTTTCATTCAAGCATGTGATGTTTTTGCTCAAGCTAAAGTGGAACATGGTCGAAAGAAAGGTCTCCTACTTCCGCTTCCCACCCCAACACAGGTCTGGGAGGACATTGCAATGGACTTCATAACGGATTTACCGGAAGACAAGGGGATGACTACCATTCTTGTGGTAGTGGATTGTTTATCTAAGATGGCCCACTTCATTGCTTGCCCTAGACTTCCAACCTCCTCTCAACTAGTTCAATTAATACTGGAACATGTGGTCCGTCTACACGGCCGTCCTAGGTCCATAACTTCAGACCGTGGTTCACAGTTCGTCTCGCAGTTCTGGAAGGCCTGGTGTAAAGCACTTCACATTACTACTAACACCTCCACTAGCTTCCACCCTGAGTCGGATGGGCAAACTGAGTGAGTCAATCAGGTCCTGAAACAATATCTGAGATGTTTTCTGTTCAAAAAGCAAGGTTCCTGGTTAGCCTTGTTATGGGAGGCTGAATTCGCCTACAATAATCTGCAGAATGCCTCTACAGGTCTATCGCCCTTTTTTGCTGTCTATGGCCGACACCCTCATTTCTCGCCTTTGCTGCTGGCTCATCAAAAGACCAATATACCTTCCTTGGATTCACATTTCAGTGAAATGGAACGCATTACTAAAGTCTTACGAACTAATGTGTTAAGGGCCAAGGCCACATAGAAAAAGTTTGCGGACAGAAAGCGACAAAAGGGTCCAGATCTTCATGTGGGCGACGTGGTTTGGCTTTCTACCAGGAACTTTCAGTTCAGGAAACGTTACAAATTCCATCCTAAATTTATTGGTCCGTATAAAATTGTTCAGTGTGTGAATCCTGTGACCTACAAGCTGCTCCTTCCTAAAAGTATGAGAATTTACCCTGTGTTCCACGTTTCTCTGTTAAAGAAAGCAACTGCCAAACGAAGGTCTCGTCCTCCAGCTCTTCAGTAAAAGGTCAGGACGAGTATGTGGTGCGTTGTATTAAAGGCTGTAAACGAGTTAGGGGGAGGCTTTGGTACCTGCTTTCCTGGAAGGGCTACGGTCCCGAGGAAGATTCTTGGGTGTCTGAGATGGATGTTCATGCTCCCCGCTTGGTGCGCTCATTTCATGCCCGGCACCCGGTCTCTCAGTTTTAGGGCTGGGGGGGGGTGTTTCCATTTTTGTTGGGGGGGCACTGTCAGGATCCTTGCCCTCTCTGCGGTATCTGTTGTCTTATTCTTGTTGTTTGGCACCATTTCCCTGTATCACTGACTATGACAATGTATGTTCATTATGGCATCATAGACTTTACCTTCCCTGTGTTATTTTGGCTTTGCCAATGTTTGTTATAGCACTTTACATCTTGCGCGTATCACTATGTTTGAACTTGCCAATGCTTGTTATTTGCACGTCTCTTGGGCACGTTCCGCTTTGCCAGTGCTTGTTGGCCTTAGGCTTCAGGAGTTCCCATTGTGAGTTTGCTGCCGAGGTCTTTTTTCCCTTTGCAGCCTCTGTACTTCTATTGGGACTATAAAAGCTGCCACGCCCAAAACGCCGTGCGGATTATTCCTTCCTGGTTCCAAGATCGGAGGTCTCCTGTTTCCAGTCCGGACTTCGTTCCCGACGACGGAGGACTTCGCTGATGTTCCCAGCTCCGTTTCCAGTTCAATGGTAGTAAACTACCACGAAAATCCGCTTGCTGAAAATGCAGGTAGGATTAATCCTTTTTCTGTTTGCCGGCTGGTGATTCTTTCAAGACGCTCGTAAGGCGAAACGCGAGGGGCGTTTCCCTAGCAACTATCAGGACAATAGTTTGCCGAACAGTATTTCTGGACTCCTGCTTCTAGTTTTGGACTTGCCAGAGTGTGTTTAGTCTCTTATACTGTGAAAAGCGTAATCAACAGTATTTCTCGGCGGAAAGCCTAGATTCAGTGATTCAGATTCTAACTTCGTTTGGTTCCGTTTAGGCTCCATTGTATTTGAAACGTTTTGTATTGTTTTATGCTGGTGCTGTGAAAACGAACTGTGATTTGCTATTTAGAACTTTTTATGTTTGATATGCTGTGAAACAAACAGTGGTTAAAGGCGTGCAGAAGAACAATGATAATAGTGTTGAAACCTTGATTGAATCATTGAGTGTAATGTATAATTCATGTCGTTATTTAATATCTGAGTCAACTTGCGCCAATCTGCTTATCCGAATATAAATACCTCATGGTGAAAAGTCAATCTTGTTTTGCTTCTATGGAAAGTTGCTATTAAGTCCCAAGTATTGCTTTAGCTGGGACTCATTTTTACAGGTCCAAACTAATCTTCATTCCTAGGTACTGGAACATGATTCTTCATTGTTAACAACCAAAGAATCTGGGAAGTCTTAGGGTTTCAGTGCCGGAGTGGGTTTTTGGGTGAAGCTCCTGAGAAACGCAAGGGGTCTTAAGAAACCAAGGTCCTGACACATATGCCTTGCACTATTCGAAAGGCTTAGAGAAGAGGCACTCCTTCCTCAACAGAGAGGCAGAAAGTGAGGTTCAGTCTCTTACACCTTTATGTTTTCTTCCATGACCACCTCTAGGAAACATTTGAAATTGGGAGCTGTTATGTTGGGAATATAAAAAGGGATTACCTTTGCCTCAGATCTGTATGTTGCAAGAGAAAGAATTTGTCTATGGCCAAATCAGATATTGAATCTGCCTTCCGGCTGCTTCCAGTACATCCTCTCAGGGGTCTCCAAACCGGTCCTGGAGGGCCGGATCCATGCCAGATTTTTTGGATATCCCCATTGAGATACATGTATTTATTTTAAAAATCTGGCCTGGATCCGGCCCTCCAGGATTGGTTTGGAGACCCCTGCTCTAGATCACCACCTTCTAGGTTTTTCATTCCAGTGCAAATTCTACATGGATATGGGCATGCCCATGGGTCGTTCGGTTTCCTGTGCTTACTTTCAGAAATTCAGTTCATTTTTGGAATGGGTTTTGAGACAGGCAACGGGGAACCAATATGTCATGCACTATCTGGGTGACTTTCTATTTCTGGGGTCGGCTGGCTCCCGGGAGTGCGCATGGGCATTTCAGGAATTTTGCGTGCTCATGCGGGCTTTCGGGGTCCCTCTGGCGCACGGAAAGACGGTGGGTCCAACAACAACAATAGAATTCTTAGGCATCGAGTTGGACTCAGTAGAGGGTTGTTTTAGGTTACCTACAGAAAAAATAGTGACATTTAGAGCAGCACTCCAGCAAGGTTTGGCGAAAGACAAGGTAACACTACATCAACTACGACAGACAGTGGGCCAGTTGAACTTTGCACTGAGGGTAATACCTATGGCACTACCATTCTTGCGCTCATCTCTCAAGCCATGACAGGTCTGCAGGAGAAGCACCATCACACGAGACTGTCGTCTGAGGTCCGCCAGGACATGCAGATTTGGATCGCATTTCTGGAGGGTTTCAACAGCAGGGTAGTGTGACCCGGTCTCCCCACAACGTCGGCGGAGTTAGGTTTATGGACTGAGGCTGCGGGCAGTGTGGGAATTAGTGCCATACTTGGGAACAAATGGGTGGCTCAGCAGTGGCCGGCTTGGTGGGGTGAGAGTGGTCTGACAGTCAATATAGGTTTCCTAGAACTATTTCCAATCTGGGTTGCACTGGCTGTTTGGCCTCATCAGTTGTGTAATCAATCTGTGATTTTCTGTTCAGTCAACATGACAGTGTGCGCCCGTCCGCGACTGGACGGGACCAGGGGCCACGACCCCTGCTCGTTCCACGGACCCGCTTACTAAATATACCTTTAATGACCTGCTTGGATTGAGACCCTTGGTAGATAACGAGTGCGCCTATTCATACCATCCATTGAATTTGCCCATCCAATGTCGACACTGCCACCTCTGTCTAAAAAGCCCTCAGTCCAAGGATCATCAGAATTCCTTTAATATGCTTCTTTTAAACTGCAGATCGATGCCTAAGCATCAAACTGAAATCTCTCTTCTGCTCGAAGAGCATAATCCGGAAGCAGCTTTCTTTACAGAGACCTGGCTAACCGATTCATCAGTGCCCGATCTTGTCGAGGCACTACCTCATGGCTACCAAATAGCCAGAACAGACCGCATCGCAGGAAGGGGAGGAGGATTGGCAATAGTGTATAAAGACACTTACACCTGTCGATGTAACTCCACCTCCTTCTCCGACTGTGAAAGCGTGTCGTTTAATTTAGAATTTTCACCAAATCTAAATTTCTCTGGCATCCTGGCCTACCGCCCCCCCGGCATGGCCAGACAGTTTTTAGATTCTGCACCCTCAGTTGTAGCAGACTTGGCTATTACATCTGCCAATTTCACACTACTGGGAGATCTAAATATGCATTTTGAAGATTCTGCTGATCATGCAGCCCAAGAACTGATCACTGACCTGTTGGCACTACAGTTGGTCCAACTTGTCTCTTCACCTACTCACGTAAAAGGACATTTATTAGACCCAGTATTTAGCAACTGTCCAGGCCTAGTAACAGAGCCTCCTATTGCCCTTCCATGGACAGATCATCAACTCATTCGGCTAAACTGGCATATCCCCAAACCTCCCATCCTCCCAACAGGCTTACGGGAAGCTCGGGACTGGCCGAAACTATCTACTGATGAGTGGGCTCGTGAACTCCAAGCCACAATCCCTTCAATCACTACTGACCCTACAGAAGCAAACAACACCTTGAACAGTTGGATCACTCAGTCTTTGAACACTATTCTTCCTGTAGTAAAATCTCACACCAAAAGATCTAGGACGTCTGCACCTTGGTACACTACAGAGCTTAGGGAGGAAAAACGCAAGTGCAAAAGGCTGGAAAGAAAATGGCGTCTGGGATATACAGAGTCCGATAAAATAGCATATAGAAACTCCATCAGGAACTATAAGCTTGAGATTAGAAAAGCTCAATCCCAGCATTACGCACAAAAGATTAATGATGCTAGGTCCAATTCAAGGGAAATATATAGTATAGTAAAACACCTTACTGTACTTCCCCAGCCGCCAATAAATAGTGAGGACTTACAAACTCGTTGTAACGAGTTGGCAGACTATTTCTTTAACAAAATAGATAGTATCTACTCTACTTTTCCAGCCATACACTCACAGAATCAGGCAGCCACTGCCAGCTTTTCTGACTATGTAGCAGCAGAAAATAAAACGCCAATTTTGGAGAATTTCCCATTACTACAGCAGGACCTATTAGCTAGCCTAATGACCCAGGTAAAATCGGGCTCCCCCAGTGATTCGGCCCCTCCTAAATTCCTAAGGACTGTCAGTCAGGTCATCCTACCGGTCATGTTAAAAGTACTTAATGCCTCCATCTCCACCAACATAGTCCCTCCTAAGTGGAAGGAAGCGAGGGTAAAAGCACTTGCTAAAAAACCGAATATTAGTACCACCAATTTTAGCAATTATCGCCCTATCTCCTTGCTCCCATGGGCCAGCAAGTTATTGGAAAAATACATCAATGGCCTTTTGACCAAGTTCCTTGAGGAAAACAATCTCCTTGATCGCTCGCAGACTGGCTTCCGCCCCAAGCATGGGACGGAGTCGGCTCTCCTGGCGGTCTTAGAGGAAACTAGGGGCATCTTGGATCGGGGAGGATCGGTGGCAGTCGTCCTCCTCGATCTCAGTGCCGCTTTTGACACTGTAAATCACATTATCTTGTTGCAGCGCCTCAGGGAAATTGGGATACAAGGAGGTGCACTGGAGTGGATCCGCTCTTTTCTGTCCAGCAGGCAATTTCAGGTCTTTGAGGGAGCAACTATCTCCTCAAGCAAGCCCTTGAACTGTGGAGTTCCGCAGGGCTCCTCATTGAGTCCGACGTTGTTTAACGTCTACATGAGACCACTGGCCGGGGTCGTCCGTCCGTATGGTATTAAGATCGTTACCTACGCGGACGACACCCAGCTGGTGGTCTCCCTCACGCCGGCTGGAGACCCTGGAGGTACAGTGGACCTGCCCAAATGTCTGAGCGAGATTAATCGATGGATGACCATGTCTTGTCTCAAACTTAATGGAGACAAGACAGAGGTCATGATGATGGGACATCTAGCACCTCCCTCGATTAATCAAATCTGGCCATCATGCCTGGGCACCCCTCCAGTCCCCAGAGATACCATCAAGAGCCTGGGAATCTGGTTAGATAAGTCCCTAACATTCAATCATCAGGCCACTGTATTATCTGCTACCTGTTTTGGCCTCATTAGAATGCTGAAAAAAATCCTTCCATTACTACCGTTTGAGGCCAGACAAATCGTGGTCCAGGGACTGATACTAGCCAGGCTGGACTTTGGAAATGCGCTCTACCTTGGGACCCCTGACTCCACACTTAAAAAGTTGCAGGTAATCCAGAACTGTGCGGCCCGAACCCTGCTCCAACTCCCACGCAGGACCTCGGTGAAGGCTGGACTGAAAAAATTACACTGGCTTCCGGTGAAAGACAGGATCAGCTTCAAATCCCTTTGTGTTGCCCATCAATCTTTCTGGGAAACCGGACCACTGATTAGTCGCCCCCTAATTACTCCCTACTTTCCCAGCAGACAACTTCGATCCACAAATGCTTTACTAGCGGTAGTACCAATGGTTAAAAGATCCAGATCAGGAGGTCGCTCTTTTTCCCTGAATGCGGCCAAATTATGGAACAGTCTTCCCTTCCACCTTAGGTCCAACCCTGACCTTACCTCCTTTAGGAAAAATTTAAAAACCTTCCTGTTTAATAAATAAGTAACCCTCCCTGGACTCAGCCCCATGGGTAACACCTGTTAGTTTTTCAGCGCTAGGACGCCTCCGGGCAGCTATTTTGCGCTTTATAAAATCCATTTTCATTTCATTTCATTTCATTCATTTCATTTCATTTCATGTATCAATCAACAGGTGGCCAGGTGTAAAATGATACTCCGCCTGTTGAAAGAGATAGTGCTGTTGTGTATGAAGCTGAACATACAGTTTAAAGCTAAGCATGTCCCCGGGTGCTAAATAAGGCAGCTGCTGCACTCTCTCGCTTCAAGATGCAGGTTTTCAGGGAACATCTACCATCTGCAGAGGCGACACCAACACACTTCCCGGAAGCACTCTGGCAGATTTGTGCCCCCAGCTACAGAACCTGGTGCCAGCTAGCCTAGCACCCAGGACAAGGAGGATTTACGAAGGGACGTTTTGGTCTTACTGCGCTTTTTTGGGACAAGATTTGGTGGAGAACTGGGATAAGTCAGGGAAATTCCTTCAGTACTCAGACACTTTGAACAACGAGGGGCATTCTGCGTCGACAGCCAGGCGGCATGTGGCAGCAGTTTCTTTCTTTGCACAGATCAGGGACACCAGGGACCCCATGAATAGTTTCATTGTAAGGAAGGCTCTGAAGGGATGGCGGCGCCTCCAGGGGACCGCCCCAGATCCAAGACAACCAATAGGTTTGGAGCGGCTGGCATCATTATTAAATGCCCTGGGTGGCATTTGCAGTTCAACAGGAGAGGCATTACTGTTTAGAGCTGCCTTTGCACTAGCTTTTTATGGGTTATTTAGGGTGGGGGAACTGGTGGCACGCAATAAGCAGGATGTGCTAGGTGGGCTCCAGCTTAAGCACGCAAGGATACATGGCGATGCACTGTTAATTACCATTAAAAAATCTAAAACTGATCAAGAAGCCCATGGTGAAGGGTTGGTACTTCATCGGGCGCAAAGCAACCCATGATGCCAGTGATGCACCTGGAGACCTTCCTCCGCCAGAGGGTTGGTCCAGTGGGGGGGACACTATTAATGCATTCTGACGGTAACCCGCTTGTTCCAATTCAAAAGGGTGTTAGCCATGGCGATTGACAGGACTGGTTTAGATCCAAAGGACTTCGGGACACATTCATTCTGAATAGGGACTGCCACAGAGGCCACAGCTAGAGGGTTGCACAGTAACAGTGTGAAAAGAGTTGGAAGATGGTCTTCTAATTATTACAAGCGTTATGTGCGGCTGCATATGTTGTGAAGGTGGCAAGACAATGGTAGACTGATGCCTGTCCTGTTTGTTTGCTTATATTTCAGTTTCTCAAACCTGTCAGGCAGTGGGGAAACTGCCATCAGCACATCACCAGCAAGATTCTTCACAACGGCGGCCATATTTGCAGGACAAGGGTGCAGATTTTGTATGGGTCATTAGTCATTCTTATGTACGGTGTGTTAAATCGTTTTTTCTTGCTGGTAATTACAGGCAGAGAGCTGAGCAGGATGGTTTCAAGGTTTCTTTCCATGGTAAAGGGAGTCCCTGCCTCAGTCAGTTTAGGGGGTTTGTTACAGATCTGTTGAACAGACACAGTCCGCCGCCCACAGTCGTAATCTTGCATTTGGGCGGGAACAATCTGGTAAATTTGGGGAGAAGGGTCTTGATGGAGGAGAGAATCTCTGAGGTAGGCTTGTTAGCTAAGACATGCCAGGGCTGCACCATAGTTTGGTCCCAGATGATACCCAGATTCAAATGGAGGGGAGGAGATTCTGTAAAAGCATTGATCCACTCGGTAAAGAGGATCAACAATAAAATTGAGAAATTGTTTAGGTCACCTCAGCTGCAAAACATAGTGCAAGGGTGTGTCAGGGGGAACCCTGCTTTTTAAAAGACGTGGTCCATCTGACTAGATTAGGTAATGAAATCTTATTGGAGAACATTATGGCTTTGCTAGGGGGTGCTAGGGCAGGGCATGACCTTTCATTGTAGGAGGATAGGGATGTGCAGATAGTCGGGCAACTATGTTGGCCTGTGCGGTAAGGTCATGATTGGTGAGCAGTCAATTTAAGGTCTTTAGGGGGCGGTGCCATTCTTGAATGGAGTTGCCCAGGGGGAGGGACAAGTGGTCTCTCCTAGAACTCCAGGGGCGGAACAGCCGGTTGGCTGGATGGGTGCAGGGGAGGGGGAGTCACGCTTTCTTTAGGCTAGTTAGCCACCCCGCACGGGCACAATGACGTCACTGAACAGGGCAGAGAGCAAGGGTCCCCACTTGTTAATGGAGACATGGAGCGTACGGGCGTAACCGGGGGCGGGGGGGGAGTATCCTCTCAGTAAACGGGCCCTCTGAGCATGCGCACTCTTACGAGAGGGCGTGGCTGATTGATAAGGATCTGACACCAGTTAGCGACCTTGCCATAGGCCCAAATAGGATACGTAGAAAAATCAATAATGTGTGATTATGATTCAGATATTAGTTTCGGATAGGAAGTACTTTGTATTAGAAGTATGTTAAGGTTAGCTATCTGATATCTGTTTACATGAATTGTAATCTAATGTCAAGTACGTTTTTCTGCATAAATAATTGTGTAAATATTGTTTATTTCAATTTCTTATTTGATTTTATGATTTAATAAATACGGTCGGGGTTGTACAACCCCCCGCCTCCAAAGAAAGAAATTTTCTCTCATGTCCATTTTTAATAAATGTTGGTCTACACATGGCGGGAGAGGGGGATGTTCGGTAGTCCCTGGTCATATCGTGAACTGTCATCCCAGGCAACCCCGCGACTATACCTGCTGTGCAAATCTGTGCAAGCAAGGACATTTCGGTGTAGGTGAGAAGCCAAATGGAATAGAGCAGTACTGATTTAATGATCCATGCTAAAAACAAAAGAAAGTGTCTCCATGTGGTGGTTTTTTTCTCGCTCATTTGAGTGGAAAGGTGTTGGACTTGGCCCTTCTGGTAGGTTCACCCCTAAACTTTTTGATTTTAATTGTGACCTGGTGCTAGTTATTTTTGGCTTCTGCGCACTTTCACTGTGTTCAAGTTTAAAGTGCGTGCACACTCTGAGTGCGTGATGTGAGATTGGCCTTCCCTCCCATAGGAATGCATGGGGAATGTATGTGTCCATGTTAGTTCCTGATGTGTGGGGAGTGCAGGGTCGAGTTTGGTATGTGTGGACTCTTGTGGTTAAATGCTGCACGATGATGTGTGCAGCTGTAATGTGTCTAGTGTGGAAGTGCCACTTCTACAAGTTGGCATGTCTGTGTAATAAGGTGAAATGACTGTCTGGCTTGTGATTGGCTGTAGCTGGCTGGTGTGCCTGGCTCCAGGAGTCAGGATGGGTCTGCCCCAGTGGTGAGTGGAGAGATCTGCATATTGATGGCAGGGAGGAGGCACCTGGGACCTGAATAGGGCTGGGCTTTCCCTACACAATGCTGACTCCGCCCCCTGTGGTGCGACTGATGACCCTAGCCTGTCCAGTGAATGGGGAGAGGGGCTGAGCACAACAGAGTGCTCCAAAACCAGCTGAGTCTGGTTTTCCCTTAACCCTGCAGCCTCAGACTAAGGATTTATGTATATAAAAAGGGTATGTGACCCCATGCAAAATGTTCTGTTCCTGATCCAAGCTTGAGGGGGGCCTGCTGCTGCTTCTGGGTGCCAGGAGCACCGCTACTGGGGACTGCCTCCCTGCCTGGAGGGCCCTGTGAGCTGGCCCCTGAGCCCTGCCTTTGCCCCCCTGCCTTTCTAAAGAACTTGTCCTGGACTTGAAACTCTGGGCTTTTTGTAGCACTGTGGAGCGCCTTATTTGCATCCTGAGAGGGGCAGAGCTTAATTCCCTCAGCAGCATGGAGCTGCGATCAATTTACGAGGGATTCCCCGGAATGGCTAATTCCCCTTCCCCCCACGACCTTGATTATCGGAGCAGGTGCCCACCCCGCTCATTGCCGTGCCCAGATAAAAGTACTTTGTGAGTGCCCGCCTCGCACATCTGCCGTGCCCGTGTGATTGCCCTAGCAGGTGCCCACCCCGCCTGGGACTGTGTTTCTAAACCGGGAGCCTACCCCGGATTAGGAGGGAAAACACCGCCGCCGCCCCAAGCTACCAAGACAACCGAACCCGGAAGTCAGGCCGAGGAGTGCCTGAGATAGGGCGGCATTTCCTTTTGTTCGAAGAAAGCCCATGCGCCCACGTGAGTGCCACCGGAAACAAAGAGGTACGTGCCGGAGAGCCCCGTTGTGCAGCTAAGGGGCAGAGAAGTGCTGCTGTCGCTGGCGGGACTCCTGTGTTGTTGAGAGGGCCCCGCCCCCTCGAAGAGGAAGGTCCCGGCCATCGGAAGAAGTGCTGTTGTCCGCGAGGCTCCTCGAGTGAAGGGAGAGCCCCTCATCCCAGGAGAGGAGCCGTCCCAGGAAGCAGCACTGGAAGAGGAGCCCCCGCCACATGTCCGGGTGAGTGGGGCTGTGTTGTACCACTTAAGGGGAGGCTCCCAGCGCTCTGTAGTGCGGCTGGCCCAAGCGAAGTGACCCAGTCCATCTCCAGAGCGGGTCCGCCGTTGCAGGCCGCTCCAGCGTTTGGGGGCATATTTCCTTTGTCCTTTCCCGAGGCTCCAACGTGGGGAACATTTCTGTTTTAGAGTCCACGAAGTTCCTAAGGGCACAGTTGTTTAGTCATAAAGCCTGCGAGGCTCCCACGTTATTTTGGGGCACTGTTGTTTCGTTGAGCCCCACAGGAGAGCCAGGAAGCACACTGGTGCCAGGCTCAGTTCCTAGAGCTGCCCAGCACTTAGTGGGCAGCTGCTTTATTTAGACCCTTGCGAATCCTTTTTGGCTGCCTGCGCAGCCAGCCCAGACATTCTGGACATTGGGCCTCTAAGCCCCTGAGAGGCTAGGTTGGCATGGGGTCAGTTCTGTGTACTTTATGGCGCAAATGTGATACTTGCCTAATGTGATTTATGCAATGCTTGTTGCCTAAACCTCTAAATGTGTTTATGCTTAGGAGGTTGTTTTTCCTAGTATAAGTTATGCTAGTGAGTTGATGGTTCCCTGCGTGATATTGGCCTAAGGTGTTTAGGATTGAGTAGTGTGTACTTACCTTTTACCAGTGGTTACTGGTTGTGTTCTACCCTCGCTATTTGGTGCTACAATTATTCTATGTTCTAAGTGCTATTCCTACAAAGTGTTATTTCTACAAAGTGCTAGTTCTACCAAGTGCTTATTCCTGACAGTGGTCCATGTGGCCCTGTCCTGTGTATATAATCCCCTGTAAATTCTGCCCGTGCCAGTGGCACAGTGTAAATTGTGTGTTTATTATCTAATGTGTTTGGTATAATACAAAGGCTATTTTTATATATAACCCTGTGTGGAGTTTCCTTTGTGGTGGGCTTTGGGTGTTGTCGCTGGGTGCGCGCGCAAACGCTTTACACATTGCCTCCGAGATAAGCCTGACTGCTCGTGCCAAGCTACCAAGGGGGTGAGCAGGAGTTATCTTTGGCGGGTGACTTCCTTGCCCTTACTAGAGTGGTGGTTTCTGCCTGGCTTTGGCGCAAGCCTTAGCCAACCAGAAATCGCCATTTCTAACATTGGTGACCAGCGGTGGGAAATTGGACTTTGTGTTTGCGCTGTACCGCAGCAGCAACTGGCTGCACCACAAAACTCTGCATTTTAGATAATCACATTTTGGGGATTATTGTTTTTTTTAAGTTCCATTATTTCTTCTCCTAAGAGTGTCATTTTCAGATTGTGTACTCTTGCTTCAGCTCAGATAGTTAAGTCCCCTGCGTTGCACATGTCTGTGAGCATCCTACCAAGACGGAATCTGCTTTTAATTTCTGCGGTCTGTTTATGCATGAGTTGATAGAGTTTTATGAAACGAGAGGCATCGCAGTGAACGAGTCAGACACCCAGTCCAAGCTTAGGGATAACCGAATCCAATGACAGAAGGAGGACTGGGAACATGAGCACAGTGAGGAGGGCCCGGGCCTCGCACCATGAGGGTGGTGGGTCTGAGGGGAGCCCTGAAGAGTCTGAAGAGGAGAAAGAAAATGACAGTACATGGACGCCAGTAGAGAGTGAAGACCCCATAGATAGGGAGTCCCTTGCTGGGTCCAGTGTCAGGAGCAGCGCCCCATCCCGTTCCCTGTCCCCAGAGGAGTGGGAAGATAGGAGGGAAGAAAGGGAGCACCCGCTGGCGTTGGAACAGCTCAGGTTAGAGCATTCCCAGGCAATGGCACAGCTGGGTGTTAGGAAGAAAAAGCTATAGACTGAGAGGGTCTTAGCGCAGGAGAGGATGAGGAGGCTGAGAGGGCCTTCCCCAGAGAGAAATTAGCTCTGGAGGGTAGACTATCTCCTGCTCGCAGTTATAGTTTTCTGGATTCCCCAGGAAGGGTTGAGTCCAGTGGTGGCAGCGATATAGACTTCAGTGCAGGAAGTCCCATTCCCAGTTCCCAGAGTATGGTGCCTGTTTCCCAAGAGGAGGAAAATAGATGAAGTTCAGGAACCATAGGAAACCACCTCACCAGCGTTGGGTGTATTTTGTGGATGACTCTTAGGATGCAATGGAGGATTGGCTGGCGGCTAACCCGGACGAGGAGAGGGACAGAGTAGTAAATATGTTTCTCAAAAAGCAGTTGCTCAGTATTTGTTCTCCAGGGTTGCGCCAGCACCTGTTGAGGTATAACTCCTTTTGTCCTTGGGCGCTTGCAGAGGAAGCAGAGCGCTGGGAAAGTGCTAGAGGTTCTGAAGAGTCATTGGTGTGTGATTCCAAAAGTAGTGGTTCAGGTATCTTTCAGCCCAGCGTGGTAGAAGAGGTTCAGAGTAGCCCAGCTAGGTCCCAGTGTAGCGAGAGGGGTGTAGGGGCTTACGACCTGTCTCAGTGGAGCGGGAGTGAGTGTGTGACCGAGAGTCCCCAGACGTCCGAAGCCCTGTCTCAGAGCCTGGATGGTTTCTTCAGGGAACACCAGGTTGGGGACCTAGACTGTCCTGTTAGTCAATTTGAGGAGGATCACCTAGTGTATAGAGGACCTGGAGCATCTGTAAGTAGAGCTCCAGTGATCCTAGTGTCCGGCAGTGCCACTCCAGTTGGGAGGGCACAGGAGTCCGAAGTGAGGAGTGTTTGGGGGATGAGTTCTGAGTGGACCAGGGACTAGCCAGTTGGGCTACGTTCCCTTGGGGGGACCCGGGTGACACCACTTCTGTTCAGGCGGGGGTCTTCGCGCACTGTCAGTTGGACAGGAGACGGGAGATCTGCACCACACAGACAGTCACTTAACATATGAGTCCTGTGTTAGCCTCAGGGGGTGGTTTGTAAGTCCCCAGAAGTTCTGGAGTGCCAGGCAAGTATCCCACCAAAGGTTTTAGACCGGAGGTTGGGAGGCCAGGTTCAGAATCCACCTGACCTGGAGGGAAGGACATCTGCAACCATTTTCCTGACCGGTTCATCTTTAAGGGGTACCACTCCAGTTGGGAGGGTGCAGAACTATGGAAGGGGGTGCAGAGGGTGGGAGTCCTCCCCTCTGACCCCGGTGCAACCTGAGGGTTTAAACCCTAGGTTGAGAGAATGGTGTTCTATGGGTACCCCTCGAAGGAGGAGAGGGCGGAACCCTAGAAGGAGAGGTAGGGGAGGAGAGCCTTCCCTGTAACTCCTGGTCCGCCTGAGAGGCTGGAGAACCAGTGGCAGTCTAGGCCTGTCCCGAGGAGAGGAAAAGTGGAGAATGGCTACTATGTACCAGGGGTTACTACCCCCACTCTGTGCATAGGCAAGGACCAGTGGCACCTGGGTGGCCTAGGGCCTGGTCCTGGCCACAGACCGCTTGGGAGTACCATTGGGGTAATACCCAGTTCAGTCAGTCAAAGTACTTTTATTCGATTTTGGTAAAATCATAAAAAGACATTGCATACAAAAGTTCATAAGTACATTTACAGTTGCTTCAAGTATAATCATGTTAAAAAAGAGATTAAAATACATGACCAAAGCTTTACAATATATCCTTATAAAAAGCAGTTATATCTATAAAAATATAAAAATATCCGCAACAGCAGACGCAGTGCAAATAGACAGTTTGATATACAGCAAAAGGAAATCATTGTATACTGTCAATGGATACATGCTTAGCTTTGATACGCACTGCTGCGGCCAAGAAACTTCCCATACAGAAAATTGTGCGAATGGTACTCATCGACTGTAAATATAGGAGTGCCGGTTTGACTTGTCTGAAGCCCGCCTCCCTTAAAATTGGGAGCAAGTATTTCTTTCGGGGCACTGAGAACAGTGTGCAAAACAGAACAAAGTGCGTGGTATCCTGAATTGAATGATTGTCACAAGAGCACAGGGGGGCTAACTCTCTTTAGCCGAGGATGGATAATTTCCCAGTAGGTAAGGGATCAGCTTTAATCTAAATTTTGTCAAGAGGAACCTATGGAATGGTCTTGTGACTATTGTAAGATACGGTTCCATAGCAATGGAGCATTTTGTTAAATAAGGAGTCCTGACCAAGGGCTTCTGTAGTTCTTTTTCCTCTCGGTTAGATCTTGCCAGGGACAAAAACTGCCTCTTGATCAAAACTACGTCCTTTTTTATTATGCTTTTAGGGGATTCAAAAAGTTCCGATCTTCCTAACCGATGAAATGACCTCCTCAGGTAATCCAGCCAAGGAATCTTTTTATGGTGCTCCAGTGACATAACATCTTCCATAATAGCATGGTTCAAGGTTACCTCTTTGTTGAGCCACATCTTTAGCCAGTAAATCAGTGGGGCCAGGTTTAGCCTGTCAGTTATATAGTCCATGCCCACCTCCAAATGAATGGAATAAGTTGGGGTAGATAGGGGGACTGATAGTAATGAGCGTAAAAACCTGTTCTCCGCTCTCTGGATAGGTTCAAGCTGTGCGTAACTGTAGGAGAGTAGGGTCTGCTATCCTATGGTCACCCCAAATTTTTGCTTTTTGCTTCACTGGTTTCTGACTTAATGTGGCTGTGGGCCTGCTAATCAGACCCACAGCCTGCTGTTCTCTCTCTAAATTGATGCCCATGCACTTTAGGTGCCTTACGAATTGGAACTGGTTCACCTTATGAGCCCCTGTAATAGTGCACCCTAGGTGCCCAGGGCATAGGTGTATCCAAGGCCTACCAGGGGCTGCAGCACGTATTGTGCCACCCCTGGCCTGGCCTCCATATTTGACACAACTGGCTGATCACTCAGCTGGGGTAAGTCGGTGTAACCACCTCTTACTTAGGTACAGTATGTCTGTGCCTAACCCTAAACTGGACACATATGTTCCTATCAGCCACTCCTATGGAAGGCCTCATCAATCCTGGAGGCAGAGTGCGTGGAAATATGTGAGATGGTGCTCTGGCATGAGCTGAGCCTGTCTGCAGCTGTCGGGAACAACTCCCTAAGCTGTTCCGGGATATTGCCATACCATATACTCTTAAGTGCATTATAATCCTCGCGGTTAAATGCTATCTTTGGTTTGGCTTTATCAAAACATGTCGAGTAAGGTGTCATACGAATTGGAATACTATCCCCTCGCCAATTCTGGCGACGGGGATAGCATTCCACCCTTCTAGAGGGACACGACATGTGTGTAGCCTTAACCCCGGTTAAAGTTAAACAGAGCCTCAGCTTCACAAAATGGACGCTGCCACCACAGACACAAGTCTGGCCTCCTGCTGCTGACCGAAACTCGGCAGATGGTGGCCTGGACAAAGGGTTTCCTGCCTTGGGAGGTGCGAGCACCACCCCAGACAGGATTTTGTGTATTAGGTAGGACAGGGCTGAAAAGAATCAGACATGCCCGGGGCACACAAGGTGTCCCCGTGCATAGGCCAGTCCAAACCGGTTCTGGGGCCTTCCAGCCCCAGTCCTGGCGCGGAGCTGGACAAAGGAAAGGGGGTGTAACCGCCCCCCTTCCTGGTTCCTCCCAGAGGAGGGACCTAGTAGGTGATCCACCCCCAGTTTGGGAATAAGAGGGGGAGCAGTGCCATTGCACAGCAGATCATCTCGAAATCAACTTAAAACTAAGAAGAAGACTGGGCTTCGACATTCTGCTGCACAGAAGACTGAAGAAGAATCTCCCTTGTGGCCAAGGAGTGACCACCCTGTGAACACAGGTACCAACCAGCAACTCGACGTCTGCTTTGCCGCCGCCTCCCGCCGGAGACCGAGCCCAGAGCCCGACAAGAACCAGACTCCCAGACCTCTCAGAGCCCGATCCACAGTCCCTGCGAAGAAGGGACCCGTGGAGGCACCGAGTGACGTGGGACCGGACCTCTTGAAAGACACTCGAAAAGCTGACTGCGCAGCTTCTGAGGCATCCTCGACGTTGTGCTTTGGGGATTGAGAACCCCCACCACCGAGCAGCCCTTGCACCGAAGATCAGCCCTCCAGCATCTCCACGATCTGCGTGGGGCC
This sequence comes from Lissotriton vulgaris, assembly GCF_964263255.1. Taxonomy (NCBI): domain Eukaryota; kingdom Metazoa; phylum Chordata; class Amphibia; order Caudata; family Salamandridae; genus Lissotriton; species Lissotriton vulgaris. Next base: position 767,897,062 of record NC_141695.1, on the reverse strand, counting down.
CTTTTGCATTGTGCCACTCGACGCGCCATCCCGGCCACTAGCCACGCGGCCAGCGGCCATCTTGGCGACGAACCCGAAGATTTAAAGAGCAGGTCTGGTTGCTCCAGACCTACCCAAGCTCCTGTGAAAAGGAGCACTCGCTCTGACCTTGCTGGTCCGAGTGAACAGCATCTTTCAACTCCTGCGTGGCTTGCATTTGCCAAGGCCTGTTTGCTCCGATCAGGTCGCCGACACCGCCAACAGCGAGAAGCCTACGTGGGACAGCTCGTGACCGACTCCTGGACGTCCTCGACCCCGGGTATCCACGTGGCTGCAGAAAGAAGCTACCCGACAACGCCTGTTTGCACCCGACATCGCCTGGTTCCACTCTGGTTCCACGGTAGTCACTGGCTAGTGACTTTGAACACTGTCCCCTCTGCTTTCAGGTCTTCAACTCTTCAGATCCACCCTTGGATCCACCGGAACTCTTCTCATCGAGCCGCCTGCAGCATCTTCAGCTCCAAGCACCATCGACCAGCGTGACGAAACCCGACACATCTTCGACCCTGTGCACCCGCTTCCTGTGGGTGAGGTAACTCAGCTCCGCCGGTGCTCCTGCACTGGTACACATCCCAAGGGCCTGTGTTTTAAGTTTCAACTCCGTAGGTCACTCGGAAGGTTCCTAACTTTCTAACTTTGTGCTTTTTACGCACCATAGACTTTGTATTGAGAAGTGCGTGCACTTTGAACACTGCACCCGAGTCCCGTGGGCCTTTCCCGACTTAGTTAACTCCAGTCTCGAATAGCTCCAGCGATTCCCAAGGCCCTAGGCCTCTTCACTTTCCTATTGGTATCTCTTATACCACTTTCTCAGTATATGGTTTAGGTGGCCCCTAGGGCTCATCCATATTGTGCAACTTTTGTGTATTTTAAACTGTCTTGTGATTTAACGCTTGTGCTTCTGTGCTCATAAAGAGTCCAGGGGATTTTAATAGTTAATAAATCAATATATATTTTCAATATATATCTGTGTGGTGTCCCTTTTCATTTGGTATTCAAGGGGGTTGTGTATGGTATAACAGCTGGCTTCACATGCCTTTCAGAGTTTAGCCTAAGACTGCTTTGTCCACGTTACCACTAGGATAACTAGTCTACAAGGTTGAATTACAACCATCATCATAAGGGTTGCTTGGCATGGTACAAAGTGATCACTAGAATTAGTGAGCATTATATACCAGGCCAACTTCTCACAGTAACCCCAAATTGGGGCTCCATACATGGCTATTGACAGACATTTCGAGGTGTAAACCTTCAGTAAGGCCTCCATTGGCCTAGCACCCAGTCTTTTGGAAAAGGCCATGAGGGCAGCCGATGACCTGGTCACCGATAGACTTTTTACTGTAACCTGTGGACCCCACGTCCCCCTCTCGTCAAAGAGCACCCCCAGGTAGGGAAAAACTGCAGTTCTGGAGACCTCCTGACCCTTACATCTGAAGGTTTTAATCATACTTGTACCCCTGTGTGCTCCTACTATCATTGTGTGCGATTTGCCCATGTTAACCTTCATATCCAAATCGTCCATGAAGGTACCAAATGCGTCAAGCAAACTCTGCAGGGCGTTACCAGTACGGGCAATAAGGACTGCGTCGTCCGCGTATAGGAGTGGGGGGATCTTAGCTACTCCTACACGCGGAACGTCGCCCCCGGTCTTCTCTAGGCACTCCCCCAAACCATTGATGTATATGGTAAACAGGAGGGGGGCTAATATGCAGCCCTGCCTTACCCCACGCCTTGAGCTAAATTGGGCACTGCATCTTCCCTCCCTGGTGACCCTGACCTTAGCGGACAGGTCCTGATGTAATGAGGCCATGAATATAACCAGGGAGAAAATTACAAAAAACAATTTGATGGACAGAATGTAGATCAATGTCTTACATTCACCCCAGTACAAGGATCTGGGCCTAAATCCATCGTTTTTTGCACTCCACACCACCCTAGGTCAGATAATAGTTCGGACTGGACTGTTCCCATGGGGCACAGGGTCAGAGCTGATTTGCATAAAGCCATTATCTGACCCAGGGTAGTGTGGAGTGCAAAAAACGATGGATTTAGGCCCAGATCCTTGTACTGGGGTGAATGTAAGACATTGATCTACATTCTGTCCATCAAATTGTTTTTTGTAATTTTCTCCCTGAGTGTACTGGGGTAGCTCAGACGTGGGTCCCAGAGCCTCCACACCACTGGAGTCAAGCTAGCCGGGCTGATGAGAGGTGTTACCTCGAAACCGGTCCGGTCCTCGGATGCTTGATTCCGTTCTGGGAAGGACATGGCTTTTGTAGTTCGGACTGGACTGTTCCCATGGGGCACAGGGTCAGAGCTGATTTGCATATCGCCATTGTCTAACCCAGGGTGGTGTGGAGTGCAAAAAAACGATGGATTTGGGCCCAGATCTTTGGACTGGGATGAATGTGTGACATTGATCCACATTCGGTCCATCACCTGTTTTGTTTGCAATTGCCGCCCTAAGTGCGCTGGGGATGCCCAGACATGGGTCCCAGGCACTCCACACCACTGGAGTCAAGCTAGCCGGGCTGATGAGAGGTGTTACCTCGAAACCGGTCCGGTCCTCGGATGCTTGATTCCGTTCTGGGAAGGACATGGCTTTTGTAGTTCGGACTGGACTGTTTCCATGGGGCACAGGGTCAGAGCTGATTTGCATATCGCCATTGTCTAACCCAGGGTGGTGTGGAGTGCAAAAAAACGATGGATTTGGGCCCAGATCTTTGGACTGGGATGAATGTGTGACATTGAGCCACATTCGGTCCATCACCTGTTTTGTTTGCAATTGCCGCCCTAAGTGCGCTGGGGATGCCCAGACGTGGGTCCCAGGCACTCCACACCACTGGAGTCAAGCTAGCCGGGCTGATGAGAGGTGTTACCTCGAAACCGGTCCGGTCCTCGGATGCTTGATTCCGTTCTGGGAAGGACATGGCTTTTGTAGTTCGGACTGGACTGTTCCCATGGGGCACAGGGTCAGAGCTGATTTGCATATCGCCATTGTCTACCCCAGGGTGGTGTGGAGTGCAAAAAACGATGGATTTGGGCCCAGATCTTTGGACTGGGATGAATGTGTGACATTGATCCACATTCGGTCCATCACCTGTTTTGTTTGCAATTGCCGCCCTAAGTGCGCTGGGGATGCCCAGACGTGGGTCCCAGGCACTCCACACCACTGGAGTCAAGCTAGCCGGGCTGATGAGAGGTGTTACCTCGAAACCGGTCCAGTCCTCGGATGCTTGATTCCGTTCTGGGAAGGACATGGCTTTTGTAGTTCGGACTGGACTGTTCCCATGGGGCACAGGGTCAGAGCTGATTTGCATATCGCCATTGTCTAACCCAGGGTGGTGTGGAGTGCAAAAAACCGATGGATTTGGGCCCAGATCTTTGGACTGGGATGAATGTGTGACATTGATCCACATTCGGTCCATCACCTGTTTTGTTTGCAATTGCCGCCCTAAGTGCGCTGGGGATGCCCAGACGTGGGTCCCAGGCACTCCACACCACTGGAGTCAAGCTAGCCGGGCTGATGAGAGGTGTTACCTCGAAACCGGTCCGGTCCTCGGATGCTTGATTCCGTTCTGGGAAGGACATGGCTTTTGTAGTTCGGACTGGACTGTTCCCATGGGGCACAGGGTCAGAGCTGATTTGCATATCGCCATTGTCTAACCCAGGGTGGTGTGGAGTGCAAAAAACCGATGGATTTGGGCCCAGATCTTTGGACTGGGATGAATGTGTGACATTGATCCACATTCGGTCCATCACCTGTTTTGTTTGCAATTGCCGCCCTAAGTGCGCTGGGGATGCCCAGACGTGGGTCCCAGGCACTCCACACCACTGGAGTCAAGCTAGCCGGGCTGATGAGAGGTGTTACCTCGAAACCGGTCCGGTCCTCGGATGCTTGATTCCGTTCTGGGAAGGACATGGCTTTTGTAGTTCGGACTGGACTGTTCCCATGGGGCACAGGGTCAGAGCTGATTTGCATATCGCCATTGTCTAACCCAGGGTGGTGTGGAGTGCAAAAAAACGATGGATTTGGGCCCAGATCTTTGGACTGGGATGAATGTGTGACATTGATCCACATTCGGTCCATCACCTGTTTTGTTTGCAATTGCCGCCCTAAGTGCGCTGGGGATGCCCAGACGTGGGTCCCAGGCACTCCACACCACTGGAGTCAAGCTAGCCGGGCTGATGAGAGGTGTTACCTCGAAACCGGTCCGGTCCTCGGATGCTTGATTCCGTTCTGGGAAGGACATGGCTTTTGTAGTTCGGACTGGACTGTTCCCATGGGGCACAGGGTCAGAGCTGATTTGCATATCGCCATTGTCTAACCCAGGGTGGTGTGGAGTGCAAAAAAACGATGGATTTGGGCCCATATCTTTGGACTTGGATGAATGTGTGACATTGATCCACATTCGGTCCATCACCTGTTTTGTTTGCATGAATATAACCAGCGCCTCGTCTATCTCAATCTTCAGTAACATGGCCCAGAGCTTTGTTCTGTTCACCAAATCAAAAGCCGAGGAGAGGTCCATGAATGCTAGAAATATGGACCCCTCCTTGGCGACCGTGTATTTGGCGAGCAGAAGATGTAAATTGGAGCACTGTTCCAATGTGCCTCTATTTTCCCTGAAGCCATATCGTATTTCGGCTAGCCCACCATGTTTCTCTATACTCTCCCTCAGCTTGGTTAACAAGACTTTGCCTAAGATTTTAACGGCAGAGTCCAGGAGAGATATGGGCCTATAACAGCCTGGGTAGTCCCGATTACCTTTCTTAAAGATTGGGACGATGATGGAGGTTGCCCAGGAAGATGGGTAAAAGCTACTGGTGGCCGCGTTAAATACATTGGTCAGAACGCCTGCCCAGATGCCAGGGGAAGATTTATACAATTCGGCCGGCACTCCGTCAGGCCCTGGTGCTTTCTTCATTGAGGTTTCATGGATGGCTTTTTCCACTTCACCTATATTGAAGCTCAGGGCATAGGACTTCAGGGCGCAGGTGGGTTGGGGGTACTGTCCATGCTCTCACCTCCATATAATGCGCTAAAGTGACTAATCTATTTTTCATCCGGAATCACACAATCCATGACTGAATTAGGTGTGTCCGTGAAAAAGGGCTGGTTTATTATATTCCAGAATTCTTTACTGTCCCTTAGAATGTCTACGTTCAATAGGTTATCCCAGGCTATTGACTTGATCGTCTCTTTCCTTGATTTGATTGCCAACTTGTACTGCTTCCTAAGGTATGCTATATTCCTCATGTCCCTTATAGGTTGCTTTAAAGCAAGCATCAGCAGTCTGGGCCTTGGAGCAGCTTGCATCGAACCAGCGATGGGGTTTGCTGGTTCCCCGCCTCGTGCTGACCGTGAGATCAGTCACAATTTGGTTGCAAATTGCTTCAAAGGCCCCCTTAATTTCATTTACAGGGGACAAAGTGTTTTGGCAGACCTCTAGATAGCGGTTGATTTTTGGTAGTAGCTCTGCGTGAAAAATATTGGGCACTACATTGGCCCACTTTCTCCCCTGGTCGGATGGACGTACTGAGATGTGGACCTCTTGTGGTTGGGGCATAGGGCCCATATAGTGACCCCAGGCTACCTCCGCTACTACCGGGTCGTGGTCACTATGTACAGACACCAGCGTGTTATATGACATTACCATATTCAGTATTCCTGGGGTCATAAATTTGTAGTCGATAGTGGATCCTGGGATGGTGTCTTTGTAGGTGTGAGATCTAATGGTGCCTTCGGGTGAGTTAGGTTCATAGAGAGTATGGTAAGCCACTAAGTCTTCTAACTCTGCCCCCTCGATAGAGTGCTCAAAATGTGGCCATACTGGCCCTGCGGGGTCTGCCCTAATCGTTGAACCACAGGGACTATTACATGGGTGAATATTAAAATCTCCTAAAAGAATAATTTTGTGACTGAAACATGTATTTTGGCTGACAGAAACTAAAAAGGAAGTTAGGCTGGCAATACTATTATTGCTAGTACCCTTATTCATTGAGTTATAAAAATTGATATAAAAGGTACTCATGGAAGGGGAAACTAACCTTTCGACTATTAGCAGGTTTGGGCAGGGATTGTTGACCAGTTTCAACAAGCCTTTGAGTTTCAAGGAAAAAAGGGTTATAAGGCCACCCTAGCTCTACCTGAACTACTTGAGGATGCGGCCCTAACGAAGCTAGTAATGCCGTCCAGACAAAATCTATCTGCCGTATCCCAGGTCTCCTGCATGGCAATAACTTCGTATCCGCGGACCACTCCCACCCAATCCTCATTTGTAACCTTGCTTTTAATACCTGCCACATTCCAGCTAGCGAGTTTGCATACCATGTCCTTCCCCCGGTCGCCAGGTCCTGTTTGGAGGGGTCGCCCAGGAGCTAGTGGTCAATTGACGTCCTCCAAACACTCCATAACCTCCAAGCCCTCCATGCCTGATAGTGGAGCAAAACGGTTACTGGTGGGTATCTCGCTAACTGGTGGTGCATCGCCCGCCCCTTGAGCTGGTGCTAGCAGTGATATGGGTTCTGAACTTTGAACACGGCGTTGAGAGGAACCCATGATAGTGGCCGCAGCGGAACCTGCACTTGGGCGTGAGATCAGGGTTGAGCTTGTGGCGCCGTGACGGAGTCCAACATAGGTTCTCTTCACAGGAGGATAAAAGAACCCCAGTGGTATGGGTCTCTCATGATCTCTGGGGGTTTTAACAGAACCGTCCCAGAAAAGTTTATCTGCCAGATTGGGCCTGTTGAAATGTATTACCATGCAGTCCCCCATAGTGATTTTAAGTCTTTTCCCAACACACACCACTCTCCTTGCAAAGATAATCGAGTCTGCGGGGTTCTCCCCACTGGAAGAATCAGCGCACCAAGTTTTTGCTTTATGTAGAAGGTTCCTGGTGGATTCAAATTCACCCTCTCAAGCGGTGGCACTCCTATAAACACTGCCACCAAAGGGGCAGCAGCCGGAGGTAAGTTTAAGTTGTACTTGCTTGGTTTTGATTTCCTGTGCGGGGACGTGGGTGGTGGCAATCGTGGGTGGGTAATAGGTGTTTGACCCGCTTGACTTGCGGGTGTGATAACTTGGGAAAGCTGCCCTCTGGGGACTATGCCCTCACCCATCTGAGGCGGGACTGTGGTACTGGGACTTGGCCCTCCTGGCACGCCAAGATCTTGGGGCGAAGTGCCCCTCTTGGGCTGGTCAATGGACGTTGGGTAGGAGGTAATGATTTCATCCAGCTGAGCACATTTCTTGAGGAGATCGGACAAGCAGGAATTAAGTGTGTCAACAATGTCTTTTGCGATGCCCACTTGCAATGGCTTGATTCTGGCAACAAAAAGCGCCTCCAGTTGGTCCCCAAGGGGCTCAGGTGGTTTGGTGGCTGAGGCCGATGCTTTGTTTTTTTACCTCTGGCCCCCTTTGGCGGTTGGGCTGCCTGTTGACATGGCTGCGATGGCTCAATGGGGGTACTGGGCTTGGTTGCTGTTGTGGCTAGGGGGGTCGAGTTAGTGTTGATAATTACCACGGGGTCCAAAGGTATAGGGGGGACCACTGTCGTTGTGCCCGCTGGGCTGATGGGAACAGCTCGGTGGTAGGTGACTCCGCTACCACAGGCAATGTCAGACCCAGTTCTTGTTCAGCGCTAGCAATTTCTTTGGTAAGGGCCCCCACTGCTGAGTAAAGATATGACAAAATGGACTTAGAATGCCTGGGCATTTTAGCATTTTTCCCCTCATCCTTACAAGTCGGTGTTTTCTTGCGCTTACCCATTGTTCGTGGTTGAGATGATGTAAAGGGGGTGGCCCCGCCCCGCCTCGGACTGCAAAAGACTGCCCCGCCCTTGTCGCGGGCAGCTCCCGTGCGCGAGTGGAGGACGCGAGCTATGAAGCGCCTCCTGGCGTGCTGGAAATGCCTGCGGTGTGCCCCGGTCCTGGGCTGTGCAGGCAGGTTTGTTTCCCCCAGGGCTCGCCGGGGACGCGAGCTATGAAGCGCCTCCTGGCGCGCTGGTGATGCCTGTGGTGTGCGCCGGTCCCGGGGCTGCTGGGTAGTGTAGTTCCCAGACGGGAACTACCGCCGTTTCCCTCACGGCTCTCCCGGCCTGCGTGGCCGTTCACCTCACGGCGCTGGGGTCAGCGTCACAGCGTGCCCCTGCCACGGGCTGTGCAGGCAGGTTTGTTTCCCCCAGAGCTCGCCGGGGACACAAGCTATGAAGCGCCTCCTGGCGGCTGGTGATGCCTGCGGTGTGCGCCGGTCCCGGGGCTGCTGGGTAGTGTAGTTCCTGGATGGGAACTACCGCCGTTTCCCTCACGGCTCTCCCGATCTGTGTGGCTGTTCACCTCACGGCGCTGGGGTCAGTGTCACAGCGTGCCACGGGCTGTGCATGCAGGTTTGTTTCCCCCAGGGCTCACCGGGGACGCGAGCTATGAAGCGCCTCCTGGTGTGCTGGTGATGCCTGCGGTGTGCGCCGGTCCCGGGGCTGCTGGGTAGTGTAGTTCCCAGATGGGAACTACCGCTGTTTCCCTCACTGCTCTCCCGGTCTGTGTGGCCGTTCACTTCACGGCGCTGGGGTCAATGTCACAGCGTGCCCCTGCCACGGGCTATGCAGGCAGGTTTGTTTCCCCCAGGGCTCGCCGGGGATGCGAGCTATGAAGCGCCTCCTGGCGTGCTGGTGATGCCTGCGGTGTGCGCCGGTCCAGGGGCTGCTGGGTAGTGTAGTTCCTGGATGGGAACTACCGACATTTCCCTCACTGCTCTCCCGGTCCGCGTGGCCGTTCATCTCACGGCGCTGGGGTCAGTGTCACAGCGTGCCCCTGCCACGGGCTGTGCAGGCAGGTTTGTTTCCCCCAGGGCTAGCCGGGGACGCGAGCTATGAAGCGCCTCCTGGCGCGCTGGTGATGACTGCAGTGTGCGCCGGTCCCGGGGCTTCTGGGTAGTGTAGTTCCCGGATGGGAACTACCTCCGTTTCCCTCACGGCTCTCCCGGTCTGCGTGGCCGTTCACCTCACGGCGCTGGGGTCAGTGTCACAGCGTGCCCCTGCCACGGGCTGTAATAATACCCAGTTGTTCCAGACAGCATTTTTAAAAGGAACCCTATGGGTTCACCGTGGCGTAGAACCGGATGGTGTCCCTGCAGTTGCGGGCCCGCATCCGTGTTCTAGCGCCCAAAGCAGGGAAGCCCATCACGGTGGTGATTGGTCTACCATGCGTTTTGGCTGGAAGGGGGTTGTTTTGGACTTGGCCCTTCTGGCAGGTTCACCCATAAACTTTTTGCTTTTAATTGTGACGTGGTGCTAGTTATTTTTGGCTTCAACGCACTTTCACTGTGTCCCAGTGTAAAGTGCGTGCGCACTCTGAGTGCGTGTGGTGAGATTGGCCTGCCCTCCCATAGGAATGCATGGAGAATGTATGTGTCCATGTTAGTTCCTGATGTGTGGGGAGTGCAGGGTCGAGTTTGGTATGTGCGCACTCGTGTGGTTAAATGATGCGCGATGATGTGTGCAGCTTTAATGTGTCTAGTGTGGAAGTGCCACTTCTAGAAGTTGGCATGTCTGTGTAATAAAGGTGAAATGACTGTCTGGCTTGTGATTGGCTGTGGCTGGCTGGTGTGCCTGGCTCCAGGAGTCAGGATGAGTCTGCCCCGGTGGTGAGTGGAGAGACCTGCATATTGATGGCATGGAGGAGTGCACCTGGGACCTGAATAGGGCTGGGCTTTCCCTACACAATTATGACTCCGCCCCCTGTGGTGCGACTGATGACCATAGCCTGTCCTGTGAATGGGGAGAGGGGCTGAGCACAAAAGGGTGCTCCAAAACAGCTGAGTCTGGTTTTCCCTTAACCCATGCAAAATCTTCAGTTCCTGATCCAAGCTTGAGGGGGGCCTGCTGCTGCTGCTGGGCGCCAGGAGGACTGCCACTGGGGACTGCCTCCCTGCCTGGAGTGCCCTGTGAGCTGGCCCCTGGGCCCAGCCTTTGCCCCCCTGCCTTTCTAAAGAACTTGTCCTGGACTTGAAACTCTGGGCTTTTTGTAGCACTGGGGAGCGCTGTATTTGCATCCTGAGAGGGGCAGAGCTTCTAAATTCCCCCAGCAGCATAGAGCTGCGATCAAGTTACGAGGGATTCCCCGGCGTGGGGATTCCCCCCCAGGACCTTGATTATCGGAGCGGGTGCCCACCCCGCTCATTGCCGTGCCCAGATAAGAGTACTTTGCGAGTGCCCACCTCGCACATCTGCCGTGCCCGTGTGATTGCCCTAGCGTGTGCCCACCCCGCCAGGGACTGTGTTTCTAAACCGGGAGCCTACCCCAGATGACAAGGAAAATCACCGCCACCAGCCCGAGCCACCAAGACAACCGAAACCGGAAGTCAGGCCGAGGAGTGCCTGAGGTTGGGCGAGACTTCCGTTTGTCCGAAGGAAGCCCCGCGCCCGCATGATTGCCCCCGGAAACAAAGAGAGACGTGCCAGAGAGCCCCGTTGCGCAGCTAAGGGGCAGAGAAGTGCTGCGGTCGCTGGCGGGGGTCCTGTGTTGTGAAGAGAGCCCACCCCACTGAAGAGCTGAAGAGGAAGGTCCCGGCCGTCCGAAGAAGTGCTGTTGTCCGCGAGGCTACCCGAGTGAAGGGAGAGCTCCGCAGCCCAGGAGAGGAGCCGCCTAGGAATAAGCACCGGACGGGGAGCCCCCGCCACAGGTCCGGGTGAGTGGGGCTGTCTTATACCACTTGGGGGGGGGGGGTTCCCAGCGCTCCGTAGTGTGGCTGGCCCAAGCGAAGTGACCCAGTCCATCTCCAGAGCGGGCCCACCGTTGCGGGCTGCACCAGCGTTTGGGGGGCATATTTCCAGAGTTCCGTGGCTCAAACGGGCATTCCTATCACTCCAAAGCCCACGAGGTTCCACCGATTGCTTGGGCACACTCTTTGTTTTAGAGCCCCGAGGCTCCAACGTGGGCAACATTTCTGTTTTAGAGCCCACAAGGCTCCTGAGGGCACAGTTGTTTGGTCATAGAGCCTGCGAGGCTCCCACGTTATTTTGGGGCACTGTTGTTTTGCTAAGCTCCACAGGAGAGCCAGGAGGCACGCTGGTGTCAGGCTCAGTTCCTACAGCTGCCCAGCACTTAGTGGGCAGCAGCTTCGTTTAGGCCCTTGCGAATCCTCTTTGGCTGCCTGAGCAGCCAGCCCAGACATTCTGGACATTGGGCCTGTAAGCCCCTGAGAGGCCAGGTTTGCCTGGGGTCTGTTCTGCGTACTTTTTGGTGCAAATGTGACACTTGCCTAATGTGATTTATTGGATGCTTGTTGCCAATACCTCTAAATAAGTTTATGCTTAGGTTGTTTTTCCTAGTATAGGTTATGGTAGTGAGTTCATGGTTCCATGCGTGATATTGGCCTAAGTTGTTTAGGATTGGGTAGTGTGTACTTACCTTTTACCAGTGGTTACTGGTTATGTTCTACCCTCGCTATTTGGTACTACAATTATTCTAAGTTCTAAGTGCTATTCCTTCAAAGTGGTATTTCTACAAAGTGCTAGTTCTGCCAAGTGCTTATTCCTGACAGTGGTCCATGTGGCCCTGTTCTGTGTATATAATCCCCTGTAAATTCCGCCCGTGCCAGTGGCACAGTGTAAATTGTGTGTTTATTATCTAATGTGTTTGGTATAATACAATGGCTATTTTTATATATAACCTTGTGTGGAGTTTCCTTTATGGTGGGCCTTGGGTGTTGTTGCTAGGTGCGCGTGCAAACACTTTACACATTGCCTCCGAGGTAAGCCTGACTGCTCGTGCCAAGCTACCAAGGGGGTGAGCAGGGGTTATCTTTGGCGGGTGACTTCCTTGCCCTGACTAGAGTGGTGGTTTCTGCCTGGCTTTGACGCAAGCCTTAGCCAACCATAAATCGCCATTTCTAACAAAAGGCAGCGTTTGTATGATTCTAGGAAGAAAGAAAAATAAACAAACCCCTAACAGGAGACCATTTGTTCTGTTTTTGTGGCAGCTTTTCTTGGAATTGCGGGCATCACAGAAATCAATGGATGTTGAAGGAAAATTACGATTCACAAGATATCGAAAAGCTGGGGGAAGTGTGGGGTGGGGGTGGGAGGGGGGGGGGGGTGATCTGTCTGGATTGCTTTCAAATTCAACCAGTTGGAAAATGTCTGTGTTCACACAACATCCTGAGACAGGCATATATTTCTGACAACGTGTCTTCTCCTTGGAATGGTGCCACCCGTAGAGTATTGCAACTGCTGTATAAGTGTATATCTGTGTATCTATGCTATGAAGTATGTCACAATCTCATTGGTGTTTCTACCTGATGTACTAAGACAAGTACAAAATGAGCAGGGTCTGCACTAGCTCTAGGAATTACATTTATTAGAATTTTGAAACAGTTACCTAAGCAGCATTTGCAGGGAAACAATGGCTTTGGCAATTTGCAAGTGACTTGCAGCTGTTCCCATTGAAGAGCGTGAACGGGAGTTACCTAAAATACTTTTTGAGCCATATACATATATGGGATGTGATAACCTGGGCTCATGTTCCGCCAAACTGCATATTGAAGCAAAGGAATGGTATTTCTAGTAAAGAAAAAAATACGCCAGTGACTAAAAAATAAAACAGAAGAAAATCGCTTGCTCTTGGTCAGCTGAGGTGTCCAGCCGGGGTGATTATAGTTTGAGAGACCATAAACTAAATTAAGAAGCCATATCGGTATCAGTATTCTGATAGCCGTTCATCCCATTCTTTTCAGGACTCTGACAGTAAAAGGGCAATGACTACTGGCCAGACCGAGTACCAGAGAAAAGACAAGTATAACAAGCCAAAAGGCAGTAAGGGCTGGTGCTATTTGAAAGTGGTGAGCGTAAATGTTAGGTATGACTTTTAAATGGTGAGCACGCTTAATGGATAAACATGGGGTCAAGGGTGGGACCTCCTACTGAGATTTTTTTTAAAAAAAAGATTGACAAATGGTGCATTTTATAGCAAATGAATATAGTGAAAAAGCAAATGGGAACGTCTAGTCTTTAAATATTAAACACTTTAAAAACTGTCCCATATCTTACTGCATTGATATGTTCAGCAGTTACTTTAATATGCAATCTGTACAGGGAGACAACTTTCAGGCCCTTTTAAAGTGTGTGCTTGCCCAGTGTCTTGCACTGCATGCTGCATCAACTTCAAACAAGCATTTGCAATGCAATAGGTCTCGCATTAGTTAGAGTTAGAGAATTTGGCATTGTTTATATTTAGCTGGATATGTTTGCTGGTTTGTGTATTGTGTGTGTTAGGGAATGGCAGGTTTGTATGTATCTGTGGAGTAGGTATGTGTATTATAGCGTTCCCATGCCATGTTTACATTGCCAGTGAGGCTAACAGTAGACATATACACAGAGACAAATATACAGAGAGACACATGCAACGATACACACATAGAGACAAACACACACAAACGCACACAGAGAGACAGACCCGCACATAGAAACATACACACAGAGATGCACAGACAGTCACGCACCCAGAGACTGACACACGAATAGAGACGCACACAGAGACACACATAGAAACAAAGATGCAAACACAACGAGAATAGACGTACTTATAGAGACAAATGCACTTATAGAGACACACACTCAGAGATAGAGATGCACACACAGAAAAATACACGCAGCTAGAGACACGCACACCGAGACAGAGATGTGCACCGAGAGACAGAAACATGCACATAGAGATGCACACACACAGATACAGAAATGCGCACACAGCAAAAAACACACGCAGACAGAGATATGCACACAAGACAGAGACATGCACACAGACACAGAAACGCACACACAGAGGCAGAGGCGTATACATAAAGAGAGACACACACACAGAGATAGACACGCACACACAGACTGAGACACACATAGATACACAGACACACAGATACAGACACACAGACAGATAGTTTGGTAGCTAAATGGGCTAAGACATCAGTTACAGGGGCTTGTGCTTAACCTTACGTTTACAGTTGTTTTTAACTGTATCCCCACCCCTTACTGACCTTGCTCCCACAGGTGAGGATATGTTGCCCCTCTGTGTTTAAATACAGTGCAAGGCAATAAAATATGGTTAATTGCTGTCGTGTTTATGTTTGGGCGATGTTTTGATGTTAATGCACATTTTGCGAAGTGCTTCAAAAGGAGTCTTTCCCTTGGGCAGGATCAGCGATACTCCAGATGAAGCCAGTACTGACACTTTAAAGCCACCGCCGCTTTGATAGCTTCAATGAGACATTAGCAGCCTGATTCATGTAGCTAAATTGCACTCGCAAAGGGCCAGATTCTCAGAATCTGGCCCTTTGCGAGCGCAATTTTTGCATTTGGTATTCATGATACCAAATGCAAAAATCGCTATTTAAGAATTCGCATATTTGCGTGGAATGGCATTTAAGGAATCTCTAATAGAGACACACAACAAAATAGCGATATTGGACATTTGGGGCCGCTATTTACCGACAGGTCAGACCTGTCGGTAAATAGCAAAAACTCAGAAAAATGCTTTTAAAAGCATTTTTCAAAGTTGCATGTAGCACACACACATGTCCTTTGGACATGTGTGTGCGCAACACCTGTCCAAAAGTGCATTTTAGGGGTGCTACAGGGCGTCCTTTGGACACCCCTGTCACCCTTAAAATCGCTATCTCAGTTGCGAGTAGCAAATTGCTACTCGCAAATCCCCATTCATTCCAATGGGCCTCTTGGCCCATAGGAATGAATGGGGAGTATTTGCGAGTAGCAAATTGCTACTCGCAAATAAAGAACATGTAGGAATCGCTATTTAAGTAGCAATTCCTACATGAATGCCGTTTTGCGTGTCCTCAATAGCGAATCGCTATGATTCGCTATTAGGGACACGCAAAACGGCCCGTACATGAATCAGGCTGATAGTGCCATATATTCTGGGGAGTAAGTATCGGGAGATGAGGAGCGCCTACAGACTTCAATGCAGGGAAAGGGGGCTGGCATTTCTAAGGAGCACAGCAATGTTATTGATAAGGAAAGCACTGCCAGCGGTTGAGCTCACAGCAGGTACATACGCTGCGAATTCTCCATTGAAAGCACTGGAAAAGGGACCGGGAGACAGCAGAAGCCTGCAGGGGCAGAGAGCCCACTCCCCTGCAGCTGGAACGACCAGGGAGGGCGGGCGGGCGGGCAGAGGGAAGTGAAGCAGCAGGGTGTCAAGTGGCCCGTAAGGAATGCAAACAATGCCATGACTCTTCCAGCTTCTTTCTGTAGAGTAGTGTGGAGCTAAAGTTATAAACAAGGAAACTCAGGGCAAATTGGGTCCAATTGTGGGATCACTCCTCAATCGGCGATCAGGAGCAAGATTGGGTGGCGTCTTGATGCTCTTGCAACTTATTGGCGGGATAAGGAGGTGTCCTGCTTTGTTTTTACGATTTTTACTTCAAGTTACTAGATGACTGACCACGAAGAGGACTTGTTGTGGGATTGCCACAAGAGCAGGAACAGATTTGTGCCCTCGATTTATAGCAGGACGCACGCGGCTTATTTTGATTTTTGGTGATGTGCAGCTGCTCTACAGAGTCCCACGTCGCCTTCTGGAACATGAGGGCACATTCCTTAACATGGTTTGGAGTGGTGCCCAAAGCCCAAACATCAGAGGCACGCACCCCTTGTGCATGTCCATCACCAACATCTGCTTACAGCAGACACAACATACTTTCAACCTTGTCGATTAGGTGGGGACACTGTTCTGTTGCACATTGCAATTCAGTTGAAAAAAAACTTGTCGAACAGACAAAAATAGGAGCGGAGCTCCGGGTAGACATTCAAATGCGTGTAAAGAAAAACTGACAGGTAGCACTTATATGCGGCTCCACTCCTTCCTGGGGTGTCAAATTCAGATTTCCCAACAATCACGCTGGTATAGCTTGTGAAAATAAATTTTATGAGAAGCAGAGTGTGAGGGAGACTTAGGAGGCGGTGCACATTGCTAGGAGTTTATAAAGCAATATTTCTAAAATGAACCAACATTATTTAAAGCCTTCAAAACAGATGAGAGAGCGAGTGTGTATGCTTTTTGTCTGTGTTTCTCCGAGTTGAAATCCGACAGACACTTCACCATGCCCAACTGAAAGCACTTGTTTCCAACTATTTACTACAAAATGCATTTTTTAGGGGGGGGCGGTGGAACACCACAAACCCCCTGAAGCTATGCCCCTATGTTAAATATGCTGCATCTACGGTTAAATGTCCCCTACATAGCATGGTGCACCGTTAGAGTTATGGCTTAATATACCCCTGGTGACCCAGAATATATTGCAATGTTAGAGCTGCTAGGGCCAGGTCATTGTGGAGTTGTAAACTGTGGGTGCTATGCCTTGTGCTTCAGGTCTGCACTTATTTTTCTCTGTTTGTTAAGCAAGGAACTGAAAAAGCAAACCTAATCCTAACTCAATGGGAGACTGATTGCTCGCACTTAATAATACAGAATACATTTGGTTCCCTAGTACGTATGCAGCAAAAAGAGAGCAAACCAGTTTGCTCCCCATTTTTACCAGAGTGCAAAATGTTTAAGTCAAACGGCCCTGGTTAAGGTTTGGAGCAGAGCCTGTTTGCTGCTTCTTGCATTACAAAAGCAGAAGCAATAATGCACAATTGATTTGCTTTATTTCTATGTTGCAAAACATTTTTTTTCACATATTAGAGCCCCTGCGTCAATGCCAGAAATACTGCGTGGATGGGCACTGGCGGTGCGCCGTATGTGGAGAGCAGGAGAAGGGGCTTGCTGCAGTTTCCTCCATGAAGGACTGTCTCCAGTGGTGGCTGGTGACATCTGAAAGTGGTGAGGCGTAATTACTGTACTGTGGCGAGCGAGCGTAGCGAGCGAGCCCTAACCACCTACAAGGGGTTCCCAGAGAAAACTTTGAAAAAAGAGTGGGCAAATGGTGCATTCTCAAGCAAATTTGAGAAATAGGTGGCTTGGCAAACACATCTCTGTGAGTAACCAGACAAGCCTCTTTGCACTTGCACAGATACATTTCTCTCCCTGCATTCACATAGGCATACTACTCACCCTGCACTCATAGACCCATTGCTCACCCTTCCCTGACACATCACTAAGCCTGCATTCACCCATCCACATCACTCACCATGGACTCCCACAGGCACACTGCTCAACCTGCATTCACACAGACATTACTCATCCTTCGCTGCACTGTACTCAATAGGTTTAATTTTTTATAGCCTGTCTAAGCATGACATTGCCTGGTAACAGACTACAGTAGAACCACCATGCTTCAGCAATCCCCAGGAAAGCTCATGGAACATAACACCCTACAACACAACTTAAAATCATAACAAGTCCCCACTGCACTAGGAAAATGGGGAGAGCTGAATGGACCTAAATATACGGAACAAGTATTCTACCATGTCAAATATAAAATGAATTAAAACGTTTGAAAGCATTCATTTATCTGTCCAGTTTAACATCTTAGACACGGTGCAAACAAAATAGGGCAATTCCAACACTGTAAATACCATTAACTTGAAGTCCATCCATATCGTCACAGGTCACAGGTGCAGTAACCTGTACGACTGATGGCGAAATAACACAGTGGGTGAAGATGTTTTTTAACTTTGTGTGTGAAGGTTGTGTGTATGAAGGCCATATTTGTGGGTTTCTGTATGTCTTTTAGTTGGGTATGCTTGCGTTTGTCAGTTGTGTGCATGTGTGAAGGTTGCTTGTGTGTATGGAGGTTACGTTTGCCTGTTTCTATGTTATCTTAATGTATGTTTGCCCTGTTTGTGATTGTGTGTGAAGGTTGTATGTGTGTTTCGTGCCTCATTGCGTTCTGTCTGTTTGTTAATGTGGGGTTAATCATGCCTATATGCTTGCTGGTGTACGGCTTTCTCTCAGTGGGTGATTGTGTTTGACACTCGTGCCTGTGTGTGTGTGTGGGTGCACGTGTGATGAGTGAAGATTTTTTTGTTGCAATATTCCAAAAATAGTGTTATCGTACATATTCCCATTTAAAATTGCATGTGCACGCCCACCCTCCTCATTGTCTCTATCTCAAGACTAACCTGGATCTCACGAGAATGTCTGGAGGTGTATTTCTAATTGCTGAAAAGTGATGCTGCGCTCGTGAAACATTATCCCCGAGGCCAGCTGTTCCCTGGTGTTGTCATAATGATATAATTCTGGGAGGATGCAGCGAAACGCTCAGGTGCAGAACTACGTCATTTGTAAACATCTCTTAGGCTTTAAAGCAGTTTATATGAGACAGTTTATACCTTCCTTCGATAATTTGTATTATACATCTTTTTGTTATGGCTGATATCTCAATGATGAAAGGGCAAAGAATCTGTTAGCTTAAAAAATTAGAGTCGCCCCCCAAGGTTTGTATTGCCACACGAGATTCATCAGTAATTGTTGTTTCCGTACTAACGATGGTGCTTATTCACGGGCCCCTGAAATATACCCATCTGCCAGAAGAGGGCAGGGCTCGTTGCGAACACACATAAATAACAACAATACACCAGTCGGGCCTGTCAGTGATGCCCCGTGGTCAGGTTGTTGTTGCCTTAAAAGAGAATAAGACGCTTCAAAGACCTGTGTCCTTTTGCTCAGTCCAGAAATGTAACTAACGCAGCCGAAGGCTCGGGCTGTAAGTAATCTCAGACAAATTGAACAAAATGAAGCTGTTTAACCCTGGGGGTGGCTAATGGGTCTTTGGGATGCAAGCAGCAGCCTCTGTTGATGAAAGCGAGTCCGTGAGTGAGCCGGGTAGTAAACACCGCTGTGCCTTCAGCCCGCTTGTACCCGGGCCCTGACGGGCCAGCGGGATGTCCCTAGTGCCTGGATTCTTAAGCGTCGGGCTGCGCTTCGGCAGTCTTGGCTCGCGGGGGGGAGGATGTTGCGCTGGGTGGGGGTTGAGAATTATATAAAATAATTTAAACAAAAAACTTACCTCACCGGCCCCCGGTCCGGGACAGCGCCACCTGCTCTGCTCCCCTTCTTGGCGCCTTCAACCACTTCACTTCACAAATGGCACTGGACTCCTCTCAGCCAATCCTGGCGCTGCTGCAGCGCCAGGATTGGCTTGGGGCACAGGTTACTTTTCGCCCGCAGCCCACCCATGCGCAAAAAAGCGCAAACTCAAGTGCGCATGAGAGGGGCACGGGTAAAAAATTCACCCTCCATCCCCACTCATGCGCACTTGTGTTGCTGCCTAGTGACAATCATGTCAATCAACATGACGCCAGACCGCCCACCCCTTCAGACTCTGAAGGGGGTGGGCGGTCTGACGTCATGCTGACAGACATGATTGTCAGTTCTACCGCTTTGGCTTGCGTCTCGTCTTTGAACTTAAGTAAACACTTTAAGTTCAGATAAACACCGAGGGAGCTGCGGGCGGCTGTGGGCGGGGGGCGCTACGCCCCCACGCCCCTATGGACGCACCGCGGCCGATTGTCTTGTGGACTCGTCAGCTGCGCATAACATAAGACTCCCCTGATCTGCTTGGCGCTGGCACCAGTCGAAGGTCTCGGCGCTCGTTAACCCAGTACAGATAACAATGTCCTGGGCATCGAGAGAAAGGTGTAGTCATCTTCTCAAAAACAGGTCTGCATTCCAACCACAACCTTACAGCACACACCCGTCAAATTCTGCATCTCCAGTGCCCGACCCGTCTATCTGAAATACATGTTTTGCATGACATGGATAAACGTCATTATGTTATATATAGCTTCACAGAAGCCTCTATTTTGAATACCCAGATTGGAATCTGTTAATACACTTGAGAGACGTCACAACAGCATGCAACCAAAGCGATTATCCACTACTGTGATGTCACACTGGGAAGTGCTCGCTCCTCCTTTGTTTATCCGGGTCACCCGGCTCTATAGAGACCCGGGTGTGGCGGGGGATGGCAGGCGGATGCCTCTGCAATGAGCCGAGGGGCGGGAGAAACGTAGGCAGTGTGGTGTGCCTGCTTCAGTCACCAAGTCCCCTACCAGAAACAGTCCCCATACTTGTTGCTTCGCTCCCAGATTCGGAGACCCCCAGACCGATGGCACTCTTCATAGTTTTCTTACTTTTTCTGCACGTTAACTTTGCAGAACTGCGCTGAAAGGACAAAATCCTCCGTGCTGACAGGCTGCTCTCACAGCTGCTGTGAGCACACTTCCGACTCCAGCAGAGGCACGGAAAAGGGCTGGGATGAGGTGGGGTGTGGAGAAGGGTCGTCCGCAGGGCACACGTCCTAAAAAATAACAAGAAGTATGCGGCTTCGCCGTGAAATGGATCCCCCAAAAAAACTAGGAAATATGATTAGATAGATGATGCACCTACCAGTGTGGATCGTGGTTGAGTGCACACGCTAACACAGCATAGTCAATCAAGGGAGAGGGTGAAAGCTGGAGTAGGTCTATCAATGAGGAATGTGCACAAAAACTTACCAAATCGGAAGAATAAATGTGAAACCCAAATGTCATGAAATGTCGTGAGCTCACGAGTGGAATGTAGGGTGGTGAGCTCACGGGGAGAATGTTGAGAGCAGATTGAGGAGAAGGTCGGTTGTGGGAAGTTGCACAGTGCCATTCTCTAGCAGAGAAGCGCTGCATATGTATTAGCTTCGGTAAAACCTTGAATTCCGCACAAAAACTGTAATTATCCTTATCAGCGAGATTGCAGTCGGAAGCAAAACAAGAGTGTCTGCCATGATCGAAAGAAAACAAGAGAGTCCTCAGAATAGTATGCCGAGCTACTCTGAGGAAAAAAAAAAAGCAGCACTGAAAACGATAGTGAAAATCGCTATAGTAAAAAAAAGCCTGTGAGTGGTGCGCGCGCCACTGCGGGCATATGTTTTAAATTATCGCGCCTGTGTCGGCACGATAATTGAAGACATGGGCTTTGGTGAGCGTAACGGACACCAATAGGACCGCCTATGGCCTATTGCGTATTCTGTTTAACACCTTCAATGCTACAGCAATTCTCCCTGGACGCTGACCACTCTTGAATCCCCTTGTTCATGACGAGCTCAGCTCGTCATAAGCACACGAGCAGTGTACTGCATGACGAGCTGAGCACGTCATGAGCATGGAAGGGGTTAAAAACAGCACACACTCAAAGCCCAATCTAAATGGATCTAGGAAATAACACGCACGAGCTGTGTGGAATTTCCAGGTCCATTTTTAAAACTCCTGCAAAAGAGCTTTTTGCTTCGCTTCGCTTCACTTGCGAGACATAAAAAATGCTCTTACCAGGCTTCAGGAAGCACCCACAGCTGCTGGCTGCAATCAATCATATAGAAATATTTGTGGACATGCCTTTAAGTGGATGAAAAAAGTGGAGGTGCTCTAAAAGAAAACATGTGAAATACATTTCTGTGATTCCAATTTTGGTTTCTCTCTGAGATGTTATTGCATCCATATATATAGCACAACAACTGACATACACCTAAAACCTGCCAGTATAATTGCTTTATCAATGGTTGTTAGATGTTTAAGACACATGAGCAACAACAACAATTTGTTGTAAATAATTAACATTGAAAATATTTAAATTCTGAAATTGTGACTCTTTGAATTAAATATTATTGAGGCCCGTGGAAGGAGTTTTGGCCTTCAGTTATATGTGTTTTATTTTAGATATGTATGCTCTTTTTCTCTGCACACATCACCCATCTGCATCTTTTAAACCTCCTCTCTTTCCTCTTCAGCACTAACTTTTCACTCTCCTCCAAATGCACTTTCTCGCATCTCCCTCACTTCACCATCCCCAAACATACACTGCGCTCACTCACATTTAAGCACTTTATTTCCTTTTGCTTTGTAAATATTATGACATCTGTGTACCCATTCACACACACATTTATGCAGAATGTCAACTACACTGAACCCTGTTGGTTATTTATATTGGACCAGAGCCTACTCCCGGGATCCCTCCACTATCATGGCATCTATTGTGTTCACATCAATATATAAAGGTACAGATCCTCCCCTGAAGATCGTTATGCTCTACGCACACCAGGCAGGTTACATACAATAGGACAGAACCTGTCCTTGGCAATGTGTCCCAGGTTCAATCAGCTTCTGTAAAATGACCGTCACGACCTAGTCCAGTGGGCGCAACATCATGAACTTGGCAAACGAGGGGCTCACATTCTCATTTGAAGGTGCATTTACTTCCATCAACTATAACCACGGCAACTGGAATTTGCAGCTGCCGTGTTTTCTGCATAATTGTTGATTTGCTGCCTTTGCCACTTCTGCATCATTTTCAGTTTCAAAAATGGTTGCAAAAAAATTGCAAAAAATCTGCCACACATTTTGCTTCACAGTGACAGGCCGAATTCTGACCATGACAGGTCCCCTTTCTTTTGCTGATTGCGGTATTTAGGTGTTAAATTGATATTAATGAAGTGCAACTCCCCGCCCACCCAGTGTTGACATTGGAAAACATGACAAAACGTGAATTAATGTCACATTTGAGAAGGGGGGCTCTTGGCCCCCCCGCCCGCATGGCGGCGCGTGGACCGCACCCTCCGCGGTGCCTCTCGGTGGTGGGGCGTGTCCTCTGGGGCGCGCCCTACCACCGATTGGTTGGCGCCCTCCCTGACCCGGATGACATTAAGTGGCATACAGGTCAGGGGGGCGGGCTGCAGGAGGGGCTGGGTAGGGGGCGGAGCCGCCCCCACAAGCCCCTCGGGGATAAAGATGCGGGGAGTGCCCAGGTTCAACCTAAACAGCGACTACAAAATTCTAAATGAATATGGAGTAATGAGGCTACTGCCTCGGTATCCAAAAACTCACCACTGTCAGAAGGTATCTGACAGGAGAAGACAAGAATCAGGTGACCCCCTTGTTGCCTGGAGGCTCCCACACACCGGACGTGCCCCGCGCTCACACATTTTGCTTCACAGTGACAGGCCGAATTCTGACCATGACAGGTCCCCTTTCTTTTGCTGATTGCGGTATTTAGGTGTTAAACTGATATTAATGAAGTGCAACTCCCCGCCCACCCAGTGTTGACATTGGAAAACATGACAAAACGTGAATTAATGTTTGTTTTCTTTTGACGTGCTGCCAGTTCTGGTTAGGAAAAAAAGGAAAGGCGAAGAGGAGAGAAGAGGGAAGAAGGAAGGAAGTGTAAGGAGGTGGGTAGTAAATAACTTGTCAAACATGAGAAATAGAGCTGACTGAAAGGAAGGGAAGGGCGGTT
Source organism: Lissotriton vulgaris (assembly GCF_964263255.1). NCBI lineage: Eukaryota > Metazoa > Chordata > Amphibia > Caudata > Salamandridae > Lissotriton > Lissotriton vulgaris. Next base: position 767,873,812 of record NC_141695.1, on the reverse strand, counting down.
AGACAGGTAAGAAAGGGACCCACGAGACTTGAACACTGGACACGGATCAGAACAAACCGTGATCCTGCAAACGAACCCCCGCAAAGACCCACCCAGTCAGTCTCCCCTCCAGAACAAGAAGCCCACCAGCCTCCCCTCCAGTTTTTCATTAGAGGAATTCTGCCTTTTCGCATCTTGGGTGAAATCAGAGCCAGTAGTGAACTCGGCTCCCAGCGCGAGCTACGCAGGGGGAGCCAAGTGTGGAAATGATTGATCTGCATAACGCTCAAGGGCATGACGAGATGAGAAATTATCATAATTCAATGCATTTTATGATTTCCAAAAACGTAATGAAGCACAATATATCTGTGCAGGCTCATAATGCTCTTTCAAATTAAAAACATTCCACAGTACTTTACCTCCTGTGCTTCATGACTAAAGTCCCAGCCCTGAAGATCTGTAGAATGCAAACAGGCATTTCCACGTGTGATCAGCAGGCACCTGATTGGCTGGAGTAAGCTGGTGCGACGCTCCTTCAGTCATTGGGAGACTGTGCATCGCGCAAGAAATCATTGTCCACATCTCTCTTTAGGAGCAAGAAAGGCCACTTTATTTTAGGACAGGTGCATCATAATTTTCACGAACACATTTCATTATTTATTTATTTACAAAATCCAACTCTACAATGATCTTACGAAACCTGAATCCCAAAACCCCGAACGAAACTCCTGCCTACTACCCCTAGCCTACCCAACGCTACCCTTCAGGATGGCCAACCCGCTCCAGGCTGCCCACCCCCACTACCAAAAACCCGCCTCTAAAAAGAACAAAGGCACCCATCCTAACAGTGGCAAGCTACAGAAAAGGAGCAGCACCTAGAGTACTGCAGAAGAAAAAAACCCCCACCCAAAATGAAAAAGAAAAGAGGGAGGGTGGGTGGGGCAAAACAAACCTCCCTACTAGCCTCCCGCAGTTCCCAACCGCCAGCCTGTCTCCCTTATATCTGTTCACTAATCAGTCCCCACCTGATTTCCTGATTCTCGCGCGAACCTACCCAGGAAGAAACCGGCTCGCGCCTGGCTCTCCCTGGGTCCCCCCTCGCGCAAGAAATCATTGTCCACATCTCTCTTTAGGAGCAAGAAAGGCCACTTTATTTTAGGACAGGTGCATCATAATTTTCACGAATACATTTCATTATTTATTTATTTACAAAATCCAACTCTACAATGATCTTACGAAACCTGAATCCCAAAACCCCGAACGAAACTCCTGCCTACTACCCCTAGCCTACCCAACGCTACCCTTCAGGATGGCCAACCCGCTCCAGGCTGCCCACCCCCACTACCAAAAACCCGCCACCCAGGAAAACCTTTAGCGTTTTCCTGCCCCACCAAAAGGACAGGAAGGAGCACACCACAATTGTACCTGAAGAACCTTACTAATCAAATCCCTGAGCTCTAAAAGGTAAAAAGAAATACCCAAAGCAGATAGATGCACACCGTCCTCACAAAATAGATGATGTTCAGAGACCTGTAAATGATAATGATTCAAACAGTAGATACCCAAATGATGACAAAAAGGTCGCATTGTCCTGTTCACTTTTCTTCTAGCCTTTTCAAGGGCGGAATGGTTCCTTGCCCCACGCCATTGCAGACGAGGCACAAACTCAGTCCATATCAGCATGGTGCTCGCCCATGTGGTTTTGATGATTTCCAGATCTTGCTTCATGAGTTTCAACAAAGTCAACCCAGAGAGAGAAACCAAGTCATTCTCGCCCAAATGTAGCACCAGGAGATCCGGAGGGCCCCCCAAACACTGTGAAACCAAAGCAGCCAAGGCGGGAAAAAGCCCACCCCAGCGCATGCCCCCTGTTCCATGCCAGGAGACTTCGTGTGTCATGCTGTTTAGACCAAGCGATCTCCCACAGAGCTGAGTGGCAGCGGCTAAAGCTGCACGTTTAACAAAAGAGTGCCCCAGTATCCACACCCTCCGTTTGCCTCCGGTGTCCGATGGCCAAGGACCTAGGAGAAAAAGAAATGTTAGACAATCCAAAAATGCACTATTTTCTCACATATTTCTCACAGCACTTGGAACGCCAACGACCAATGCGTCGGATCTGGGACCAGTCCCACCCCAAACGAGCGGCCTCCGTCGCCGCACCAATTCTGAATGAATGGGTACCAAACTGAACCGGATCCTTCCCCAAGCGCAACAAAACTTTGCGCAATACAGCCAACAATTGAGATGCCACTATGGGACTACCATCCACATGACAAAATATAGACCCCTGAAGAAAATGTGGAGAGGACACAAACACTTCCCATTCCCCAACCGGGCAACATGCAGAGACACCACTCCTGCCAAGGAACACCCACTTACCCCTCCCCAACTGGTCGGTTTTGGATGCCCGCAGCCACAGCCGCACCCTGTCACTCTCCAACACTACCTCACTGCTGGTCATGCCTACCCTACCCCGTAACCCCAGCAATTCCGATGCCCGAAATGCCCCAAAGAACAACCAAATGAAACACAAACGAAATTTGGCACACTCAAAGGCATCATGACAACACACCTCCAATTCCGGTAACAACAACTGAAGCAACTCAAAAGTCACTGGCTGCCGGAGCTGCGGACCACCAGCCCGAAGCCTGGCCAAACCTTTCAGCATTTTACGAACCAACACCCCCCCAACCGGATCCCTCCCCCACCAAAGCTGCCCATAAAAAGAAATCCCAGCCAACTTGCCCGAAATGGTAGTGGGCGATAGTCCTTTGTCTGCTAAATGCAACACAAACTGCAAGATGCCATGTTCATCAGACCAACCAGCCCCGGACGGCCCCACCAAATCCTTACCGAACTGCAGAAACTCACTCCAGGCCTTCACATAACCCCGCCTCGTGGATGCAGCCACCGAATGTTCGACTAATTGGTGAACCCTCAATCCCCCAGGTCCCATACGTACTGTGGGATCGCTGTTGGTTCCAGGTCCGCCCCAGGAGCTAACTTGCGGAACTTGGCCCACTGAAATCGAGACAAAGAGTCAGCGATGCAATTAGAAGTACCAGGAACATGCCGTGCTTTAAAGACAATATTTAATTGCAGACACCGCAGCATGAATGCGCGCAGGAGCCGCAACACCCACAAATCACGAGCCTTCTGGTGATTGACAAGATGTACAACTGCCAAATTGTCCACATGAAACAAAACTGAGCGATTCTGAAACTCATCCCCCCACAGATACAAAGCAACCAGCAGTGGGAAGAGCTCCAGAAACGCTATGCTACGACCTTGTTCCTGCCAGTGCGCCGGCCAGCCGGCCGCGCACCACCGTCCTTCCCAAAAAATTCCGAAGCCGTGAGCCCCTGATGCATCAGTGAACAACTGTACTTGCCACACCATGTCCTCATCCGCAAAAAACAAGGACACGCCATTGAACTCCTGCAGAAAACGAAGCCAGACAGTCAGATCGGCACGCACAGCAGTGGTAATGCGCACCCGATGATGGGGAAGGCTCGCACCGGACATGGACAGACCCAGACGTCTGCAGAACGTCCTGCCCGCCCAAACAACCCGACAAGCAAAATTGAGATACCCCAACAGCTTCTGGACAGTTTTCAAAATGACTTTCCGCTCCCCCAAAACCAGATGTATGAAATCAGACATTTCCGTCACTTTAGCTGCAGGCAAACTCGCCATCATAGACAGCGTATCAATTTCAATCCCCAAGAAAGTCAGGGACGTACAGGGACCCTCGGTCTTGTCCGGCGCCAAGGGAACACCCAATTCCTCTGCCAGAGCCTGAAAGCTGTTCAAAGCCGACTGACACTGCCCAGAGCGACCTTCCCCAATGAAAAGAAAATCGTCAAGGTAATGACAGACCAGGATGTGGCCAGTAACAAAAGTGAATCTCCACTGCAGAAAGGTACTGAAAGTTTCAAAAAGGGAGCAGGACACTGAATAGCCCATGGGCAACACCCGATCTACGTAGAAACAACCATCAAAATGCATTCCCGACAGACTGAAATCCCAAGGATGGATGGGCAAGAGCCGGAAAGCCGACTGAATGTCGCTTTTTGCCAGCAATGCCCCAACACCTGCCGTGCGCACGAGCCGTAAGGCATCGTCCACCGAGGCATAATTAACAGTTGAGTCGGCCGGATCAATGAAGTCATTAATGGATGTACCCTCGGGCCAGGACAGGTGATGTATAAGACGAAACTCCCCTGCAGCCTTCTTGGGCACCACGCCCAGGGGTGAGACAATCAAGTCAGGCAGAGGACAAGTCACAAAAGGACCAGCAATCCTACCAGCCGCAAGCTCGGCATCCAGCTTCTTCCGTACAACATGGGGACTCTCCTTCGCAGACTTCAAATTGTCCGACCACCTGCCCACCCTGGGTGCCTGATACCCAATCCGAAACCCAATTTTGAAACCCCAAGACAAAATCTTAGCGGCTTCAAAATCTGGATAATCCACCAGCCAGAGATCGAGAACCTCCTGCCTAATAGGAGTAGGAGCCCTTGTAAACAGACTGTTGTTGCTCTCCCCTACCCCCGGAACCTCGTCCCTGATCGCCCAATCGCTGTCCAGGAAAGCATTGGGTGAGGGCATGCTTACCTCCACACTGTGAACACTCATGCTTGTACCTACAGGCTGGCCTGTTACAGGAACCCCGGCTAAAATGCCAGCATGTGCCAGAGGCGGCTGATTGACCTCTGCCCCAAACCCCCGCCCCAGACTGAGCGGGGCGAGCTGAAAAGGGCCGATAATACACCGGCTGCCCGCTAGCCGTGTGGGTCGTAGCAGGCGGATTCGCCGATGCCATCCATTGTAACCATAATTCGGAATCAACCTCACCCCACGAACGCTCGGGGAAAGCGCTCATGCGGGCCCTGAATTCGTCATCATAGGACAACCATGCAAAGCCACCAAAATAACTGTGAGCCTTGCGGACGACATCTGCATATTTAAACATATCAAGTGCCTTCTCAGGATGACGTTGACAATAAACACTGGCATAAATCAGAAAGGCCGAAGTCCAATTCTCTATAGACTTCGGAACACGAGGCCTCCTAGCTAGTTCTAATTCCTCCTCCTTCGACCCTTCTTTTGCCTGGACATCTCTATGGAGAAGTCGAAAAACATCCACAAATGCCCCAGACCATATCAGATTCTTTGTTTTTTCGGACAAATGAGACCCCAAAGGCATCCCCACCCCAGAATAAGGCAACTTTTTCGGTAGGATACTATCCTCCGCAACCTGTGGGGCAACCACTCCACCATTCCCTGCTGTAGAAACCTCTTTGGCAACTTGCCCCGTAGAAACATTCGAAAGTACAGGCCGCTCAAGCCTCGGTGCCAGAGCGACTCGCTCAACCACAACCCCATCACCCGTAGAAACATTCGAAATTACAGGCCGCTCAAGCCTCGGTGCCAGAGCGACTCGCTCAACCACAACCCCATCTCCCGTACCAATAGATCTTGTACTCTTCACAGGGAGACTCTCCCTAGGTTGCCACACAGACCACCACCCATCCTTACCTCTCGGTAACTGCTCCGACTGCAGTGTGACAGCCCCACGATCCTTCTGGGAAGGTCCAGACCTCACTGCCCCTCGTACACCTGCATGGTCCGCTCGAGACTCCTGCAAAACACGAGAAACAGTGGGTTGCCCCAACCCACCCCCCTGGGCCCGTGCACCCAAAAGCCCAACATTTGTGTCTCTCAATTCCCCGTCCTCCAAATCCTCATCATGAAAACTCCCACAGAAAGCTTCATCAGAAAATACAACTTGGTCACTGCCGCTGGGCATAGCCCCATCACCAATACCCCCATCATAAAACTGCCAGTCAATGGGCTGAAAGCTGTGTACATTGAAAGCTGTAGAAGAGCTATCCGCTCCAGATAGCCCCCCGGTAAGCCCACCACTGGAAACAGCCGTGTGGACAGTTCCCGGGCCCGTAGAAACAGCCGACAGCCGCCCAGCCGAAGGCGCAGAATGAAAACTGCGGCCGCTCGAGCCAGACAAGGAAGAGGACCCAAAAACAGGCTCCCCTAAAACGAAAGCGCCATCACTCCCCGAAGAACGAGTTGCCGACGCCAAACCATGGTCACCCCCCGACCCAGGCTCAGGACCACCCAAAAGGCCACCCGGCCGACCCCTGGGAACCGGGAACAGAGAAGGGCCAGTGGCCGAGGCGCCCCCCTTTGCAACAAACCCCTCCCACCAGGAGCCAGGGGCGAGGGGGTGGTAGGCCCCAGGCCAGGCACACCGGAGGCCATAGACTTGCCGGCCGGGGGTGGCAGCCCACTGGGTGCAGCACCCGCAGGAAGAACAACACGAGCAGGATGCGGGACTTCAGGGGGGGGGCAGGCCGGTAGCGCGGCCGGGAGGGGCCGGACATCAGCCCCACCCTGGGGTGGGGGGCCAAAAGAGGGGTGAGGAGCAGTACCAGGCCCCGGCATGGCGGGAGAGAGCAGGAAACATTGCCCGTTCAGCCACAGGTAAGGCGAGGCCCCGTCCGGCATCTGCGTAACCGCGGAGGAGGGTACAGGAGGCACCTCAGCGGGGGGGGGGAGTTGCACGCGCCCAGGCACATCCAGGCTCCGCCCTCGCTTGGGCTTAGGGCCCGCCTGAGGCTTCCCCGACTTCCCCCGTACCAGCCCGCCGGGGCTCGGAGCCTGCCGGCCCACCGAACGCCCCCTCCTCCCCCCGGGCGCCCCACGTGTGCCAGCACTAAAAAATGGTAAAGCACATACCTGCTGGAGGGCGCCCGGGGCATCCGGCGGGGGTTCCACATCAACGGCGGGCAACACAAGCCCAGGCCCGTCTGCCGGCATTGCCGCCTCGCCGTCTTCCTCCTCCTCCAGGCCCGGCGATAAACAGGCCTCCACCGCCCTGGAGACGCCCTCCGACGCCTTGCGAGGGGGGCGGGCCATGCCGACCCACGCCTCCGCCGGGACACCCGGCCGCAGCAGGTCTTCACGCCCCGCCTCACAAAGGATTTGCACAGCCCTCCGGACCTCCGCCGCTTCCTCCATGACCCAGGACAAAAGGTAAACCACGAGCGCCGCAAAACAAACCTCCCTACTAGCCTCCCGCTACGCAGTTCCCAACCGCCAGCCTGTCTCCCTTATATCTGTTCACTAATCAGTCCCCACCTGATTTCCTGATTCTCGCGCGAACCTACCCAGGAAGAGACCGGCTCGCGCCTGGCTCTCCCTGGGTCCCCCCTTCTCTCAACCCAGCTGTCTAAAACAGCTCCGATTAGAGTGTTTAACGTTTGCTTGTCAAGCTAGCCATCTCAAGATAGACGGGCAAACTGACAGGCAATGCACACTTTAAACTGAAGTGCGCACTGTTCCTTCCTACTGCCAGCCCTACACTCAATGTCGGCTGCTGCTAAAATGAAAAATAAAAAGATAATGCCTCTGTTTTATTACCATTATCTTTTTCATGTCTGCTGCACTTGCAGCGGAAGGTAGATGCTCCTCTGCCCTAATGAGTGAACCGCCGCTTGCAAAAGGTGAATCAGGACAAGAAGCTAAACATTGGTGTAAAGAGGGAAGAGAAAGTTCCGACCTCCAAGACTCATTTTCAAAAGAAAAAATAGCCATATTAGCTAAAAGCATGCTCTGCAATTTACAGATACTTCTTGGGCTTGGGTGACAGTGCTTCTGCACAGCACAGCAGAAGGGACTCTAGTGCACCAGAATATCTGGGAGTGTCTGGTGTTGAATCAGACTGGGAAAAAATATTAGTTGAAACTGCAGAAGGACATGTAAACCCTCCAGACAGGGTTTATAATGTAAAATACAAATTTTGGGGGAAATACCAGGCGCAATTAAAGCAATCTTCTAACCACATTTGTGAGATGCCTATGGTGTCATTCTTGCAGCCGATGACTGTCATCCGGGATTTGTAATGTATATACCCCATGGAGAGGAGGTAATAATGTTAAAACAGTTCTCCTCCAAGCCTGAAGACCTTAGAGAAAATATGCACTCAAATGTTATTTAAACAAGTCTCCAGCACTGTATAGACGGCAAACGGGGTGGGATTAAAACCACCATTACATATTTCATTCATTTATGGATTGAGCACCAAATGAGGCTCAAGTCAGATGCAAAATGTGACATAAAAGCTATTTTAGATATGCTGCAAAACCACAGCATCATAGTGTCTTGTACTTCTACAATGACCACCCCTTTTTCGATGTTTTAAAACCTGAGTATGATATACAGTAATATTAGATTGAAATTTAAACTCTCTCTCACACACACATATACTATTTAAAACACTCATATCACAGGACTTATGACGAACCTGCACAGAAAAAATATAAAAAAACTTTGAACAATTCTAATGGGTTTTCATTCAAAACAAAGTGCCTGAAAGCAAATATCTAACCACATTCTCATTTAACAGGGTTTAATTCTGTATTAGGTGCTTGCCAGTGGGTTACAAGTACAGACTTGATTTATTTGCAGCGTACCTCATTGAGATTTTTCAAGAAGATCCAGAGTGTTATCTTACCTTGATGACATTGCCATCATGGAAGATAACCTAGAACAACACCTGCCTAGGGTGGACTGAATAGTGACAAAAGGGACGGCCACAGATCTAAAATTAACTCTAAAGAATCTAAAATTGCATAGTTGAATGTGATTTTCCATGGATATGAATTAACCAGGGAGGGTAGGGGTCTGGCACCAAACTTCCTGGAGGAGTGTGCCACCTTACAGGCTCCAAACACATTAAGAAAGTTACAAACTGGAATTTCTTAACTTCAGAAGTACTTGTCACACTATGCTGAGTGAGTGAAGCCCTTGTGCGTCCTAATTTCTCCCAAGTTTTCTGAAACACATTGGACAGACAAACACACAGCTCTCTTACATTGTCTAAAGGCAGACATGTTAGAGACCAAGGGCCAGATGTATTGCATTGCCCTTGTAATCCTGCTACCTCTTCCTGGTGCAAAGCAAAAGGAAGATATTTATTGATCAGATTAAGAAGCATTGTGTGACCAAATCTGTGCAGCAGACCGTCTTTGACACCAAGAAGTCTTCAGAGTAGAACCTTACATCTTCTTCCTGCTCTGAAGGAAATGCCCAAAGAGAGCAACCAATGCAGAAATCTTGAGTTCAAACTAGATAATGTAGAGCTTATTATGGACCTGATTTAGAGTTCAGTGGATGCGATACATCATCACAGCCATTAGGGAAATCCCAACCCAATGTACTACATGTGCCATAAGATTGAATTCATTTATATATGGCGGACAAGAAATCGGTCAAGTTTGTGAGGGAGTAACCCATCCACGAGCTCTAAATCAGGCCATATGCCCCTCGCTTTACACCAAGCGCCAACTTCCTCGGAAGAGCCTAATATTGTGATATCAACAATCCCAATGGCTTCCATTTTTGCTTTGCTATAGTATGAACCACAAAATGAGCCAACATCCATTGAAATTAGGCTTTCCCCTGAAATAACAATTTATGCAAATTATTCAGATTTTGAATTAGATGAAGTACCCACTAAGTGTGGGCGTCAAATTCCGTTCCGCTCGCGGAATTTGCGATATTTATTCAAATTTTCGCGTCCCACGGAGATCGCAGAAATGTGAAAATTTCCACGATTAGCAGCATAGCTGAGATTTTTTTTTATGTTTGGGCTTTGAAAATGCGTTCTAACATGCGAGATCGCCTTACCGGGATCCCTGCGTTCGGCGATGAGTTTTCGGATCCATTTGTGTGCTCCACGAGATGTTGAAGACAGGCAGTGTGCTTTTTGCAATACTCCTGCATTGTCTGTCTTCTGTTTCTTGTAGTTGTGTGTGCCTGGCCATGTGGCTGGTGGCCATTTTGAAGCCAATGACTGTGCTTTTGCCATAAGCCTGCAAGCTTGTGTGGGCTTGTCTGCCAACAGGCCTTTCATCCAGGCATTGGATTGAGTTGCAAAATGTGTTTTTGCGGGGTATTTCTGTTTTTAGGTGTGTGTTAAAGAAATGCCTTTGTTGTGTGTGTCTGGTGTGTTGGTGTGTATCTTGCAGACCTTATTTTGCCCTGTGGATTTTCGTTTTTGCATTTTATTGCATTAAAAAGGCAAAGCAGTGTGGTGTTTCATGCATTTTTTGCCTGGCTTTTTATAGGCCTTTTGTCAATACATTGTTTCCCAGGCCTCCTGCTTGTTGCTTGTGATTTGAGTTGTGAGTGTCCATGTGGCTTTTTCTGGTGGTAGTTATTCGTGTGCTGCTTGTGCCATATAGGCCTGCATGGTTTTCCTATTGGCTTACTGCTTCCATCCATCCCCTTTGCCAGGAGCAGCTCCCTGAATTATGTGATGATCAAATAATTTAATGCCGAACAGTGTCCACTTGTATTAAATTTGTATTTTGGGTGTTGTTCTTATTCTTTCCTATCATTCCTGAGAGTGTAGTGTGTACACAGTAGTATACCATAGCCCTTGTGGACAAAGTCTCACAAATGACTACACTATATCTTTTATTTGTTTGTGTGTACTAGTTGTAATTGAACCACAAAAACAAATGCAACTTTTCACTGATGTTCTTCTCATGACTTCTTTTCTTTTAGGTGCACAAAAAGACAGAGGAGGAGGTATAATCATCACCCGTTGTACTGCCAGACAGAAGTCCTGCTGCGCACCACATCACATCCACGTGTGACCACAGACATCTCAGCAACTTGTGCACCAGCGTCCTGTCTGACACCTGAAGAAGATGGCACCAAAGAAAGGTACCAACTACTCCAGTACCAAGAAAGTTGCAGGTGAGAAGAAGAAGGAACAGAAAAAGGAAGTGGAACTTACCACGACTGGTGTGCCAGCCAATGTGTTTTTTGGGAGCAAAAAAATATGCCTGCAGTACCGTTGTCCGGGAACCAAGCTGAGAGCAGCACCGCCGCACCTGTGGGCCAACACCACCAACCTAGGCCCAAGCCCATGAGTGTCGTAGGGGTAACCAGTCTACTAACGAGCAGCGATGTTGAAATGTCATTATCGCAAAGTAGTACACAATCAATGCAGGCAGAAACTCAGCAGATAAGTGTGCAGCAGCAGGCGCAGCCACAAGAACAGCAGCAGCCGCAAGAACAGCAGCAGCCACAAGAACAGCAGCAGACTTAACAACAGCAGCAGCCACAACAACAGCCCACAATAGTAGTTGTTCCTCCTGAAGTAGGGGCATTTCAGAAAATCGAGCTTCCTGCAAACAAAGTGGAGCAAACCACTGTTTCAGAAGATCCATTGTCTTCCAGACCCTCCCAGCAAGGAAAAGGAAGGTTAGTCCATCATCTTCTTCTTCAAGCCCCACTTCTGATGATCGAGATGCCACTTGGAAGCCACCAGCTCAGTCTGAGAGTGATGCAGGCCACAAAACAAGGCTAGTGAAAAGGAAGGTTCCAGAAAGCCTTAGAGTTATGGAGGTGGATATACAAGAGGGGATGATGATGATGACGAGCCAGTCATCACGAACATCTCTCCTGGCCCAAAGGAGATGGACACCAACATTATTACCCTATACAAAATGGCTGCGAGGGATGTAGCACGGATACCACCAACACAGGTAACACCACCACAACCTCCATCTTTCATATTTGCTTTTGCAAAGGCCTGGCAGGTACCTACATCCAGCTCAACCACCACCTCAGTAGGTAGTGGATGACGTCACAGTGTAGCTGCACAGAGTCACATTACAAACACACCCTCCAGTTCATCTGGTATTGAAAGTGGAACATCTAGCAGCGCCAGAAAGTTCTCCTCCCCAGTTTTCGGTTAGCAGTAAGGAGGAGAACATTGCTATATGCTCAATTTGTCGACATTCTGTTAGGAGGGGTAAGCTTGGTACAAACTATGGTACCGGAGGCCAAACAAGTCATCTCAAAATACACCACACTATTGTGTGGGAGGCTCACCTACTTAGCTTAGAACAAAATAAAACTCAACCCGCTGTTGTTGGGCATGAAGAATCAGGGGACGCTATTATAGCAGCGGAAGGTGAACAAGAGGGATACATTTCTAGCCCAGTCCCCAGCAGTGTAGTGGTACCACCCACATCCTCAGCAACATCCCAGTGGCACCGCAGTAAGAGATATACTCAGAGTCAGGCTGAGACACCAAGGCGACCGAGTACTGGAATGAAACAAAGTGCGTCGTTGAGCCTAACTGGGTTCAAGAAAAAACTGCACCATAAAGGAAAATAGTCCAGCCTACCATTGAGAGCATGCTTAGGTTGGAGGGGCAGTACACACACAACCACCCAACGGCACGGTTGTACAATACAAAGCAGGCTAAAATGTTAGCGCTGGACCTTCTTGCCTTTTTCATTTGTGGAAGGGGTGGGTTTCCTTGAATTTATGTCAGCCATCTCCCCTAACTAGAAAGTTCCCAGCCGGTCCTATTTCGCCAGAGTTGCAGGTCCAGCACTACATCATGATGTGCTGGAATTGGTTGGACAAGCTTTGCAGCAGAGTGCTGTTCACAATATCCACCTGACAACAGACATGTAGACCAGTTGCCAAGCCGCTGATTACATGTGCATCACTGCACACTGGGTCTTTTTTGTGGGGGTTAGAGATAAGCTATCTCAAGTAGGTGCTGTTGACACAGCTGAGATTTTTAAAGCTACTCAGAAACATGCAACTGTAGCCATGTTCGACATGGAGAAATCTCATACTGCTGTAAAAATATTGGAAGAGTTTCACAGCAGGGTTTTTGAATGGCTGCGCCCAAGAGGGCTTAAGATTGGTTTTGTTTCCACAGATAATGACAGTAGTAAACTTAAGGCCATGGCGCTTGGTTCCTATTTCAGGGACCCGTGTTTGGCGCACTGTATTAACATTATAGTTCAAGACCCTCTGAAAAAAGAACCCATAGTCAGCAACTTACTGACCACCTGCCGAAGAATATGCACTCAATTCAGCCATTCTTTTAAAGCTCAGAAGCAGCTGAGGATCATTTAACGTGACTATAGAATGCCAGTCAAAGCACTCATCCAGGAGGTGGCAATACTTTGGAACTCAACTTATTACATGCTTGACCGTCTGTTTGAGCAGTACAGGCCAATCAATGAATATGTCATGCGAAGAGGGGATGCTACTCTGAAAGGCATGACCCTTCAGATGGACCAATGGTGCCTAGTTAAAAGCCTGACTGAAATGCTTCTACCTTTCGAGGTCTTCACACATGAAGTCAGCAAGGAGGACTGTATTATGGGCCAAGCTATCCCATTGTTGCAAATGCTAGAGATCAGCTGAAGGAGGTGTCTGAAACATAAAAAGATATAGGGGAAAAAAAAGAAGCATATGAGTTGGTGGAGAGCTTAGCCCGTCGCTTAGCTGACAATACAAGGGTGCAAAATGAGATTTTGTCACAAGAACATTACATTTGTGCCACAATTCTGAATCCATGGCCAAAATGGGCACTGAAAAGTAAGATATTAATTCCTTTTTCAGAAATAGATGTTTCCCGGTACAAAACTTGGATAGCTGAGTCAGCCAGTAAGTTAAAAAATGAACAGCTGCTAATTAAGAGCCCGCTAGATAAACCCACAACAAGTACTGCAGCTGGGCATCCAGCGTCAAGTTTAACTTTGGAGCCTGAGGGCAGTGTGTTTGGCTCAGAACACTCACCAACACTATTGACAACAGCAAGAACTGGATCATAAGGCCTAGTAAAATTGTTAAGCTATTGGTATTTGCAGCAAGGCATTGATAGTAACGCTGGGCGTAGTGGGCGTAGTGGGGCTTCGCGGAGCTACGTGAAGTGGGCGAGAAACTACGCCCACCTCTGCACTCCGCATAGCCCCACTACGCACCGCAGGCCTCCCTCCCGCCCTCCCTAAATACTTTAAATTAAAAGTGTAAAAGAATTAAAAGGCACTTACCTTGCCCGCCACTGCCCGCCGCTGCCCACCGCGTCCCCGGGGCTCGCTATCTTCATTGCTGCCGTCTTGTGTACTAATGCGCATGCGCGGGCGACCGCACATGCGCATTTCTCGTGAGAAATGCGCATGCGCGGCCGCATGCGCATTAGTACACAAGACGGAAGCAATGAAGATAGCGAGCCCCGGGGACGCGGCGGGCAGTGGCGGGCAAGGTAAGTGGATAAGGTAGCAAAGGCCCAAGGATTTCAAGGCTTTAGACAACACTTAAATAAGTGTGGTTAGTTGGTGGATGGAGACACACTCGAAGCTCTGGACCTCTTGGGCTTCAGGTTTGGGGAAACAGATTCGAGAAGTTGTAAGTGTGATCTCCACATAAGATTGGTTTAGTTTGCCAGGATTAATATCCGTTTCTTTCAGCTCGTAATATGAGGGACAGAGACAATTCTGTTTGCAGCAAGGTTTCTTTATTTTTATTCAAACGACAAGGACAGCCGACACGTGTTTCGCCCCCTCTTGGCGATTTGCGCCGGGGCTTTCTCAAGGCTAAATGGGTTAAGTCACATCCAAGGTTCCTGTTTCATGATTTGTACATTGTCCATATAAAAATATAGTTCTTCAATAAAAAACATTTCTTTTCAGGCTAATGCCTCCGTTCCTAAGATCTTCCCGGCATGGCGATCCCTGCGTCAGGTCCTTCCGCAGGTAAGTGACTTTTAATTCTTTTACACTATTAATTTAAAGTATTTAGGGAGGGCGGGAGGGAGGCGGGTGGCGGCCTGCTACGCTCCGTCTGCGGAGCATGCGTAGTGCCGGATTCTACGCCTGCTACGCAAAATGCGTAAAAGCCGGCACGGAGCGTAGCCGCCCGCCCACCCTTAATTGATAGGTCCAGTGCTGATGCAAAGACAAAAGAGCCCGAAAAAAGTGTAGCACCCCTGAACATTGAGCGGATGGTCCAGGCCTATCTGGATGACCCAACAGAGGTGTACATTGATCAAAACCCATTGCGGTATTGGCATTGGAAAAGGGGCCAATGGCCACTGCTCATCAGGTTGGCGATAAACTATCTGGCTTGCCCTGTCGCAAGTGTCTCTTCTGAACGTGTTTTCAGTGCAGCTCGTTCCATAGTAACAGTCATAGTAACAGTGAGAAGGACCAGTCTCTCGCCCAAAAATGTGAAGAGGTTAACGATGATCAAAATGAATCAGCACTGTATACCACGGAATGACACAATACATGAATCAAGGGAGGAAGATGAGGACAGCGGCTCAGGTGACTTAAGTAGTGTGTTAGATGATGATTACCTACTTCTGGTTGAACCCCCAGAGTTTGAGGATGAGCTATACTTCCCTGACAATTAGGCTTGCACTTCTTACTGTCTTCCTCCCTTTTTTTCTTTAATTTGTGTGTCTGTCTTTCTGGTTAGAAACTTTGAATCATAACTAATCCATCACCACTTCCTTCTATTCTTTTTATTGCCATATACGAGTTTCAGCTGTCTGCATTTCACAGTCCACCCTCTGAATCCGGCTCCTACATCCTGCTGAATCTCACTAAATCCATTGCCCTCAAGCCAGATGATGATTGGAAAATCAAAATAGAAGAAAAAAGAAAATCTTTCCTAGTCCTTCCAAAAGAAGTGGAACATGATGATGACTACTATAGCTATCCTCCTTTCTGAGCTGAGAGAGACTGCCCATTAACCGCTTGCGTGCGGCAGGAATTCCAGCCCTGTGCTGGACATTCCAATTGCGGGCGTTGTTGTGACGGAACCATTCCGTCATCCGCACAGCCTACCCGTGACTCATGACAGAATGGTTCCGTCACGAGCATGGAAGGGGTTAACTGAAGATGAGAAGGAACAGGTAATGAATGATGCCATGCATTGGATGCTGACTGAGTGATTTTGTTGTTGTTTGTTTATTGTGTACTATATGTAATCTTCTACACACTAAAAGTAACTCAAGGCACTGTTTCCTTTCTTGTATTTTTAATAACAAGAAACTTGTACTTCTACTGCAGGCCGATACATTGCATTTTGAATTTAGGAAGGGGACTCAATCTGTACACTGCACACTGAGTAGGACAACACCATGATGATGATGGCGAGAGAGACGGCCCCTTCACTTAAGATGCATTGGACACCGACTCTGAGTGATTGGTGTTTGTGTTGTTGTTGTTTGTTGTGCATGAAGTGAAGTCAAAGTGTACTACTATTTACTCTACACACTAACAGTGACTCAAGTCAATAGTTCCACTTTTGTTGTTTAATAACAAAATTTGACTTCTACTGCAGGTGATCCATTGCATTTTTTAATCTGGAATCTGGACTCACTTGGTACACTGCAGACTGAGTTGAACAACACCATCATGATGACCACAGTGATATAGTATCTTTGCAGTCACTCAGTACAAGGATCGGAGATGATTGATGAAATAAGTCAGGGTGTTTCATGAGTGGCATAAAAGGTAAACAAGACAACAACAACCACATCAGACCTAAATGTCTGTGTACCGGTGGAGTCGAGTGTAGCGATGGTATGTCTGCGGTGCATTGATTTAGTCACTTAAATTGTAAAATGCTATGTTGCTGGATATGTGCTTTGTCTGACTCTTTAAAAAAATGTACGCTAAATGGAGGATGTGCTAAGGGTGCCGTCATCGTGGGCCTGTCCTGTCCTGTTGTTGCTGTAGGTTAATGC
Organism: Lissotriton vulgaris; assembly: GCF_964263255.1. Classification (NCBI taxonomy): domain Eukaryota; kingdom Metazoa; phylum Chordata; class Amphibia; order Caudata; family Salamandridae; genus Lissotriton; species Lissotriton vulgaris. The sequence goes on along the minus strand of NC_141695.1, from coordinate 767,857,230 downwards.
TGGAAACAGACTAGAGTAGACATGATGCATCCATGCCGTCTCTGAAAGTGTTCTTGTTGCACTATACCATAACTTGTGCATTTTTTTCGACTTGGTTTCCGCAAAATCCCTTTTGTTTTTCCATCTATGATTACAGGCCTTACCCTGAGCTATACTTGGGAAAACAATGCACATTTACCTTACCAATGAATCTACATCTGCCAGGCAGGCTGTGGCGTCACCCAAGATTGATGGACGGAGCATCGATGGAAGGGAGGACCAAGAGGAATGGTGGGATGCAACTCCCCATTTTGACTAGGATAACACAGTAACAGTATCAACTTTCATCATTTTTTAAATATTTTGATCATTTTTTTTGTCTCCAATCATTACAACAGTGTGTTCTTGGTATTATCATTATGTTTGCTCTCTGTTTATAATTCATGCCTACAGATATTTTAAAATTTTCTTTGCTATCTTTAAAAGTAAGCCCGGTACAGCTAAACACAAACTGTATATAATTTGTGTCTCCTTATCATCATCATGCATGCATTTCCTTTTTCTCCCTTAACAGGCTAATATGGATATGGTAGTCTACAAAGATTTTGATGCTTGTTGTTTGTCCATGCGTACTGTTTTCCTTTGTCAAACCTTTCCCCAAACCCCACTTCCCAATCATTCAACAAACCCTAACCCTCTTCCCCGGCTGTGTGACTTATTGAGGTGTGACTAAATTAAATGTACACTGATAATTTATCACACGCTTGCTGGGGCGGATGTGGCAAAAGCAACAATAATTCAATTTCATTTCTGAGTGAGGATCTTCTTCTGCTTGCCCACCCATGAGCTGTATATTTGTGAGGTAATATTTTGCCAAAGGAACCTAATACATCAGCATTAATTGCCGGCATCGGTTGGATTTGTTGTCATCCTACTACACAGCACTAATGGTTAAACATGTGTCCAGTGTGCTGTAGGCCTAGTCGAGTGACTCGACACAACTAGAGTTTGTAACTCTGTGTACTAGGCTATCCCCACCACCATTATGTTTTGTTTTATGTTTGCATATTATTGTTTGGCAGTAAGTTCTGTACTATACTACTACTCCTAGAAGAGTCTCTCTCAGGTGACTAACTGTCTCATTTTCTTTTTTTGCAAATGCTACAGCCAGTGTCTATTACTACTACTACCAGCACAACCACAGCATGTTAGCAAAGACAACCATCATCACCATGCAATCATTGCAGTGCCTAGGTTAAACATCAAGCAAAGGTACGAGAAGTATGGGGGAGGCATAATTATTATTGGACATGTTTTCATTAATTAAATTTCACACACCCCTTTGAGTACAGTTGCAGAATGCATAGACTAGGAGAGACTGACAGTACTAGTAGGATAAGTCACTCAGTGAGGGGTGCTGCATTTATCTGTTTGTGTCTTACAAAGTCAGCCAAATATTTAAATCAAACACCGGTTGTGGCCCTGCTATGCACCAGCAAGGAAACAGTGTGATGTAAAGCAGTAATCCCAGCCACAAAACATTAACAACATTGTATGTAAAGTATAAATATATAATTTAATCCACTAACAAAAATAAACTATGTAAAGAAATCCCACAACAACACCTGACCCACCCCTCTCCCTAACCCCTACCAATGTCCGTAACGAAAAAGTCCAACCTAATGTCCAATTGTCCAAAGAAACCCCAATGCCCAATTCCCACCCACCAAAAGAATAAATAAAAAAGGGGCAATGAACAGGGTTTTATGCTCGGCGGGCTTGAATCTCCTGGAGGTCACATACTTGCTCCTCTAGCAGGGCAACACAGCACTTCAATGTGCAGCAGTTGCATCCACGGGGCGAGCAGCAGTGATGTTAAAGGAGGGGCGGAGGCGGCCGGCTGCCAGACGGTGGAGCCGTAACACTGGAGGGCCGGGGGCATTGGACGGGGCTGCAGCTGTTGCCGCCTCCTCCTCCTCTTCCAGAACCACCAGCCGACGGTATTCCCTCTGTATGGCCGCCAGCTTCCGGCGCCAGGCCTTGGCTGCCAACTCCTTCCTGTCCGATTTCCCCTTGGAAGGAGTAGCTATATATCAAGAAGAAAAAACAAGACTATTGTAAAATATAATCTTAGCAAAGCAGTAAGACAAATTAATTCTACACATAGTGGCACGGTAGCACTAGCAAGCACAGTACATAACATTTGTGGTGTGTATCTATCCTCCCACTTCCTTGGCCTTTAACATTTGTGGGAGTTTCAGGCATTCAACCAACCATGCATCTGATTCCTATCAGCCACCTATGCATGCATACATCCCACATATCCTTCTCTGCCAGTCATAAATATTAAATCTCGCCTGTCCTTCTTTCTTCCACCCTTCTTTCCCTTTTCGTTCAACCCATCCATCAAGGTCATCTGATCTGACTTTTAGTCTTCTCCATAAAACTTTCAGGGCTGAGTTGAAATCAGATAGAAGAGGCCTTTGGTTACTCAACACTCCTGCCGCTAATGCTTTTACTAATGCTAAGTAAAGGGTGTATTCAACCGTTCACAACAAGTTCTTACTTAGTAAGTCTCAACAGTACAGTATACAGTATACCCTTGCAGTGAGTGTAATGTCAATAAGTAAGGATTAGGAATCTAACTTACCACCGCCCGCCACTGCTGCTCCTCCTGCAACTGCTGCATCCTCTCCTCCATCAGCAGCCGCATCGCCTTTACTGCTGGCTGCAGCACTGGTGGTCGGTAGTGCACCTAGAAAAAACATTATACATTTTTTAGATGTCATATACACCTCCCCCTATTTTTCACTAGCAAGATTGAAAAATGAGTTAATAGTAATACATACATATACAACATGCATCACTAGTACAAATCAGGTAGTAGACTAGACACTAGTAGTTATATGGTCCCTAGGGTCATTCTAATCTTTGCTTAGCTAGCGCGAGCCATGCAACCATTTTACATTTGTGTCTCTTATTTTTACGCACGTTACCTCGCAGCTTGTTGTATAAGATGCCTTTGAGCCCACATGAGCTCATATTGCTACTGTCTAAGCGCTGCGTACAAGGTCGAACAAAACAAATCACTTTGTTATGGAGTTCTGGTGTTATTCCATATTGCTTATCCATAAAAATGGTACACTTTTTGGCATGACTGAGAAATGCTTGCAATATACTAACGCACACCATTTTTTCATAACAGACGGAAGATTCCCTGCTATGAACCAGAACTTTGCAAAGCTTATGATGCAACCAGTACTAAGCTCTTCTAAGGTGAGGGGTCCCCAGTATTTGCTCATAGATCTTCATTTATAATTTTATATAAACTATATTCCTACCAAGGGGGTGGAGGTGCTTCCACCGCGGTTCAGTTATCATGATTTCGCATTTTTTGGTCTTTGTTCTATGGACTTGTAGTTGTAACTAAGTGTTAAAATGTTCATTGTTTTAATCTTATGCATTTTGCTGTTGGTGCTGCATTATACAACAACGTACAGAGCTTGTCAGTTGAAAATAAACCTTTTTAACTTACATAGACTCTGTGGTATTTGGTGTTGATTTACACGAGTGAGTGAGCGAAAGGAAGGGTGCTCATGTGCATTGCTACCACGACTGAGAGGTCGGGAGTGTTATGTTCTGAGCTGTCTACTCATTGGGTATCTTGGGGCGGTTCGGAGAGCTAATAATTATGTGACACTACTATAACTAGTCGGGCAGGGTATTGTGGTGGGTTCTGATTGAGGTGTGAGGAAGGTCCAACCTCCCACCACCAACATCCTATTTTCTTTTGTAAAGTTCTGTATGTGCAAAATCCCTACAACAGTAGTAGTAGTAGTAGTAGTATGTCCTATCCTATCAAACTAATAAAATCTGGTTGGACATTTTGTTGGTGGGAATTGTCAAAAGCCTCAATATTAAGAAAGCCTCAAGATTAAGAAGACTAGCAGTAGTAGAAGAGGACAACCTAAAGGACTGGACTCAATGGCTAGAGCTACTGGTGAATCTGAGTTTTATTTAAAACCTTTTAAATAAAGAGTGGCCAACTGGGCAAGCTTAGCTACAGACAGACTAATAGTAGTAGTACAGAGAATCATAGCAGAGGCAGTTAGAGGCAGGGATAACAAGAAACAGATAGTCTTGATCAAAGGATAATGTCTAGAAAAAATAGCGTTAGGAAACGGAAACAATAGTTTGATCAAATATGGAGCAGTAAAAGTTAGGGAATAAGAACTATTAATATTAAAAACAGGAAGACTTACTGAGGCCAGCAGAAGAGCCCTCGTACTGGTCCTCCTGTCCCTGGTGTTCAACTGCTCTCGCCGACTCCGACCCCATCTTCTTGCCCCTGGGTGCTGATCATGAAAGATATTAGAAAGAAAGAGATAAACATTGATGATTGGTGTGAAACAAATCAAATATTTTTAAAAGACAGTCACGAAATTTTTTTTGTAAACAACAATTGCAATAAAATAGACCTATCTAATCTGGTCAACAGGTAGTATCAGTGGGTTCGGGCCCGACTTGTTATTATTTATCAACACTAATCCAGTGTTCCATTCTAATTACAGAATACTAACTAAACCTAAGTACCACCTGAACTAGCCCACCTATTCCAGGTGTGCCAATTGTTCATTAAGTATGCATTTCCACTTATTTTAGTCCTCAGAAATGCATAAATGGAGTACACTTGCCTACATTTTTGCATACACCAAATTGTTGGTTGGTTGCTGCTGATGTTCTGCTAGTGCTAAGCCTATTACCACACACTTAACAAACTACAAAAGGTTCTCGTAAGGCATGGGCTAAGCACTAGCAGCAGTCAGCAGCAAGTGACGTAACAGAGGGGGTGTCAAGCAGACCACTAAAAAATTACAAACTCATACTAATAACTAATAAGTAACTAAACCTAAGTACCAATCCACCACTATTTCCTAGTGACAGGACAAAAGAAGGAATAGAGTAACTCTAGCATTACCTAACTTAAGTTCTCTAAAAGAAACTCTAACATAATCACGCTAAGCGAGCGCAAATGCAAAGTTGCAAACAAGTAAGATTAGTAGCGCAGAGCACCTGTGTCATAACAATCACAGAAGACTTTTAAATGTAATTTACCTGTAATGTAAGCAGTAGCATTCTAGCTGGTCGGAAAAAAAGATATTTGCAATATATAACACAGAGCAGAAAAACAAAAACAAAGTAGTAATAATTAAATAGCTACTCACCAAGCCACAGGACCTCTACTCCTAGCAGGTCCAGGAGGTCTTGCTCTCGGTCCAGGATATCGGACCACCGATGCGTCAACTGGTTATGGGTGCGCCGGGAACTAGAGCAGCGAAACACTGCCCGGTGCGCCTTTTCCCACCTCTGCCGATGCTCCCAGAACCCGTACCCAGACCCAGGCCTGCCACCTGCTGCCAAGGTTAAGGGGAGGTGGCGCTGTACAAAAAAAACCAGTGCGGCCAACTACGTCTCCCAAATAAGGCCTGTGCCTGCACCACTTGGGTGTGCCGCATTCCGCAAGCAAGGTGGTCGCGGCTCTGGATGCGATGAGACCTGTGGTCCTTTGCCATGGTTCTGAGTAAGCGGGGTGGAAAAGAAAAGGTAAAAATTAAACAAGTAAGTAAAATTTATTTAAAAAGCAGGTAATAGAAAAAGAGTGAAAAGGTAGTTAAAACACACAAAAAGTTGACAAAAACAATCAGGAAAATAGAGAGAGAAATAATAAATAAAAAAGATCAAAAACAGTTTCCTGAAACAAAGGATTGAAAAGATAGAGGGAGGATTGAATAGCAGGCCCCAGAACCATAGCAATAGAGTGAAAAACAAGATGACCACGCCCATTGTGACCGCATGGGCAAGTTAGCTCGATATTTTCCCACGAGCATGTAGAAAGCGTCGCGAACACATAATACGCGTTCCCTAACAGGCAATACTTATCTGGAACGGGCGCAAGCATGCAATGCGTGACCCGGAACAGGAAATAAGCATCGCGAGCGGGCAGGACAAGGCAAAACAAGATGGCTGGCCCATTAGTGACTGCATGGACAAGTTGGTGACACATTTCCAACGCGATCACGCAAAAAACATCACGTACAGGCGGGGCAAACACTTCTGTGTCTTTGCGATATTTCTGCGTGTTTGCAGAGATTTTTGCCGCTTTCGCGAAGATTTGCGTAACGTGATTGCGCAAATTCCGTCCACCCCTAGTACCCACACACCCCCAGTTGGTTTAGTCTCAGTTGGCTCACTGTTTGCTACTGTTTTTGTGACAATTATCTTATGCTGCCATTGACACTATTTCTGTTAATAAATGGACCTTTCATTTATGATAAAACTATGCAGTTTCCATTAGTTCAAGAACTGAAATCACATTCTTCTTCTCACAGAGCAGATCAGGATCCGCATGCTGCGAACATCAGTGCATATCTTGAGGTAGATGCTGTAGTTTTGAAAAGGGTTCCTTATCAAATCATGGGACCTACAGAGAGTCTACAAATTCCCTATGTTTTAAAAAGTTCTCTTGATGATATTATAATAAGTTGTTCCTTTTCAGATCAATGGAACATAAACCTCTTAAAAGAATGTTAAAGGACTCTCAGGAATGTACCACAATCATAAAGAAATGTTTTATTTCCACCACTGTCGGCACCATTTCATACACAGAACCAGCCCTCCCTGAGAAATATACACATTGCGAGCATTGTGCGCTTTTGTCCCTAAATAGCCACTTAAATTAGAAGGAAAAGTTCCTTTCTTTCAACAGTATTGATAGGTTCGATCCAGCAGCCTTCTATTATTTACAAAAAGAAGAAAAGCCACAAAATAACTTGATTACGAATCACAATCTGATATATTCACATCAATTTACTTAAAATCTTGTGGTAAACGGCTATGAGTATTGGAAAGAAAATATTGAAGAAAAAGTATTTGGGGTACTACATTTTAGCAAATCCAGGGTAAAGAAGTCTTATTTAGAGAAGGCATTATTCTTTAAGTAATTTTTTTTCTGAACAAAACTGTCCACCAGACTATATGTCTGGGATTTACCTCTTTAAAAGATCGAAGAAACCCTCAATTCCAAAAGTTACTTTGACCTAGTTTCCAAAATGAAAAAGAAAAGAACATTTTCTTTGCTAAATAAAATGATTACGAATGGCACTTACAATTCAACCATGTTACAACCCAAAGGGATAGCACTATGGCCAGTTGATATTGATGTATGCATGAACCATTTTTTGCCCCAAACTCCTGGTCCTTCAGCTAATTGCCCAGACCCCATGCATAGTGCAAACAAAGCTGTAACTGTCACATGAAACAGAGGAGGTAAGCTGGGCCAAGAATAATTTGCACAGTCCACCATCATGCCTATGAATGAACATCTATCCACAATTAGTGAAACAATGGATTTCAGTTACAGCCTCCTTTAGTCCATACACAGCAAAAGGTATATGTTTTCTATTTGCAGCAGACTATGCAATTAAACTAGCCTACCGGCTAGGGCGCTCGACCTCGGACCTGGGGATCTGGGTTCGAGTCTCGGTAACGACGCCAAAACATCCTGTGATTCTGGGTTGCACAGCATCGGTTTCAAGGGGCTACAAGACTGTGATGTGACATCCTGTATCACTATTGAGGAGCCCAAGGGAAGCTTGCTATGAGAAGTCCTGCATCAAAGATGCATCACGCATCCACTGGTTCCGAAGAAACTGTGGGGCTTTTGATGCAAAGTCCTGTGTTGTTGTCAAGGCCGCTATCAACAAGGGCTGCAATGCATCGGGGACTCATTGTGCAGCGGCAATTCCGATGAGACTGCAGTACTGCAGTCTACAAGGTTAATGCAAAGTCCATGTCCTGAAAATCCCTTTGCAGCTGAAGCAATGTGTTGGTTCTGCTTGGTGTTGCACCATGCAGCAGAAGAGATGCTTCAGTTCTGCAAAGTCCACAGATGGACTGTCAGGCCACCTTCAGGCCCACTTCCAAGGGCCCTAAATTTGGGTGGTGCCACTTGGAATGGCAGAACTCCCTGTTGCAGAGACCAGGTGCTGGTTCCAAGAGACTAGCCCTTGGAGTCTGGTGGTCCTGGGTACAGGTTCCAGGTCCAGTCTTTTTCATCCAGGCAAGAGACAACAGGCAGCAGAAAAATGGCAACTTTTTAAAAGTATCATTTTAAAAAGTGTAATTGAAAATCATACTTTATTGGAAACGCAGATTTTTCATTATAATTCAATAAACCACAAAACATGAAATGTTTACTGTAGAACGTTGCCCTTTTTGCAGGGTCATCCCAATACGTTTTGCTTTCTTCCTGTATTTTTTCTGACCATTTGTTGGTGGTTTTAGGACTCTGGGTACATTACCACTGCTGATCAGTGCTAAAGTACATGTTTTCTCACTTATAAACTTGGTAAGATGGCTCTACACCTGTTTGGCATATTTAATTTACCTGTAAGTTCCTTGTACAGTGGTAGCCCATATACTCAGGGCCTGTAAATGAAATGCTACTGGTGGCCTTGCAGGACTGCTTCCGCCACCCACCGAAGTAGCCTTTCAAACCTGTCTTAGGCCTCTTCCACTGCAGGGCCTGCATACGCAGTTTACTGCTGCTGTGACTCCCCTTTTACAACATGCAAGTCACCCCTAAGGTAGGCCCTAGCTAGCCCTATGCGCAGGGTGCTGTGTAGGTAAAAGGTAGGGCATGTGCCTTAACTGTGTTGCATGTCCTGGTAGCGACAAACGGCCTATTTGGGGGCATATTAACAAGCACCAGTGATAATTATCGCTGGCCGCGCTTAGCGAAAAATAGTTATCGCTGGCTATCGCAGAAAATTATCACCATGCTAGCGCTGTATTAACAACGCATAGCGCAATGGCGATAATTTCCCAGCGATAGTGATGTTTTCCATGGAACATCGCTGATTTTCCAGCGATGTTCTATGGAAAACGGCGATAACCTTGCTGTGGTCGTATCAGCATAATCCACCTCCAATGACAAGTATAGCTAAGTCTGCATTTTAGCTGATGTGAGTTTTGGCAAAAACAGTGGTTTTCTTCAAAAACTAACGTCTGCTAAAATGTGTGGGCAGCCTTGTAAATATCGCAATGTGCACATCAGCTATATTCACAAAGTTGTACTGCCCAGTGACGCCCACTTTGCATCTCATTAGAGATGCAAAGGGAGGCGTCAGGTAAAAGGGTGCTAACATGTGCTAATGCATGTTATCACTCTCTTGTAAATAAGGAAATATTTTTATCTCCGCTTTTTTAGCTTTAAAAGCCTAAAAAGCGAAGATATGGCCCTTGTAAGCATGCCCTTAATTTTTTCATTGCGGTGAAGCTGCCCTCTCACAGGTTTGCATAGGGGATTCCCTGATATGTGCTTCGGTGGTAATTTCTGATCTGAGAGGAGTAGCGTGACCATGTTTGTTTTGTTTGGAATAGTAGTGATAAATCCTGCTTATTGGTGAAAGCAGATTTATTATTTCTATTTTATAAATGCCACTTTTAGAAGTGGGCATTTCTGTGTCCTTATGTGTCTTTGTGCCGGTTCTGGATGTGTATTGACTGTCTGATTTTGACTGACAGGAGAGACTGGATAATCATTCACTCCAGCCAGTCCCAAGGAGGGTTGAGGTGTGTCTTGCCTTTTCTGGGTGACTCAGCGGTAGGCTGAATAGACCTTGCTGAATTTTGAATAGCGGGAGGAGTTTTTCCTCTTACACCTGAATAGGCCTGGTCTGCATTTGGAGTGGTGGGAGGAGGTTGTGGGAGGAGGTGCACATGCACCTGAATAGGGCTGTGCCTGCTTTCCACACTGCGAGTCCCATCCCCCTGTGGTGTGTCTGGGTCCAGGGCTGAAAATTTGAATGGGGGTGTTGTGCACTTCAATGATGTTTGAAGTGCCCCCTAGAACAAAGACCTTGGAAGTATAGGAGCTGTGACCCCATGAAGGAAAAAAGCAAAAACTGCGGGAACTCCAGTGTGACAAAAGGAACCACCATTTGGGACTACCCTACTGCCTGCTGGGTGGTTGAAGGGACTGCGGTCTGCTAAGAGGCCCTACGTGCTGGCCTGCCTGTCTTCTAATAGTGCGCGGTAAGCGCTCCCAAGTCAGTGACCGAAAGAGTGGGCTCACTCTATGCTGAACCCGGGGGGAGGAGCACTCTTTGCCCTTTCCCTGTGATTTGGAGTAATGGGAGGGGAGAGCTGGTAACAGAGGAAGCACTCTCCTGCATAGCAGGTGTGTGTGCATCAAATTTGGAAGCTGCCAAACTTGGTAGTGAAGGAAGTTCCGGGTGGGAGCCTAGCCCGCGTTATTGTGTCGGAAGGAGGGCTGTTCTACACCCTCAATGGGGCTTAGGGTGAGGAGGCGCCAAGAAGTTGCTGTGTGACCGCTCCAAATGCCGCTGGGGCACTAAGCATTGCCTAGCAACCTTCAAGAACAGCGCAGGGAGCCTTGCACAGTCCCGCCCAGCAGGATGCTGCGTCGAGCCTCAGAACTGTAAGGACCCGCTCCAGGCAGGAAGAAGCTACACTTCTTAGCTCTCCGTGCCGCACCCGAAGGAAGTTCCCTTCAGCGCTAAAGCCTGGAAGGAACCTGCACGACTCGAGGCTGGCTGGTGGATGATGAGATGTAAATGTCGTCCGGGCCTGAGGAGGCTGGTGTGGGGGCACCAATCATTAATGCATTGGGATTCCTGTTTTTGTTTCTTAGCTGCTTTGCTTGTATGGTCATCTGACTCTGGTGATTTCCCATGCGGGGGGACAAATGAAGTCTCCCCGCAGAGGTGGAAAGTGAATGTGCCCCCTCCCTCTTCCTTGGGACTTACAGCTTGAATGGGGCACTTGTCCTTGTGAGGACCTTACGGGGAGAGCCCTCAATGGAGGCCCCTGCTTCCATGTGAAACTCCAAGGAATTACCATATTCACTGTGGTAGGTAGGCAGGTGGCCCTTTAGCCTATGTGTGGGTACTGGAAGTACCATATAGCGCCTAATAGGAGCACAAGTAAATGTGCATCCTATAAATGGAGTTGGTAATGTATTTTTTATGATGAAGTATATTGTGTTACAGTACCAGGATTTAAATCATATGTACAGTATGGAGTGATTATGTGTTTTCCCTTATCACGTTTCATGTGTTTATGGCCATACTAGGGAACGAGGTGTTTTCTTACATAATGGTGATTTTATTTAGAGATTGCAATCTCCAAGCATTCACTATAGTGCACTACTGGTGATGTTATGACAATGGCCCGATTGGCCAAGTGAATTATGTGATACTGTGTGAAGTCATGACAAGTGCCTAGTGGCACAGTGAGATATGTGATTGTGGTCTATTGTGTTTATGAATAATGCAAAGGATATTTTGATATAACCTTGTGTGGAGTCTCTTTTGTGGTGTGCCTAGTGTGTCACTGTTGTGTGAGCGTGTTGCACATACGCTTAACACATTACTTCTGGGATAAGACTGACTGCTCTGTCAAGCTACCAAGGGAAAGAGAAGGGGTTATCTTCAGTGTGTAACTCCCTTTGCCTGACTAGAGTGGTGGTTTCTGCCTAGCTTAGGTGCATTCCTTAGCCAGCCAGAAACTGCATTTCTAACGTTTTTCTATTACTATTTAGATGATAAACTTTTTAAATGTAATAATGTAACTCCAATGTTATCCTATGGGAGAGGCAGGCCTTGCAATAGTGAAAAATGTATTTAGGGTTTTTTCACTCTCAGGACATGTAAAGCTCAAAAGTACATGTCCAGCTTTTTGTCCAGCTTTTTAAATACTGCATCCCACCCTCTGCACTGGTCAGGTCCTACCCAGCGGTGACTTCTATGTATTAAGAAAGAAGGTTTGGGTCTGCAAATGTTTCACAGATTTAAAACTGCACAACAAGCTTACCAATGGCATACCTGAGACATGTTTGGAGGGCCACCTAATTGGGTAGCACAATCAGTGCTTCAGGCCCACTAGTAGTGTTTAATTTACAGCCCTGGGTTCATGTAGTACCACTTTACTAGTAACTTATAAATAAATTAAATATGCCAATTGGGGATAAGCCAATGTTACCATGTTTTAAAGGGTGACCTCACTCACTTATGCACTGATTAGCAGTGGTAACATGCGCACAGTCCTAAGGCCAACAAAAATGAGATCAGAAAAATATGGTGGAGTTAGGCAAAAGGTTTGAGGGAATACCACACTAAGGCTGACAGGGCTACAACTTCTTATCTTCAGGGAAGATGGCTTTCTTCTCCCTTTCCTCCTCTGCAGACTCCTGTGAGGTTGTGCAATTGAAAACTAGCCCTTCCGCAGCTCTCTCCTGCAAATAACTGACAGGTTGTGCGTTTTACCCTGAGCAACGGAATACAATGAACGTATACACTATAAAGGAAACACATGACTGAGTTAACAGTTAGTGATTTCTCAATTTGCAGAATCAAGATAGCAGCAAAGTCGAGCAGGGAAAAAAGGACAAAAACCGTGTGAAAAAGCAGTTGTTCTACAGGCAGACTAGCAGCACTTGAATGAACTGTTGAAGTTGCAGAAAGTTTCCATATTTTCCAAACTACTACTGGAGGGAACAGAAAAAGTGATAGTACAGTCGGAGGGTACATGGCAGACTAGGCAAAAAAGTCAAACTGTAACAATATGCAGAGAACATAAACCAATTGAAGGTGAGCCCTAACAATTGCGGCAACACATCCTGCTGCATAAAGAATACATTTGATATCGAGACAAGAAATGAGGGCCAGGTTAATTCATGCGAATGGATGCCAGACGCAGAAGGGTTGGCGTTGCAAATAGCAGACACACGGATGCTATAAAGGAGGCTTAAATAAGGAACCTAAAATCACTGAAGAAGCAGCCAGATATGTTACGGGAAAAAATGGGCAAAGATTAGATGAGATAGGAGAGAAAATGCCATGCCAGGACAGAGGGAGGCCATCACTATGTTCATTTTGGAGAAGTGTGGCTCACTGATTAGAGCGGCAGACCCTGAGGCAGAGGTCTGACCCGGGACAAGGGTTCAATTCCCGACGCAGCAGGGTCTTGGGCTCAATGTCCACGGACTCGATAATTCTCGCCTAGGTGCCTACTCTAATTATGGGTCCCACTCTGCAACTATGGGCAATAGCTTGCTTAATCTCCACAATGGCCCCTAACGCGCTAGGATGCCTGGCCTCACCTTGGAGGTGCCCAGTAAGGGACATCTCACAGGGAAAGCCAGGAAGGGTTCCACAGCAGTATACAGCGCCAAGATACCTTCTAGGTGATAGTGCGCTTTACAAGAATACACACATTTACATTTACATTTTAGAGACAACAGTGCCGAATCTAGAAGTGAGATCTAATAATGGGGCATATCAGGAGGAGATTTCTCGTGTTGCATATGCGCTGATGTACTTTGGGCCCATGCAGGTGTCTGAGCTGGAGTGGACCAGGAAAGATGGGGGCAGCAGTCACTTAGACAGTATCTAGCTGGCTGGAGCTGGACGATTGGTTTCAGAATTAGGTGGAATGGCAACCCATTTGAGGATCTCCTTTTCCCATCTTTAAGGTGTCACCTCTAGACATGTTAGGTAAGAATAAAGAGAAACAGCACAGGATGATCACCACTTGTGATACCCAAAGAGGAATTCAGTGGGTCACCACGTGAATAAGAAGGATTGTGAGATCAGCAGCAGCTCTTCTGATGTAGATTAGGCCTCAGCAGGGGCACAGTGGAGATTAACTCTTCATGTAGGCTGTTTCAAGTTAATGCTAACAGCTTTCCCACGTTAGGTTTTGAAGTTCAAGGCAGATTCTGTTATTGCCAGTGCTTACCAGTGGGATGTGTTGCATCTTCATCCCTTTTTTAGCTTTTTTGGAGTAGGGATGAAAGATCAAGTGTGGGCTGCACGACACAGTGCATGATCTGGATGGTTGTACGATGGAACAACGCAAGGAAATAGGTCACAACCTTAACCATGCATTTTTTTATGTTTGAAAGCTTTATTGAAGTAAATAATCAATCCAACAAGGTAACACCAGCATATATAAATGAGGAAGAGGGAGTATGATAAAAGGATAAAAATAAAGCTGATGGTACAAATGAGGAACAAAGCATTTTAAGCGTTTTTAAGAGGGGGGGGAAAGGAGGGAGGGAAAAAAGGGAGGGGGAGTGAGAAAAAACCTAGCAATAAGTCATAAACGGAAAATTGCAGTAATTATGAACAACAAGCATAAGAAAGTACAGTAAAGGCACCAATGACTACATTTGGATCAAGCTGCCAAGACCAAACCCTCTACATTTTCCTCTGCCAACTTTAAGCCCCCTTGAATAAGTATACTCCAATACCTACTCATTTTACTTACTCTCTCACTTATGCCGTTTTATACTTCATAATATGTTATTTAATGCCTTTAAGATCATATATTTATCGTTATTTATAACCATGCATTTTTTACCACACATCTTTTACAAAGTGTATGTTTTTGCAACGGATGCCATTACTACACATTGTTCATTTATTTAAAGACAACAACCCCCTCTTCTTTCCCCCCACAGTCCTCAACACAGAGTGCACTGTACCAGAGACTTAGTAGTAAGTCTAACAAGCCAATAATGGAAACACCAATCTATAGTCACAATTTAAACAGAAAGCATATGCACTTTAGCAATGATCAGCAGTGGTAAAGTGCCCAGAGTCTGGACGCCAGGTTGTTGTTTGCTGCACTGGTTTCCCCACAATGCCAGGAATAAAGTTACTAGAACATTCATAGATCTGGGGATGGTGTTGGCTAAAAGAGAACTCACTAGTCATTGGAAAGCCAAAAATGGCCCAAGTGTGACACGACGGACAAGGGTCATAGCGAAGTGGGTGGATTGCGAGGGGGCCTTCCGACTGCATATGGCCCACCGCACTGGGAACAAAAAAACGCTGGAGATGGCAAGGGCATGGGTGGCATGGTGGACCTGTTGAAACACCTGACTGCTGGCGCTGCTGATGACCCTGAGGGTGTGGACCCACTAGGAGGAGAATAATCCTGGGGTAACTCCGTTGCCCTGAGGTAGTCTACTTACTGGTAAAGGCCGACACTGTAAACATTCCATCCAATTGCACCACTAACTAGCATAGTGCCCACAATACATTGTTGGACCAACCAATGCAAAAGTACAGATGCTTTGACGAATCTGCAACATGCCTGGGGGGTGAGGAAAGAGAGGGGTTTATGGTGGCAGGAAAGTGTGGAGCATAGTTTATCCCTGGGTGCAATTCTACTCTAGAACTCTGCGAAGTGCCAGAAAAACTCTGCCTCGCTCCGCAGTGTTTCACCAGTGGTCATGTCAATGAGGTTATTTTCAAGGTGCCTCTCAATGGTAATAGTGAGATTGAAGAATAAGAACCATCACATCAGGCTCATTATAGGGATAAAAGAGAATCTGAAATTTGGATGCAATTCTGCATATATGTGTAGGGAACCACCATGTGACCCATGCAGTTTTATAATAATATACAGACAGATGGAGTGCTGGTTTGGGGCCCACTCTGGTTATGGGCTGAGATGGGCTGACCGGTGGGTGAACAGCACTCTCATGACTAACGAATCTATGACAAAACACCGAAAACAACAAAATCGACCTAAAAAATTATCGAGTACTAAATATCGATAACAAATAAATCAACCTCCTATATTTAACTAACAAACAACATAAATAACGAGTTAACAATATCGTTAAACACAAATATAGAACACAAAAGCACATATCAAAAATATCGGAAACAAAAATATAGACATCAATTTTATCGACTATACATAAATATTGACAGCTGAAAAATACAAATACATGCTTTATTTACACACTATAATTAGAAATAATAAAATACACACTCATAAAAAATGTTATATACATAACAAGTCCACTAAAACGAGAAATTCTCAATGAAAATAAATAAGCTTACTAAATAAAGTAAAACTTTTTTAATAAACACACTTAATTTATAAAACAATTCTAAACAATATAATACCTTTTCTAAAACAACATACCTTACAAAGCCCTCTGATAAAATGAGAAAAACACAGCAAAAGTTGACGCTACTAAATCACATACTATTTAAATAATTATCTAAATGAAAAAAATTCAAACTAACCGATAGAAACACATTTAAATATAATTAACTAATCAAAATCAACAACTAATTAAATACTCACTATATAAAGAACTAAACTGAAAACTCTCACACCTTCCAGAAAACAAACAAGGAGAAACTCTACCAGATCTGCTACAACGTTAAGACTACTTTGAAAACGACACAACAACGATTATCTAAAAGTAAGCTGATCCACGCCTTCACCTGCCCTGGTACAGTAGCGATCTCGCACTGCACTGCGTGAGCCTGCAGAACTTTTCTAATATAAATCGATTGCCTGCATAATTTTCGGATCTTATTTAATAGCCTGCATAATTATTTTGCTCTTCGCCAAGAGATACCTGATAGCAGCGCTTCTTGCCAGGGTGCGCTAGTCCAACTGTTTATATTGCTGATTTATTTTCCTGATTAACATTAGCCTCGTGCATTTGCCTATCGTGCCCCAGTCCGGTTGTAGTATTGGCTTGCAGCCATCTTGTTTGTTGTTGTTAGAGCCTCCCTGCCCTGATCTCCACCCTGCTCCACGCCTCCCAGCTGACCCTACCTCCCACTGATACTGATCACCACGCTCCACCGCGGCTGCGCTGTGACCGTCCTGCTCCCAGCAGAAGCGGTCGCCCCACAAGCTGATCCACGCCTTCACCTGCCTTGGTACAGTAGCGATCTGGCACTGCACTGCATGAGCCTGCAGAACTTTTCTAATATAAATCGATTGCCTGCATAATTTTCGGACCTTATTTAATAGCCTGCATAATGACTTTGCTCTTCGCCAAGAGATACCTGATAGCAGCGCTTCTTGCCAGGGTGCGCTAGTCCAACTGTTTATATTGCTGCCTGCTGATTTAATTTTCCTGATTAACATTAGCCTCGTGCATTTGCCTATCGTGCCCCAGTCCGGTTGTAGTATTGGCTTGCAGCCATCTTGTTTGTTGTTGTTAGAGCCTCCCTGCCCTGATCTCCACCCCCCTCCCCGCCTCCCAGCTGACCCTCCCTCCCACTGATACTGATCACCACGCTCCACCGCAGCTGCGCTATGACCGTCCTGCTCCCAGCAGAAGCGGTCGCTCCACAAGCTGATCCACGCCTTCACCTGCCCTGGTACAGTAGCGATCTCGCACTGCACTGCATGAGCCTGCAGAACTTTTTTAATATAAATTGATTGCCTGCATAATTTTCGGACCTAATTTAATAGCCTGCATAATGATTTTGCTCTTCGCCAAGAGATACCTGATAGCAGCGCTTCTTGCCAGGGTGCGCTAGTCCAACTGTTTATATTGCTGCCTGCTGATTGAATTTTCCTGATTAGCATTAGCCTCGTGCATTTGCCTATCGTGCCCCAGTCGGTTGTAGTATTGGCTTGCAGCTATCTTGTTTGTTGTTGTTAGAGCCTCCCTGCCCTGATCTCCACCCCTCTCCCCGCCTCCCAGCTGACCCTACCTCCCACTGATACTGATCAACACGCTCCACCGCAGCTGCGCTGTGACCGTCCTGCTCCCAGCATAAGCGGTCGCTCCACAAGCTGATCCACGCCTTCACCTGCCCTGGTACAGTAGCGATCTCGCACTGCACTGTGTGAGCCTGCAGAACATTTCTAATATAAATCGATTGCCTGCATAATTTTCGGACCTTATTTAATAGCCTGCTTAATTATTTTGCTCTTCGCCAAGAGATACCTGATAGCAGCGCTTCTTGCCAGGGTGCGCTAGTCCAACTGTTTATATTGCTGCCTGCTGATTTAATTTTCCTGATTAACATTAGCCTCGTGCATTTGCCTATCGTGCCCCAGTCCGGTTGTAGTATTGGCTTGCAGCCATCTTTTTTGTTGTTGTTAGAGCCTCCCTGCCCTGATCTCCACCCTGCTCCCCGCCTCCCAGCTGACCCTCCCTCCCACTGATACTGATCACCACGCTCCACCGCAGCTGCGCTGTGACCGTCCTGCTCCCAGCAGAAGCGGTCGCTCCACAAGCTGATCCACGCCTTCACCTGCCCTGGTACAGTAGCGATCTGGCACTGCACTGCATGAGCCTGCAGAACTTTGCTAATATAAATCGATTGCCTGCATAATTTTCGGACCTTATTTAATAGCCTGCATAATGACTTTGCTCTTCGCCAAGAGATACCTGATAGCAGCGCTTCTTGCCAGGGTGCGCTAGTCCAACTGTTTATATTGCTGCCTGCTGATTTAATTTTCCTGATTAACATTAGCCTCGTGCATTTGCCTATCGTGCCCCAGTCCGGTTGTAGTATTGGCTTGCAGCCATCTTGTTTGTTGTTGTTAGAGCCTCCCTGCCCTGATCTCCACCCCCCTCCCCGCCTCCCAGCTGACCCTCCCTCCCACTGATACTGATCACCACGCTCCACCGCAGCTGCACTGTGACCATCCTGCTCCCAGCAGAAGCGGTCGCTCCACAAGCTGATCCACGCCTTCACCTGCCCTGGAACAGTAGCGATCTCGCACTGCACAGCGTGAGCCAGCAGAACTTTTTTAATATAAATCGATTGCCTGCATAATTTTCGGACCTTATTTAATAGCCTGCATAATGATTTTGCTCTTCGCCAAGAGATACCTGATAGCAGCGCTTCTTGCCAGGGTGCGCTAGTCCAACTGTTTATATTGCTGCCTGCTGATTTAATTTTCCTGATTAGCATTAGCCTCGTGCATTTGCCTATCGTGCCCCAGTCGGTTGTAGTATTGGCTTGCAGTTATCTTGTTTGTTGTTGTTAGAGCCTCCCTGCCCTGATCTCCTCCCCGCTCCCCGCCTCCCAGCTGACCCTACCTCCCACTGATACTGATCACCATGCTCCACCGCAGCTGCGCTGTGACCGTCCTGCTCCCAGCATAAGTGGTCGCTCCACAAGCTGATCCACGCCTTCACCTGCCCTGGTACAGTAGCGATCTCGCACTGCACTGTGTGAGCCTGCAGAACTTTTCTAATATAAATCGATTGCCTGCATAATTTTCGGACCTTATTTAATAGCCTGCATAATTATTTTGCTCTTCGCCAAGAGATACCTGATAGCAGCGCTTCTTGCCAGGGTGCGCTAGTCCAACTGTTTATATTGCTGCCTACTGATTTAATTTTCCTGATTAGCATTAGCCTCGTGCATTTGCCTATCGTGCCCCAGTCGGTTGTAGTATTGGCTTGCAGCTATCTTGTTTGTTGTTGTTAGAGCCTCCCTGCCCGGATCTCCACCCCGCTCCCCGCCTCCCAGCTGACCCTACCTCCCACTGATACTGATCAACACGCTCCACCGCAGCTGCGCTGTGACCGTCCTGCTCCCAGCATAAGCGGTCGCTCCACAAGCTGATCCACGCCTTCACCTGTCCTGGTACAGTAGCGATCTGGCACTGCACTGCATGAGCCTGCAGAACTTTTCTAATATAAATCGATTGCCTGCATAATTTTCGGACCTTATTTAATAGCCTGCATAATGACTTTGCTCTTCGCCAAGAGATACCTGATAGCAGCGCTTCTTGCCAGGGTGCGCTAGTCCAACTGTTTATATTGCTGCCTGCTGATTTAATTTTCCTGATTAACATTAGCCTCGTGCATTTGCCTATCGTGCCCCAGTCCGGTTGTAGTATTGGCTTGCAGCCATCTTGTTTGTTGTTGTTAGAGCCTCCCTGCCCTGATTTCCACCCCCCTCCCCGCCTCCCAGCTGACCCTCCCTCCCACTGATACTGATCACCACGCTCCACCGCAGCTGCGTTGTGACCGTCCTGCTCCCAGCAGAAGCGGTCGCTCCACAAGCTGATCCACGCCTTCACCTGCCCTGGTACAGTGGCGATCTCGCACTGCACTGCGTGAGCCTGCAGAACTTTTTTAATATAAATCGATTGCCTGCATAATTTTCGGACCTTATTTAATAGCCTGCATAATGATTTTGCTCTTCGCCAAGAGATACCTGATAGCAGCGCTTCTTGCCAGGGTGCGCTAGTCCAACTGTTTATATTGCTGCCTGCTGATTTAATTTTCCTGATTAGCATTAGCCTCGTGCATTTGCCTATCGTGCCCCAGTCCGGTTGTAGTATTGTCTTGCAGCTATCTTGTTTGTTGTTGTTTGAGCCTCCCTGCCCTGATCTCCACCCCGCTCCCCACCTCCCAGCTGACCCTCCCTCCCACTGATACTGATCACCACACTCCACCGCAGCTGCGCTGTGACCATCCTGCTCCCAGCAGAAGCGGTCGCTCCACAAGCTGATCCACGCCTTCACCTGCCCTGGTACAGTAGCGATCTGGCACTGCACTGCGTGAGCCTGCAAAACTTTTCTAATATAAATCGATTGCCTGCATAATTTTCGGACCTTATTTAATAGCCTGCATAATGATTTTGCTCTTCACCAAGAGATACCTGATAGCAGCGCTTCTTGCCAGGGTGAGCAAGTCCAACTGTTTATATTGCTGCCTGCTGATTTAATTTTCCTGATTAGCATTAGCCTCGTGCATTTGCCTATCGTGCCCCAGTCCGGTTGTAGTATTGGCTTGCAGCCATCTTGTTTGTTGTTGTTAGAGCCTCCCTGCCCTGATCTCCACCCTGCTCCACGCCTCCCAGCTGACCCTCCCTCCCACTGATACTGATCACCACGCTCCACCGCAGCTGCGCTGTGACCGTCCTGCTCCCAGCAGAAGCGGTCACTCCACAAGCTGATCCACGCCTTCACCTGCCCTGGTACAGTAGCGATCTCGCACTGCACTGCGTGAGCCTGCAGAACTTTTCTAATATAAATCGATTGCCTGCATAACTTTCGGACCTTATTTAATAGCCTGCATAATGATTTTGCTCTTCGCCAAGAGATACCTGATAGCAGCGCTTCTTGCCAGGGTGCGCTAGTCCAACTGTTTATATTGCTGCCTGCTGATTTAATTTTCCTGATTAGCATTAGCCTCATGCATTTGCCTATCGTGCCCCAGTCCGGTTGTAGTATTGGCTTGCAGCTATCTTGTTTGTTGTTGTTGGAGCCTCCCTGCCCTGATCTCCACCCCGCTCCCCGCCTCCCAGCTGACCCTACCTCCCACTGATACTGATCACCACGCTCCACCGCTGCTGCGCTGTGACCGTCCTGCTCCCAGCATAAGCGGTCGCTCCACAAGCTGATCCATGCCTTCACCTGCCCTGGTACAGTAGCGATCTCGCACTGCACTGTGTGAGCCTGCAGAACTTTTCTAATATAAATCGATTGCCTGGATAATTTTCGGACCTTATTTAATAGCCTGCCTAATTATTTTGCTCTTCGCCAAGAGATACCTGATAGCAGCGCTTCTTGCCAGGGTGCGCTAGTCCAACTGTTTATATTGCTGCCTGCTGATTTAATTTTCCTGATTAACATTAGCCTCGTGCATTTGCCTATCGTGCCCCAGTCCGGTTGTAGTATTGGCTTGCAGCCATCTTGTTTGTTGTTGTTAGAGCCTCCCTGCCCTGATCTCCACCCCGCTCCCCTCCTCCCAGCTGACCCTCCCTCCCACTGATACTGATCACCACGCTCCACCGCAGCTGCGCTGTGACCGTCCTGCTCCCAGCAGAAGCAGTCACTCCACAAGCTGATCCACGCCTTCACCTGCCCTGGTACAGTAGCGATCTCGCACTGCACTGTGTGAGCCTGCAGAACTTTTCTAATATAAATCGATTGCCTGCATAATTTTCGGACCTTATTTAATAGCCTGCCTAATTATTTTGCTCTTCGCCAAGAGATACCTGATAGCAGCGCTTCTTGCCAGGGTGCGCTAGTCCAACTGTTTATATTGCTGCCTGCTGATTTAATTTTCCTGATTAACATTAGCCTCGTGCATTTGCCTATCGTGCCCCAGTCCGGTTGTAGTATTGGCTTGCAGCCATCTTGTTTGTTGTTGTTAGAGCCTCCCTGCCCTGATCTCCACCCCGCTCCCCTCCTCCCAGCTGACCCTCCCTCCCACTGATACTGATCACCACGCTCCACCGCAGCTGCGATGTGACCGTCCTGCTCCCAGCAGAAGCGGTCGCTCCACAAGCTGATCCACGCCTTCACCTGCCCTGGTACAGTAGCGATCTGGCACTGCACTGCATGAGCCTGCAGAACTTTTCTAATATAAATCGATTGCCTGCATAATTTTCGGACCTTATTTAATAGCCTGCATAATGACTTTGCTCTTCGCCAAGAGATACCTGATAGCAGCGCTTCTTGCCAGGGTGCGCTAGTCCAACTGTTTATATTGCTGCCTGCTGATTTAATTTTCCTGATTAGCATTAGCCTCGTGCATTTGCCTATCGTACCCCAGTCCGGTTGTAGTATTGGCTTGCAGCTATCTTGTTTGTTGTTGTTAGAGCCTCCCTGCCCTGATCTCCACCCCGCTCCCCACCTCCCAGCTGACCCTCCCTCCCACTGATACTGATCACCACACTCCACCGCAGCTGCGCTGTGACCGTCCTGCTCCCAGCAGAAGCGGTCGCTCCACAAGCTGATCCCCGCCTTCACCTGCCCTGGTACAGTAGCGATCTGGCACTGCACTGCGTGAGCCTGCAAAACTTTTCTAATATAAATCGATTGCCTGCATAATTTTCGGACCTTATTTAATAGCCTGCATAATGATTTTGCTCTTCGCCAAGAGATACCTGATAGCAGCACTTCTTGCCAGGGTGAGCAAGTCCAACTGTTAATATTGCTGCCTGCTGATTTAATTTTCCTGATTAGCATTAGCCTCGTGCATTTGCCTATCGTGCCCCAGTCCGGTTGTAGTATTGGCTTGCAGCCATCTTGTTTGTTGTTGTTAGAGCCTCCCTGCCCTGATCTTCAACCCGCTCCCCGCCTCCCAGCTGACCCTCCCTCCCACTGATACTGATCACCACGCTCCACCGCAGCTGCGCTGTGACCGTCCTGCTCCCAGCAGAAGCGGTCACTCCACAAGCTGATCCTCGCCTTCACCTGCCCTGGTACAGTAGCGATCTCGCACTGCACTGCGTGAGCCTGCAGAACTTTTCTAATATAAATCGATTGCCTGCATAATTTTCGGACCTTATTTAATAGCCTGCATAATGACTTTGCTCTTCGCCAAGAGATACCTGATAGCAGCGCTTCTTGCCAGGGTGCGCTAGTCCAACTGTTTATATTGCTGCCTGCTGATTTAATTTTCCTGATTAACATTAGCCTGGTGCATTTGCCTATCGTGCCCCAGTCCGGTTGTAGTATTGGCTTGCAGCCATCTGGTTTGTTGTTGTTAGAGCCCCCCTGCCCTGATCTCCACCCCCCTCCCCGCATCCCAGCTGGCCCTCCCTCCCACTGATACTGATCACCACGCTCCACCGCAGCTGCGCTGTGACCGTCCTGCTCCCAGCAGAAGCAGTCGCTCCACAAGCTGATCCACGCCTTCACCTGCCCTGGTACAGTAGCAATCTCGCACTGCACTGTGTGAGCCTGCAGAACTTTTCTAATATAAATCGATTGCCTGCATAATTTTCGGACCTTATTTAATAGCCTGCATAATGACTTTGCTCTTCGCCAAGAGATACCTGATAGCAGCGCTTCTTGCCAGGGTGCGCTAGTCCAACTGTTTATATTGCTGCCTGCTGATTTAATTTTCCCGATTAACATTAGCCTCGTGCATTTGCCTATCGTGCCCCAGTCCGGTTGTAGTATTGGCTTGCAGCCATCTTGTTTGTTGTTGTTAGAGCCTCCCTGCCCTGATCTCCACCCCCGTCCCCACCTCCCAGCTGACCCTCCCTCCCACTGATACTGATCACCACGCTCCACTGCAGCTGCGCTGTGACCGTCCTGCTCCCAGCAGAAGCGGTCGCTCCACAAGCTGATCCACGCCTTCACCTGCCCTGGTACAGTAGCGATCTCGCACTGCACTGCGTGAGCCTGCAGAACTTTTTTAATATAAATCGATTGCCTGCATAATTTTCGGACCTTATTTAATAGCCTGCATAATGATTTTGCTCTTCGCCAAGAGATACCTGATAGCAGCGCTTCTTGCCAGGGTGCGCTAGTCCAACTGTTTATATTGCTGCCTGCTGATTTAATTTTCCTGATTAGCATTAGCCTCGTGCATTTGCCTATCGTGCCCCAGTCGGTTGTAGTATTGGCTTGCAGCTATCTTGTTTGTTGTTGTTAGAGCCTCCCTGCCCTGATCTCCACCCCGCTCCCCGCCTCCCAGCTGACCCTACCTCCCACTGATACTGATCACCACGCTCCACCGCAGCTGCGCTGTGACCGTCCTGCTCCCAGCATAAGTGGTCGCTCCACAAGCTGATCCACGCCTTCACCTGCCCTGGTACAGTAGCGATCTCGCACTGCACTGTGTGAGCCTGCAGAACTTTTCTAATATAAATAGATTGCCTGCATAATTTTCGGACCTTATTTAATAGCCTGCATAATTATTTTGCTCTTCGCCAAGAGATACCTGATAGCAGCGCTTCTTGCCAGGGTGCGCTAGTCCAACTGTTTATATTGCTGCCTGCTGATTTAATTTTCCTGATTAGCATTAGCCTCGTGCATTTGCCTATCGTGCCCCAGTCCGGTTGTAGTATTGGCTTGCAGCTATCTTGTTTGTTGTTGTTAGAGCCTCCCTGCCCTGATCTCCACCCCGCTCCCCACCTCCCAGCTGACCCTCCCTCCCACTGATACTGATCACCACACTCCACCGCAGCTGCGCTGTGACCGTCCTGCTCCCAGCAGAAGCGGTCGCTCCACAAGCTGATCCACGCCTTCACCTGCCCTGGTACAGTAGCGATCTGGCACTGCACTGCGTGAGCCTGCAAAACTTTTCTAATATAAATCGATTGCCTGCATAATTTTCGGACCTTATTTAATAGCCTGCATAATTATTTTGCTCTTCACCAAGAGATACCTGATAGCAGCGCTTCTTGCCAGGGTGCGCTAGTCCAACTGTTTATATTGCTGCCTGCTGATTTAATTTTCCTGATTAGCATTAGCCTTGTGCATTTGCCTATTGTGCCCCAGTCCGGTTGTAGTATTGGCTTGCAGCCATCTTGTTTGTTGTTGTTAGAACTTCCCTGCCCTGATCTCCACCCCGCTCCCCGCCTCCCAGCTGACCCTCCCTCCCACTGATACTGATCACCACGCTCCACCGCAGCTGCGCTGTGACCGTCCTGCTCCCAGCATAAGCGGTCGCTCCACAAGCTGATCCATGCCTTCACCTGCCCTGGTACAGTAGCGATCACGCACTGCACTGTGTGAGCCTGCAGAACTTTTCTAATATAAATCGATTGCCTGCATAATTTTCGGACCTTATTTAATAGCCTGCATAATTATTTTGCTCTTTGCCAAGACATACCTGATAGCAGCGCTTCTTGCCAGGGTGCGCTAGTCCAACTGTTTATATTGCTGCCTGCTGATTTAATTTTCCTGATTAACATTAGCCTCGTGCATTTGCCTATCGTGCCCCAGTCCGGTTGTAATATTGGCTTGCAGCCATCTTGTTTGTTGTTGTTAGAGCCTCCCTGCCCTGATCTCCACCCCGCTCCCCTCCTCCCAGCTGACCCTCCCTCCCACTGATACTGATCACCACGCTCCACCGCAGCTGCGCTGTGACCGTCCTGCTCCCAGCAGAAGCGGTCGCTCCACAAGCTGATCCACGCCTTCACCTGCCCTGGTACAGTAGCGATCTCGCACTGCACTGCGTGAGCCTGCAGAACTTTTTTAATATAAATCGATTGCCTGCATAATTTTCGGACCTTATTTAATAGCCTGCATAATGATTTTGCTCTTCGCCAAGAGATACCTGATAGCAGCGCTTCTTGCCAGGGTGCCCTAGTCCAACTGTTTATATTGCTGCCTGCTGATTTAAGTTTCCTGATTAGCATTAGCCTCGTGCATTTGCCTATCGTGCCCCAGTCCGGTTGTAGTATTGGCTTGCAGCTATCTTGTTTGTTGTTGTTAGAGCCTCCCTGCCCTGATCTCCACCCTGCTCCCCGCCTCCCAGCTGACCCTACCTCCCACTGATACTGATCACCACGCTCCACCGCAGCTGCGCTGTGACCGTCCTGCTCCCAGCATAAGCGGTCGCTCCACAAGCTGATCCACGCCTTCACCTGCCCTGGTACAGTAGCGATCTCGCACTGCACTGTGTGAGCCTGCAGAACTTTTCTAATATAAATCGATTGCCTGCATAATTTTCGGACCTTATTTAATAGCCTGCATAATTATTTTGCTCTTCGCCAAGAGATACCTGATAGCAGCGCTTCTTGCCAGGGTGCGCTAGTCCAACTGTTTATATTGCTGCCTGCTGATTTAATTTTCCGGATTAGCATTAGCCTCGTGCATTTGCCTATCGTGCCCCAGTCCGGTTGTAGTATTGGCTTGCAACTATCTTGTTTGTTGTTGTTAGAGCCTCCCTGCCCTGATCTCCACCCTGCTCCCCACCTCCCAGCTGACCCTCCCTCCCACTGATACTGATCACCACGCTCCACCGCAGCTGCGCTGTGACCGTCCTGCTCCCAGCAGAAGCGGTCGCTCCACAAGCTGATCCACGCCTTCACCTGCCCTGGTACAGTAGCGATCTGGCACTGCACTGCGTGAGCCTGCAAAACTTTTCGAATATAAATCGATTGCCTGCATAATTTTCGGACCTTATTTAATAGCCTGCATAATGATTTTGCTCTTCGCCAAGAGATACCTGATAGCAGCGCTTCTTGCCAATGCGCAAGTCCAACTGTTTATATTGCTGCCTGCTGATTTAATTTTCCTGATTAGCATTAGCCTCATGCATTTGCCTATCGTGCCCCAGTCCGGTTGTAGTATTGGCTTGCAGCCATCTTGTTTGTTGTTGTTAGAGCCTCCCTGCCCTGATCTCCAACCCGCTTCCCGCCTCCCAGCTGACCCTCCCTCCCACTGATACTGATCACCACGCTCCACCGCAGCTGCGCTGTGACCATCCTGCTCCCAGCAGAAGCGGTCACTCCACAAGCTGATTCACGCCTTCACCTGCCCTGGTACAGTCGCGATCTCGCACTGCACTGCGTGAGCCTGCAGAACTTTTCTAATATAAATCGATTGCCTGCATAATTTTTGGACCTTATTTAATAGCCTGCATAATGATTTTGCTCTTCGCCAAGAGATACCTGATAGCAGCGCTTCTTGCCAGGGTGCGCTCGTTCAACTGTTCATATTGCTGCCTGCTGATTTATTTTTCCTGATTAGCATTAGCCTCGTGCATTTGCCTATCCTGCCCTAGTCCGGTTGTAGTATTGGCTTGCAGCCATCTTGTTTGTTGTTGTTAGAGCCTCCCTGCCCTGATCTCCACCCCGCTCCCTGCCTCCCAGCTGACCCTCCCTCGCCCCTCCCCCCTCCACTTCTCCACATATGACAGATGCTTTTGCGCGCAGCATTCACGCGCAGCGGTCGCGCCCCATGCGCACCAAAGGTGCTCCAAAGGTAAGCCTGTCTACGCCCGTCCGCGCCTGGACCGCGCCCAGTGCCAGACCCCCTGGTCCTCGCAAAACCCACTCGGCCCGCATAACGTACGACGTCTCCACCCTCCTAGCCCTCAACCCCGGATGCACCCCACAATGCTGCGTAGCTACCCGAGGACACACCCACGGACCTTTCGCTTGCCACTCCTGCAAATTTACCAGCATCAAGATCCATACCATATCCAATATTCCCAAACACAGCTCCGACTCTAACCACCTGAAGTGCATCCTGCTGAACACCCGCTCGGTCCACAGACACGCCACCGAACTCTGGGACCTACTCGACACTGCTTCACCTGACGTCGCCTTCCTTACAGAAACCTGGATGAACGCATCATCAACACCCGACATCGCCATAGCTATCCCGAACACTTACAAGATCATCCGAAAAGACCACACCAATCCAACAGGATGAGGCATCGCCATCGTCCATAAGAACACCATCAAAATCACGACCAGCTTTGATGACAACCTTACTTCAGCCGAACACCTCCACTTCCAGATCCACACCGACCCTAGAACCACTCTCAGAGGCACCCTCATCTACAGACCCCCAGGTACCGGTAAACAATTCAGCGAAGACATCATTGACTTCATCAGTCCACATGCCCTCGCCTCCGAGAACTACATCCTACTGGGAGACCACAACTTCCACCTGGAAAAGAAAAATGACTGCAACACCTCCTCCCTTCTCGACAACCTGGCCAACCTCGGTCTCAAACAACTTGTTGACACCCCCACCCATATAGCCGGACATACGCTCGACCCAATCTTCACCTCCAGCAAACACATCTCCTTCGATCGCACCACAACTCTCCATTGGACGGACCACAGTTGTGTTCACTTCAGCTACAAAACCACCTCGACCCACAACCCCCCACAACCTATTCCTCGAAGAAACTGGAACAAAATTACCACCGACCAACTCCTCACATCGCTCAACCAAAACCCACCCGCCCTCTCATCGGACCCAAACCAAGCTGCCACCAAATTCAAACAATGGATCACTCACAGCGCTGACGAATTAGCACCCTTGAAAAACCATCACACCAAACAGAACAGCAATAAGGCCCCCTGGTTCAACGATGACCTTAAGAAATCCAAGAAGCTATGCCGTACTCTCGAGAAAAAATGAAGAAAAAACCCAACAACCGACAACATGACCACCTTCAAGGCAGCCACCCGCAAACACCACCAACTGATTCGATCCACCAAGAAATCAGCATTCAAGAATCGACTCGACAACAACACCCATAACAGCAAGGAACTATTCAACATCGTCAAAGAATTCACCAACCCCACCGCAGCCTCAAACGACATCACTCCCTCCCAAGACCTCTGCAATTTGTTATCCTCCTTCTTCTACAACAAAATTGCCGAAATACACAACAGCTTCAAAAACATTTCCAACAAACAATCCTCTCCACCCACCTCCAAACTTAAACCGCCCTCTAACAACCTCAGCGCCTGGAACCCAATCACCACTGAAGACGCCATCCGCCTAATGAACTCCATCCACTCTGGCTCGCCAACCGACCCCTGTCCCCACCACATCTTCAACAAAGCAGACTCCATCATCGCACCCCATCTCCGTGATGTAATCAACTGCTCCTTCGACTCTGCTACCTTCCCAGAAAGCCGGAAACACGCCGAAGTCAGCGCCCTCCTGAAGAAACCCACAGCAGACCCCTCTGAACTTAAAAACTATCGCCCCATATCCCTCCTCCCATTCCCTGCCAAAGTCATTGAGAAAGCCGTCAATAGCCAGCTCGCTGCCTTCCTTGAATCCAACAATTCCCTCGATCCCTCACAGTCAGGCTTTCGAGCCAAACACAGCACCGAGACCGCCCTCATCGCAGCTACAGACGACATCTGAACACTACTGGACAACGGAGAAACAGTGGCCCTCATTCTACTCGACCTCCACCGCCTTAGACACTGTCTGTCACAGCACCCTCCTACAACGCCTCAACAACATCGGCATACAAGGAAAAGCCTTCGACTGGATCATCTCGTTTCTAGCTGGGAGAACTCAAAGAGTCCGACTTCCCTCATTCAAATCAGAGGCCACTGAAGTAATCTGCGGCGTACCACAAGGATCTTCACTCAGTCCCACCCTCTTCAACGTTTACATGAGTCCACTCGCATCCATCGCACGTCAACACAACCTTAACATCATCTCCTACGCTGACGACACCCAGCTGATCCTTTCCCTCACCAAAGACCCTAACACCGCCAAAACCAATCTTCACGAAGGCATGAAAGAAGCAGCCGTATGGATGAAAAACAGCCGCCTAAAACTTAACTCAGACAAAACGGAAGTGCTCATCCTAGGATCATCCCTCTCTGCCTGGGACGACTCATGGTGGCCTTCGGCTCTGGGCACAGCACGCCTACCACAGACCACGCACGTAACCTTGGCTTCATCCTAGACTCCGCACTCTCGATGACCAGACAAGTCAACGCTGTCTCATCCTCCTGCTTCAACGTACTTCGTATGCTCAAAAAAATCTTCCGCTGGATCCCCTCCGAGACAAGAAAGACTGTCACCCACTCACTGGTCACGAGTCGACTAGATTACGGAAACAAAAAAAACTCCAACGCATCCAAAACGCATCAGCGAGACTCATTTTAGACATCCCTCACCAAGATCACATTACCGGCCACCTGAAAGACCTCCACTGGCTTCCTGTCAACAAGAGATTAACGTTCCGTCTCCTCACCCACGCACACAAGGCCCTCTACAAACTAGGTCCCGAATGCCTCAACACTCGACTATCCTTCTACACACCCACCCGCCAACTGAGATCCTCCAATCAAGCCCTCGCCGCAGTTCTGTGTATCCAAAGATCCACCATGGGAGGAAGATCTTTCTCCTACTTGGCGGCCAAGACCTGGAACTCGCTCCCCACTCACCTTCGCCTTACACAGAACCACATCTCCTTCAGAAAAGAACTCAAAACTTGGCTATTCGATATTTAATGAACCCTCTCCCCCCTCCCAAGCGCCTTGAGACCCTCTGGGTGAGAAGTGCGCTATATAAATTCTTGAACTTGAATTTGAACCTGCCTATCATCATCAAAACATAAATACTAATTTATATTTTTATCTCTCTATATAGCCACAATAGACCCAACTACAAAAAAATAGAAGAACATTTTCTACCTACAAAACACAACTAATCTTAAAAGTAAGTATACTATTCCAATTCCTTAAACACTAAATAAAAGACAACTAAACAGCTAAAATGTTCCAAGAATGAAACAAATGCATTCAGATTTTTAATATTTCCTCTAAATGTGAAAACTTTTTTTAATTTCAAGCAAAATATATTTAGTATTTACGAAATGCTTAATGTATATCAAAATAAAATGCAAAACATAAAATACATATCACTTTCTTTCAACAGCCAACTGAATAAATTAAGCAGAAAATTTTTACAAGAACATCTACATTGAAGTGCAAAGAAACAACACTTGGTAAGTATATATTAAAAAACACAAATACTACTAATAATGCTTAATATTTAACAAACTCTAAAGTTAACTTAATGAAACATATTGTCCATTTTCTTATATACTTTTATTAAATGCTTAAAAAATAAATTTCATATGCTAGTCATAAAAGATTAACTCCTACAAACTGCTAAAACCAATATAACATTTATGCATGAACTAAAATATAATTCACTTTTTTTTCAACAGATCACTAACATACAAAAGAGCATCAACCAAACAAGAACAAAACTACATGCAAAGTGTACTAAAATATAATTGGTAAGTATATATTAAAAATGCATATACTATGACTAATGACTAAAAATGTAAACATTTACATATAATATTTTATATATATTTTCTGGAAATAAGAAATCCACAATGACTGAAGATGCAAAATGTATTACATCTCAAAAAGGCAAATTTCTGTTATGCTATATGGGGTATATTTATACTCAAGAGAAACAAAAAGACCTTAAAGTAAATTGGAAATGTACAAAGTATTACAGTAATAAATGTTATGGTCATGCCACAACTAGGGAAACAAGTGTGATAAATACTACTGAACACAATCATCCCCCTAATCTAACAGAAATAGAAGTTAGATCTACTATGGAAAATATTAAAGAATTAAGCAGCACCTCAGAACTACCAACATGTGCAATACTTAAAGAAATACTTCCTAAAGTCCCTAAAGAAGCTAGAGGTCAACTACCAACAATAGCTTCTATAAAAAGAACTAGAACTAGAACTAAAAATTCTACAAGACCAACAATACCAACACCTAAAACTTTTGAAGAGATAATAATTCCCCCTGACCTTACCATAACTCATAATGACGAACCTTTTATCTTTTATGATAAAAACAATAAAGATAAAAGAATAATTATGTTTTCTACAATAAACAAATTGAAACAAAGCCAAACATGGATGATGGATGGCACCTTTAGTATATGTCCCAAACCATCCTACCAATTATATACAATACATGGACAATACCATAACACCTGCATTACATTTATCTATTGTTTGTTGCCAAACAAACAAACTTTAACATACACAGAAATGTTGAACAAAATTAAAGAAGAAACATCAGACTTCTTTCCCCTAAAAATAATCATTGACTTTGAACAAGCTACGATAAATACCATCCTTAAAATATACCCTCACACATCCATACAAGGATTACTTCCACTTCAATCAATGTCTATGGAGACATTTACAAAAATCAACACTAAGGGCCTGATTCTGATCCTGGATTTTTTTTTCCATACAAATAGGATTTGTAGTTTTTTTCCATACAAATTGTACAAGTCCCTTCCAAACCGTGTAGTACG
This sequence comes from Lissotriton vulgaris, assembly GCF_964263255.1. Taxonomy (NCBI): domain Eukaryota; kingdom Metazoa; phylum Chordata; class Amphibia; order Caudata; family Salamandridae; genus Lissotriton; species Lissotriton vulgaris. The sequence continues at coordinate 767,824,881 of NC_141695.1, read as the reverse complement.
ATTCGTACAGGAAAAATACATACAGATCGGCCCAATCCTTACAAATCGGATCGGGAAAAGCTGTACGACACGGACTTGTAAAAAAGACCATACAAATTGTAAAAAGGCTGTCCAACCCGTCAAGTACGATTCCTACCAGTTTGTCAGCATACGATTTGTATGGAAAATGGCCTATATACGGGGAATGACTCGTACCGGGCAACGAAGCGAACCCCTATACGCCTCATACCCTGGTATGACTCGTTCTGGGGGTATGACTCATACGGGGTACGGGTCGTATAGAGGTATGAGGCGTACAGGGGTCCCCCCACATGCGAGGCATGTGTATGGTGCGTACAACAAAATCGCATATGTGCGCACCGTACCCCAAAATCGCCCGTGTACGCACTGTACCCCAAAATCACGTATGTACGCACCGTACCCCAAAATCGCCCATGTACGCACTGTACCCCAAAATCGCCTGTGTACGCACTGTACCCCAACATCGCGCATTTACACACCATACATACGTGATTTTAGGGTATGGTGCGTACACGGGCGATTTTGGGGTACGGTGCGTACATACGCGATTTTGGTATACAGTTTGTACACAGGCGATTTTGGGGTACGGTGCGTACATACGCGATTTTGGGGTACGGTTCATACACAGATGATTTTGGGGTACGGTGTGTACATATGCAATTTTGGGGTACGGTTCGTACACAGGTGATTTTGGGGTATGGTGCTTGTACGGTGCGTACACGACCAGTACCCCTTCATCGCGTATGTACGCACCGTAACCCTCTTTCCGTGTCATCCGTACGCACTGTGCATACGCACCGTAACCCTGTATTCATGGGGTGTACGACGCGTACATGGGGGGTCTGTCTCGTACTTTTTTAGGGGCGTACAAGGCTTTTCCCGCACTTTTTGGCTCTTGTAAAAAAAGAGCCGTACCGCATGCCGTTTGTACGAATCTTACTTGCCGGGTTGTAAACTGCTGCCGGGAATACATGGGAACGTCGCGTACAGAGCAATCCGAATCGGAATCGCTTGTATATACGAGTTGTATGGTCTTTTTTACAATTTGTATGGAGTGTGTCTATTTGTACGGATCGTACTTCCTAGGTTGTAGGGGCCTCCTTACAAGTACGAGTTGTATGGGGAAAACGCTCCATACCACGGCGTGCACAGCCATGTACAGCGTTTTTCCAGGATCAGAATCAGGCCCTAAGTGTTGATTATGCAACCAACATGACATTTGCATACCAAATAAAACACCTAATAGCCCTAGCATACGTTCCAGTCACAGACATAGCTGAGCACTACAACATACTAAGAGAAAGTCCATTCAACACCAAAAATGAACAAAGCTCCCCTTTTAGACTATTTTGAGGACACCTGGGTGGGGAGACTACACAGATCAGGCCACAGACGACAACCAAAGTTCCAAATCCCTTGGTGGAATGTCTATCTATCAACCCTAAACCAAAAAGCTAAAACTAACAACGCAGTTGAAGGTTGGCATAATGCCTTCCTATATTCAACAGGCCGAACTACTCCTACCCTACACAAACTCCTAATAGCAATCCAAAAAGAGCAAAGCTTTCAAGAACTAAGAATGGAGCAATCTGTCTTACAATTAAAACTCAAACTATCATGACAAACTGCTCAATGTACCAATATTTACAACAACAAGTCCAACTTTATTCAACAACAAAAGGACTAGAGTACTTAAGAATGATTGCCAAAATCCTAATCTAAAATGTAAAACTTCTTAAACTAAAAACAAACCAAAATATCTCTATTTCATTTTAAAAAAGGAATAATTTTTTTTTCTAAAATATATATAATTTTTCTTAAATATAGACAAAATAATTATATAACAAAACACCAAGAATCAAAAATTACACTTTTACCCACCCCAAATAAAATATATTTAAAATAACTTACCTTTCCCAAAGATGCAAATCGACAATCCAACTTCTCAAAAACAATCCAGATAGTCATAAATTCATGCAAAAAATTAATAAACCCCAACAAAATAAAAAAATACAACTGTGCCAAAGCCATCGAATATCCATGAAAATCGATAATCCCCAAACCACGAAAAACCCGAAAACGTTAAAGAAGTCGAAAAACCGCTCCAGGAAACCCGAATAATAAAGGAAGTGGTAGGAAAACATTAGTTGATACCAGTAAAACACACTTCCTTTGAAAAAAAAACGCAAAACTTCAAAAAACGAAAACGCTTTCTCCAAAAACCTAGAACAGAAAGACAAACATTCCCACCCACGTAAAAGGTTAAATTACACATTTTAAAGCACAATAACATGCATCATAGACACAAAAACTAACTAAGTACATACAAACACAATAAGAGTAAGTACGCCGTAAATCCAAAAAACGCCACTAAAATTTAAAACATAAATAAACGCCTACAATCATCACAACTTCTAACACAAAACTCCACACACCCTAAATATGAAATTACTACCTTCAAAACACACTTAAAAAAGTTAAAAAATAACGAAAATATCTCTTACCTTCCCAAACGCGAAGCTGCTTCCAACCGCGAGCTTGAATCTTCCCAAATGACCCAAAAAGATCAAGGGCTCCATTAGGATGTCGGGCGGATCGCCACTGCCATGGTGGCGGTGGCGATCTGCCTGACAGAAATGCCCGCCCGCCACCCTTTTCCCCCCGCCACATTACAATGGCGGGGGGGAATGCAACGGAGGGAAACAACGCCCGCCACTTTTCCGCCACGGTCGCCTTGCGACCGGGGCGGAAAAGGAATAATATGGTGGCGGTGTCTAATAGACACCACCAGACATATTATGATGGTTGGTGTGCAGTGCCTTTCCGCGGCGGCGATGCCGCCACGGAAAGGCATGCGGTCTTCGCTCTGGGGGCCCCCTGCAGGCCCCCAAGTGAAGTACAGGTGGGGGGTGCACGTGGGGTGGTACCTGTGGTACCCCCCTTCATTGTCATTTGCAAAGCGGCAGGCACCGCGCGGTGCCTGCCGCTTTGCACATGACAATGTTAAAGTGCATTTTCAGCATTGTGGCGGCCAGTGCAGAGAGCACCGCCCACCACAATGCTGAAAATAAAGGATGTGCCCGCCACTGTGGCGGGCACATCCTAATGGCACCCTCGGGACTCCGCCCTTATGGCGGGCGGTCCCGATTTACGATGGGATGAAGGGCGGGCAAAGTCCGCCCGTAATCCTAATGGAGCCCTAAGAGCCGGTACAAAATGAAACACCCAAATAATAATATCAATGCACTAATAGTTAAATAAATGACTAAAAAATGTATTTAACTAAATATAAATATTAGAAAAATTGAACAAATATTGTTCAAATTTTCTATAATTGTATATAATGTATTACAAAATGTATAATTTTGTTTATATATTGTAAAATTATAAAATTAAATATTATCACATTATAATATTTAATATTATAATTTTAAAAAAGTATGTTTTTTAAAATGTGCACATTAACATATACATTTATTTTCTGTCAAATAATACATTTCCTACTTTTTGAAATGTATTAATATTAATAAAAACATATTAATATTGATAAAATTCATACATGTATTTCATACAAAAATGATGAAATGTTAATATAGAAAAACTGTTTTGAATAAAATGTACTAGATATAATGTAATCCATTTACTTTACATTTTCATTGACATATATTTCATAATTGTTTGCTAAAAATAATATGCAAAATGTATAAAAATTATGTGGTTATACAAACTTTGTAATATAAAAATAAAAATTCATCCAAATACATGTACAAAATATATTCAAATGTATAATGTATTTACATTACCTATACTGTTTCTATATCACTATAATGTACTTCTCTCAAAAACTATACAAATGAAAAACAATTTGTATTAAATAAAAAAATCCAAATACTTATATATTTCTTAAAAATGTAGACTATTATTTATAATACAAATTTGCTTTAATTTATGTACTCTTTGAATAATGTAATAAACATTTTTTTTAATTGTGTATTTTATTTTAATTCCAAAAAATAACTAACATTGCCATTGTACAAAAATGTGTATTTTTTTATACTAATAACATATATGTAATTCAGGCTACATTTAATTGTGGTAGGTGCTGGATATTAAACCTAATTAATTAACTATTCCCACTCCAATCTACATTTAATTTGGGGTAGCTGGTGGACACTAAACCTAATTAATTTACTATTCCAACTCCAGTCTACATTTAATTTGTTGAGGTTATGGACCCTGAACCTAATTAATTTACTATTCCCACTCCACTCTACATTTAATTGGGGTAGGTGCTGGACACTGAACCTAATTAATTTACTAGTCCCACTCCAATCTACATTTAATTAGGGTAGGTGCTGGATAATAAAACTAATTATTTACTATTCCCACTCCAGTCTACATTTAATTGGGGTAGGTGCTGGACAACAAACTTAATTAATTTACTATTCCCACTCCAGTATACATTTAATTGAGGTAGGTGCTGGATAATAAACCTAATTAATTTACTAGTCCCACTCCAATCTACATTTAATTAGGGTAGGTGCTGGATAATAAAACTAATTATTTACTATTCCCACTCCAGTCTACATTTAATTGGGGTAGGTGCTGGACAACAAACTTAATTAATTTACTATTCCCACTCCAGTCTACATTTAGCTGGGGTAGGTGCTGGATAATAAACCTATTTATTTTACTATTCCCACTCCAATCTACATTTAATTGAGGTAGTTGCTGGACACTGAACCTAATTAATTTACTATTCCAACTCCAGTCTACATTTAATTGGGGTAGGTGCTGGATAATAAAACTAATTAATTTACTATTCCCACTCCAGTCTAAATTTAATTGGGCTAGGTGCTGGACACTGAACCCAATCAATTTACTACTCCCACCCCAGTCAACATTTAATTGGGGTAGGTGCTGGATAATAAATCTAATTAATTTACTATTCCCACTCCAGTCTACATTTAATTAGGGTAGGTGCTGGATTATAACACTAATTGATTTACTATTCCCACTCCAGTCTACATTTAATTGGGGTAGGTGCTGGACACTGAACTTAATTGATTTACTATTCCCACTCCAGTCTACATTTAATTGGGGTAGGTGCTGGATAATAAATCTAATTAATTTACTATTCCCACTCCAGTCTACATTTAATTGGGGTAGGTGCTGGATGATAAATCTAATTAATTTACTACTCCCACTCCAGTCTACATTTAGGAGGTCATTAGGATCGCGGACGGACTTGAGTATGAGGGAACGTCCGCATGGGCTGCGGCGTTCCCTCTGTGCAGATTAGGATGTGACCGCCAGGGTGGCGGTCACATCCTCAATCTTTAACATTGCGGCGGGTGCAGCTTCAAGCTGCACCCGCCGCAATGTTAAAAATGCATGCACAGCATTTGCGTGCACAAAGCGGCAGGCACCGCGCGGTGCCTGCTGCATTGTGCACGCAAATGCAGGGGGGTTCCATGGGTACCCCCCATGTGCACCCCCCACCACCCCTTCACCCAGGGGGCCCGCAACGGGCCCCCGAAGTGAAGGTCCGTATGCTTTTCCACGGCGGAAAAGCCGCCGTGGAAAAGCATAGAATTGCAGACATCCTAATATGCCTGGCGGTGTCTGATAGACACCGCCAAACATGTTAGTGCTTTTTCGCCGCGGTCGGAAGGCAACTGCGGCGGAACAGCTGTGGACAGAAAATCAGACCCACCAGCCATCCTAATTTGGGTAGGTGCTGGATAATAAAAGTAATTAATTTACCATTCCCACTCTAGTCTACATTTAATTGGGGTAGGTGCTGGACACTGAACCTAATTAATTTACTATTCCCACTCCAGTCTACATTTAATTGGGATAGGTGCTGGATAATAAATCTAATTAATTTACTATTCCCACTCCAATCTACATTTAATTAGGGTAGGTGCTGGAAAATAAACCTATTTTATTTACTATTCCCACTCCAGTCTACATTTAATTGGGGTAGGTGCTGGATAATACATCTAATTAATTTACTATTCCCACTCCAGTCGACATTTAATTAGGGTAGGTGCTGGACACTGAACCTAATTAATTTACTATTCCCACTCCAGTCTACATTTAATTGGGGTAGGTGCTGGATAATAAATCTAATTAATTTACTATTCCCACTCCAGTCTACATTTAATTGTGGTAGGTGCTGGATAATAAAAGTAATTAAGTTACTATTCCCACTCCAGTTTACATTTAGTTGGGGTAGGTGCTGGACACTGAACCTAATTAATTTACTATTCCCACTCCAATCTAGATTTAATTAGGGTAGGTGCTGGATAATAAACCTATTTTATTTACTATTCCCACTCCAGTCTACATTTAATTGAGGTAGGTGCTGAACACTGAACCTAATTAATTTACTATTCCAAATCCTATAAACATTATCATACTAATCACAATTAAATTAGAAATAATAAAAATGTATTAAAATGTTACATTTTTCTTTCAAAATCAAATATTAAAATCAATTTACATTATTATTTTGTAAAAATATAAACACCTACTATAAACTAAACACTCCACTTTTAAATAATTGTACAATTTTTACAATAATATAAATTTTTAATTCTATCAACTCCCATTTTTTTGTAAATCCCCACCTTCATCCCCTATAAACTAACATCCCACTCCTAAAAATTACTAATAGTTTCTACTTCCTAATTATAACAATCATATTTAAATTAAATATTTTTAAAAATATTTATATTTAAAACACTCACCACCCTTATCCCCTATAAACCCAAAATCCCTATCCTAAAATGTGAAATTAATTTTTTAATGTAAAACTTCTATTTCCTATTTCAAAATTTCTTTTAAATTATTTTTCAAATTTAAAAACAATCCCCACCTTTATCCCCTATAAACCCAACATCCCAGTCAAAAAAATTATAAATTTATTTCTAAATTAAAATTTGTAATTTAGTAATTCAAAATATTGTTCATTATATTATATATTTTTAAAACACTCCCCACCCTTATCCCCTATAAACCCAAAATCCCGCTTCTAAAAATTTAAATTTAATTTATAAGTTCGAAATTTAAATTTTGTAATTTTTTAATTTTTTTATATATTTTTTAAACACTACCCACCCTTATCCCCTATTAACCCAACATCCCGCTCCTAAAATTTATAAATTTATTTCTACATTCTAAATTTAAATTTCGTAATTCATTTTTTTTTTAATTATTTTTTAAAACACTCCCCACCCTTATTCCCTATAAACCCAACATCCCGCTCCTAAAATTTTAATTTTTATTTCTAAATTCAAAATTTTTATTTCGAAATTACATTTTTTTTATGATTATATATTTTTAAAACACTCCCCACCCTTATCCCCTATAAACCCAACATCCCGCTCCTAAACATTTTACATTTATTTCTACATTATAAATTTTACCTACCTATTTCAATAAATCTAATAAATATATATATACTTTTTAAAGCACTCCCCACCCTTATCCCCTATAAACCCTACATCCCGCTCCTAAAATATTTCTAAAACTTAAAATTTCATAAATATTTCTTAGAAAATAAACATACATAAAATATAAACAATTACAATGTACATTACTTAAAACTACGATATTTTTACTTTTCGATATTTTGAACATCGACATTACCTACATCGATATTACATACACTATTCAAGAAACGATATTTAATACATCGATATTATTATAATCGAAATTTCTTACCTGCGATATTTAGTTGTCGATATTACTCCCCATCGACATTATTGACTCGATATTTTGACTGTGCACCATGACTATCATCAGTTTATCTGTAACTGATTTCAGCTGTGGTCATGGTGACACTATGGATTGAGAACTGGTAAACCGATCCATTATATTCTGGTTTATTAATTCTTCTATTGTGCAAGTCTTGAACAAAACATTTGGCAAAGTGTGCATGCATGTAGGCTGTTTAAAGGCCTGCAGTATGGATTGTCTGAAGAGAAATATCTGTTTCATTACGACATTTGTGCAAGGGTTAGCTGATGCGATCCCAAGGAATTTCAGGACCCAATTTCAGCAGCAAACAAAGAAATGTCGCCAGACTGAGATTTGCTCATTTGTTAAACTGTGATAGTTACGGCAGGGCCATAAATGACTTTAGGGAATGGTAAAATAGCCAGATGCTTTGGCTATTGGAAGATTGGGCACAGGCACAGCAAGTCTTAGCCAGCAATGTGGCTTGCAACATTAACCTTTTGCACCAAGGCAAGACGAGTGGGGGAAACTTCAATGGGTTGCTTGAGGGAGTTGTTGGTGAATAGACCGGGCAGGAGAGCAAATGCCAGGGTAGAGGGAAGCAATTATTATGCTGGTTTTAGAGGCAATGGGGCAGAATCCAGGAGAGGTATGTGATAATGGACCATATGAGCTGGAGCTTTTCTAGTGTGCAGACATGCTGGCATACTTAGGAGCAATGCAGGTGTCAGAGCTGAAGAGGGGCAGGAAAGGCAGGGGACAGCAATAATCGCTTACTGCAGACAGAATCTTGGTGGCTAGAGGAGACTCACTTGGGTTAGTTTCAGAATCCCAGACCGTAGCAGACCAGTCAAGCAAGGGAACTTGGATGACACTAGCAGCCTACCCTGTGTGTCGGCTTTTACCCGTAAACATTGTCAGATTCAACTTCAGGTTTGGAAGCAGATTGATGGAGCCTCACCACTGCATGCAGATCATGCCATAATGCAAATCACCCAGCTGACCACGGTCACGAGCTGAGAAGCATGTATCTGGGGCACCTACAATAGGGAAAACATATGAGGTTCCTGGAGAGAAGATCAGGAAAATGGTGCCTTGGCAATATATGATTATCAAAAGGATATGTCAGGAAAGCTGCTACACCGCCACAGGGATACCCATATGTCAGTCCTCCTTTATGCATTGCTGCCTTAGGTAAAGCTTGTCATTGTTAAGAACCCTCTCCCTCGTGGTAATTTGCCCCCTGCCCAGCCAGCCTGGTCTAGTTGCTTAGTGGACTAATTTGTCCACTATAGGGACCCGTGTTCCATCTTATGGTCGCAGGGTCATCTCTCGGCGGGTTCACTCAGCCTTTCATCCTTCTGAGGTTAATAAAATGAGTACTGAGGTGAATGTAAAACATTCTTCTGCATTCTGTCCATCAACTGTCTTTTTTGCAGTTAATAAAATGAGTACCATTACGTTGGGTAACAATAAACATCTGTTATTCAGCACCAAGATACTTTTGGGTGAACATACGCTTTACAATTATGCATGTTGTGTTATGTTATCTGGGAGGGGTTTCACCTTTAGTGAGATTCAACCGGACTTTTGATCATGCAACCCAACATTTGATGGACCATTGCAGACTGCTCAATAGGAGCACTGAACAGAAGGAAGCAGTCATTTTAGAGGTTAGGTTAGAAGAGCGGTCCTGGGTGACTCAGTTGGCTGGAAGGCCATACATCACTACAGCCTGCAGTGGTCTTTGTGGATTCGACTGCAACATCAGTCACCTGGTGGCATCAGATTAGTTATAACTTTACTATGTTCAGCTTGAGGGTGTGTGACCAAGAAAACCAGTTACCACTGGAGGCAACGTGAAACACACAGGAGACAGCCACATGCCACTTTTTGAGTCAGCATTGTCTGAACGGGAGGGTTTGTGTACAGACAGAGACACTTGTTTGAAGCTGGACGTTTGTTGAGGATGAAATGCTTCTCAACAATTGCACTTCTTAGCAATGTGGTTAGCTCCTGTGTGGTTTATGCTTTCTCATTATTAAAAAACCTTCTGACTATCCTAATTTTCTGACGATCTTGCTGTTTTAATCAATTTTCGCCCCATTTCTCTCCTTACTGTGCCCGTTAAAATCTTGAGAAAGAAAATAATAGGCAACGATCTTTTTCCCGCAAAACAATTTTATATTTGACTTGTACCAGTAATGGTTTTTGTCCCGTTCACAGCACTGAATCTGCAATGTTTTCCATTCTAGAGGAACTCCTGCTCATTGTGGACAAAGGCAGCACTTCATAGCTGATCCTTCTAGATCCATCTGCTGCATTCTGGTCTCACATCAAATGCTCTCATCCTTAATTTCTCAGATACGGTAACAGATTATCTTGTGTTTTGATTCACTTTTATTTGGATGTCCACAAGTTATTTATCTTTCGCTAAAATGTTTTTGTTATATCCTATGTTTTCTTATTTCCTATTTTTTCTCAGTTATTCTCTTTATTTTATGTTCTCCATTATACTGCTGTATCCTAGTGCTTAAGTTGCTAGGTTATTTTAGAATGTTAAGCCTCTGATCTTCAGTTGAAGACTGATGCTTCTAGGAAGAGCACTCTGACTGATCTGGTGCTGTACTTGTTATTCATAAATAAACTTAAATCCTTAAGTTTACTTCTCTTTCCTGTGATCTTTGGATACAACATAATTTGACGACGAGGTGGTCAAGTCAGCACTTCCCTGAACCTACGCCCAGACTTAATGTTTCTTCTGGAAGATCTTGTCAGACTTCAGTGCTCATTCGCTGTCTTTCTTTGAATTTTTCGTGGACCTTGAATACTTCAACTCACTTCTATTGGACAACCCTAAAGACTTTGAATTCTGCTTGCTACACATACTGAATTCCATCCACTTCTACTACTATGAAGATAAGTTTTTAATATTTGAATATTTTAATTTAAAAAAAGTCTATTGGGAGCTTCGCTGCATGTACTTTCATTTATTTTCTATACTTCGATGCAGGCTCATAGATTTGTTTTTTTCCTCTCTGATTGACTTTGGTATTACTTGCTTTGGATTACTTCCATTCTACATAACTCTGTCTGCCTTTCTACATAACTTTGTCTGCCTTTATTCCACTTCATCTACATCTTTATTTTGAGTGCCTTCATTTTTTGAACCTCCGAATTTTTCACAGACTTCCGACTTTAATTATTGCTATTTTAAAGTATTTCTGTGATTGCGGCATTCAAATTGGTAAAGTGACAGTTACTAAATTACTTAGAATTGTCGTTTCTCAAAGATCGCCATTCTTTGAACTTCACTGACGCCTCTCCGAAATCCCATGATCTTCATCCGGCGGCAGAAGAGGCAGAATTCGTCATCACATTTAGACGTCCACGTCTATGTCGTCACGTCAAACAACGTAGTGGCCATTTTGGGTAACCAAGCAACGCTGAAACATCTTTGTGTATCGTTCTCCGCTCAATTTTTAAGAAAGCAACGCTGATACACACAGTTACGAGGTATTTAATTTTAATCCATCAAAGTATAACCCGTCTTTTCTTCGCTGATACACACAGCCCTGAGACATTAATTTAAAATATGTGTATCATTTACGCTGATACACACAGCTGGAAAATAACTTTTGAACTATTTGCTTAATCTACGCTGATACACACAGCTTTATCTTACTATTCACATTACTTTCACCCTTACTTTCATTAATTTAAAATACGTGTATCATTTATGCTGATACACACAGCTACAAATAACAATTTTTTTTAATTTTGTGCTTCATTTATACTGATGCACATAGTTTTATCTTACTTTTCTCATTACATTGGCCCTTACTTTCTGATACAAAGCACCAATTTTTTCTTTTAATTCATTTTATTTACTGGAGTGTCATAATGGCTCAACAAACCGCAATCCTTCCATCTCCATTTCTCCCTGAACCAGGTACTCCGACAATTAAGTGGACTCAATGGTTTAAGGCTTTTAATAGTTATGTTGTTGCTATTGATGCTATGAAATTTTCCCCTGTCAGAAAAAATGCAATGTTATATAGTGCTTTGGGTGCTGAGGGTCAAAGAATTTTTGATCATCAACCTCCTATAGTTAGACCTCCTTCAGATGATTGGAATGAGTATACTAAAGCTATTGCACGTTTGGAGAAGTATTTTAAAGATGAACCGAGTATAATTGTTGAGAGACACAATTTTTATACTCGTAAGCAAAGAGAATATGAAAAAATTGATACCTTTTTAGCTGAATTAAGGGTTTTAGCTGACAACTTGTGAATTTGAGGGTCCTATTGATCAGTATCTTAGAGACCAAATTGTTGTAAATTGTTTTAGTAACAAAGTTCAAGAGAGGATTTTATGTTGTCGGAATCCTTCACTTTTAGAAACTTTGGAATTAGCAAGGGGAATTGAAAGATCTGCATTTGCTTCTAAAGAATTGAGTAATAGTAAATCTACACATGTTGATTTAATAAACAAAATTTCATCTCAAAATACGAATCAACCTCCTAAACTTGAGTGGAAGAAAACTGATAAACCTCCTGCTTGTTTTAGATGTGGCTCAAAGTCACATCTGGCTAATTCGACTTCCTGTCCTGCCTTAAAAAAACAATGCTCTAATTGTAAAAAAATTGGGCACTTTGCTGCAGTGTGTAAATTCAAATCTAAAACAATGTATCTTGAGGTTACTAATTCTGAAGAAGTGTCTAATGTAAATGAAGAACAAATTGTAAGTAAAATTTTATTGTCCGTTGATATGATAGATAGCCATGAGGATTCTTCTACTTATGATCCTGTGTGTGATTTAAAAATTGGTGAGGTTCTTGTTAAAGTTACTGTGGACTCAGGATCTCCTATCACCATTATTGCTGATTTTCTTTTCTTAGAACACTGGAAAGGAGTTCAACTTTTGCCTCCTGACATTCGTACTGTTGCATTTAATGGAAAGGTTATTGACTTAATAGGCTATTTAACTGATAGTCTTACTTTTGAAGATTGTACTGTACAGGCGAAAATGTATGTAGCTAAGAAAGGCTATAATGTTCTGGGATGGAGGAAACAAGGACAATTTCCTTTAGTTTTAAGACCTGGTACTAATAATCCCATTTCTTTAGATCGCTCTACCACATTTAATGCTCTAGTTACTGATAAATTGTCCTTAGAGAGTATCATGGGGAAATACAAGGCTGTGTTTTCTGATAGTCTTGGATCAGTCAAGGGCTTCGAACACAAAATCATTTTGAAACCTGACGCTGTACCAGTGATTCATAAGGTCAGACATGTTCCCTTAAGCATTATGGAGAAATTGAAACTCATCTTCTTCAGCTGTGTAAGGACGGTGTCATTGAACACATTAATTCTTCTTTGTGGGTTTCGCCAATTGTGGTCGCACTTAAAAAGAACTGTGATGAGCTTAGGCTATGTGTAGACCTTAGAGCTTTGAATAAGAACATATAGGTGGATTGTTTTCCCCTACCACGTATCCAAGATATGCTAGCTCAATTGAGAAGTACAAAAGTTTTTTCTACCATAGATTTGCGGGCAGCATATCATCAGATTGAGTTATGTGAGGAGTCTAGGGATTTGACTGCTTTCAACACGCCGTTTGGTCCCTACAGATATTTGAGGTTACCTTTCGGTCTTGCTTCAGCAGCATCAGTTTTTCAGAAATTAATGTTTCAGCTGTTTGGCGAGGTTCGTGATGTTTTAGCCTATCAAGATGACATTTTGATATCTACTAACACTGTCGAGGAACATCTCATTAAATTAGATCAAGTGATAGGTATTTTGAATGATCATGGCATGACTGTTAAAAAACAAAAGTGTAAATTTCTTCTTGATGAGGTTGAGTATCTTGGTCATACCATCTCTCATAAAGGCATTACTCCTAAACGTGACCTGTTGCAAGGTATTCGAGATTGTGCTCAACCCAGTAACAAAGACCAGTTGAGGTCATTTTTGGGTTTAAGTGAATTTTATTCAAGATTTGTTCAGAATTTTGCACATATAAGTGAGCCTTTGAGGATGCTTACCAGGAACAATGTTAAATTTGTGTGGGATGAAGAGCATAAATTGGCTTTCGAGTCTTTAAAGGATTTAATAATTAGAGCTCCGGCTCTTAAACCTTTTGATGAGAGTTCTCTTTCATATATTACAGTGGATACCAGTAATGCTGGTTTAGGCGCTGTGCTGAGTCAAGTCAATGGAGGTGATGAGAATGTAGTTGCTTTTGCTTCCCGTCAACTCACGTCATCAGAAAGAAACTACAGTACAATTGAAAAGGAGGCCTTAGCTTGTGTTTGGGGAGTTAAGCATTTTTCTACTTATGTTTGGGGTCGTGAATTTGTGGTGGTGTCAGACCACAAACCATTAATTTACATTTGGAATGACAAAGGTTTAAGGAATGCAAGTCCAAGATTAGTTCGACTTTTTTTCTAAACTTTATGATTTTAACTTTGTAATGAGACACATTCCAGGTGGAAAAAACTTCACTGCTGATTTCTTGTCTAGATGTCCTTCAAGCTCTCCACATTTTGCACCATTTCTTGATGACAAGGAAGTGGTAGTTAATTTACTTGATTTTTTGGTTTTAGCTAAGGATGTTGTTTCTGAGTCAGATTGGATTAAGGCGTCTTTGCAAGACTATTCATTTTGTATTTTAAAAAAATACATTGCTGAGGGTTGGCCAAGTGAGATTCAAGTTGATAAGGATCTTCTTCCTTTCTCCAAAATCAGAGATGAATTAAGCTTGGAGGGAGATTTTGTTTTGAGGGTTTTTTCTCTTATTCCTCCTGTATCCATCAGAGATAAGATCGTTAACATTGCTCACAAAGGTCACGAAGGGATTACAAGTACCAAGAAGAGGTTGAGACTACATTATTGGTGGCCAGGAATGGATGTTTGTGTGGATACCTTTTTGTATGATTGTGTTGAATGTTCACATGCTGAGAAATCTTTACGCACTGTTAATAAACCACTGTGCCCTGTTGTCTTTCCTAATAGTCCATGGGAGAAATTAGGTATGGATTTTTTAAGACCGATTGGTAGTTAAAATCAAGGCTTTAGATTTATTCTTACTATTGTTGACTATCCTTCCAAATGGGTTGTCTTCAAGTTTTTGAAGGAACCTAACACTGAGAATGTTATAAAATGTCTTAAACAACTTTTTCAATCTGAGGAAATTCCAACCTTTCTGGTTTTAGATAAAGGAGTACAATTCGTGTCACATGATATGAAAAGATTTTTGGACAAATTTGCCATTAAGCATCTTACCACTGCCTTATATAGTCTTCAAGGTAATGGCTTAGTGGAAAGAGTGAACCGTGTCTTGAAGGATGCAGTCCAGTTAGCTATTTCTTCTGGTGTTAGTGTTCAGGATGTCGTGAGCGACAGAATTTGGTCATATAACAACACCCCGCATTCAACCACTGGAGTAACTCCTTTCTTTTTGTTAAGAGGGAGACAATCTTTTAATGAGTTGTCTCCTGGTTGGCTTGTTAGCAACATTTTTCACAAAGTGGGTGTACCTGATTTGAATCAAGTTAAGGAAAAGGTTGAGTCTGCTCAGATGAGGTCTAAAATCAAGTATGATCAAGATAAACATGTAAAAGAAATTTGTTTGGAGATTGGTGACAAGGTTAGAATCAGAAGGCCGTGTAAGGTTAAGGGGTCAACATTTTATCCTGAAACAACTGTCGTTCAAGTCAGCAAACATGCTGTCAAGGTACTTGGTGGCAAGTGGTGGAGTAAGAGAAGTGTTGCCAAGGTGAAGAATTCAAATCTAGATCTTGTTGAAGTTGAGACAGATTTGGATGCTTTATCTCCTTACATGAGTGATTTCCTGGGCCTACAAGGGGATGGTTGCAGCCTTAGCATTCCTGACCCTCCTGCCGATAACTTGAATGTTAACAATTGTGAGATGCCTTTGTCTGATGTGTCTGTCCCTTGCTCAAGGTCCAGTTCTAGAATTAGGTCTAAACCTAAATATTTAGATGAATATGCTACTTGATATGTTCTATTTCTTTTAGAGGTATGTTTTGTAAGATGTTGGCTTGTTTTATTCGTTTGGCTTGTACTTGAAATGTTTTATTTTGGCTTGTACTTGAAATGTTTTCTTTTCTTTTTTGTTTCTGTTTATGGGAAGAGAGGTGTGTTATATCCTATGTTTTCTTATTTCCTATGTTTTCTCAGTTATTCTCTTTATTGTATGTTCTCCATTATACTGCTGTATCGTAGAGCTTAGGTTGCTAGGTTATTTTAGAATGTTAAGCCTCTGATCTTCAGTTGAAGACTGATGCTTCTTAGAAGAGCACTCTGACTGATCTGGTGCTGTACTTGTTATTCATAAATAAACTTAAATCCTTAAGTTTACTTCTCTTTCCTGTGATCTTTGGATACAACAGTTTTTTTATTATTCTTGTCCTTTGTGTCCCTCAAGATTGTCCCTCAGCCCAACACTTTTTAATGCATATGTTACTCCTTTGGTCACTTTCATCCTAACGTATGTTATGTTGTCATTATAAGGTTCTATTCTACTATAACAGCAGATGAGGAACGTCGCTGGATGGAAGCAAACATGCTGGTTGAGATTGAGCTGTATCATACTGGGGTTGAATCTCAATAATGAAACTAGCGTCTGGTGTCACTAGATCCTGCATTTATGGTCTGCCTGGACAGCACAACTGACATCAGACAGTTATGTGAGCATCACTAGAGAGGGGCTTTGGCTATGCTCACATGTTGGGAGCCAGGAGTAAATGTTTTGATGGGGCAGAAAATGTGTGCTGCCACAAAAAACTGCTTGTACACCAAATACAGCTGTGACCATTTTTATTGATCTGGCTGCCTGAGCTTGAACTTTCAGGGACACACACATGACAAAGTGTCTTAGATAACTAGATCATTTATTATGTTTTTCTCTCCATCAGCACAGACAAGAGTTGGACAATATTTAACCTAAATGGATTGTTATTCTCCTTGAAAGTGCAACTGTCCCCTGACCTTTTAACCCACATCAATATCATTTTACACTTCTCTGCTTCTAAACACATACATATCCATTCCCATACTATTTTCTTCTAATGTTTCACATTGCCATCCAACATTATTTTAAAGCGAGACCTATTGGTATTGCCAGTGCTTGTCTTTCATGACATAGGCTGATGATGATACCAACTCTTAAACTACTTTCATTTTCTCAGCCCCACCCCTGTTGTAAGCTAGTTTTCTGCCTCTTTGAGGTGGTAACATGGATACAAGTTAACTGATCAAAAATTAATACAGATAAAACAGATTTGGTAGTCAGCAAAAAAGCTTCTGTCTGGTCTGCTGACTTATGGCCTGCCAAGCTCACTACTGCCACCTTACTGCTTCCCTTAGTCAGAAATCTACATTTTCAAATTGATCAATCACTGTCTCACCTCAAGATGATAAAGATTCTTCTTGATGTTTTCACCATTTGTGCTTGGTTTGCAAATGACACTTTCCCTTTCTGTGTGTGTGTATGGTGCAGGCTGTCATTCTTTCACTGCTTGACTACTGCAATACTTTTTATCTTTGACTTCCTGTTTCCACTGTTGCTAAACTGTCCAGAATTCAGAACCATCTTTCAGCTCACTCATGGTTCTCATTTATCTAATTGTGATGCTTCTTTGCACTTACTCTCAATTTCCCACAGAATTAAATTCAAAGTCATTTGACAGGTACACCAGGCCTTCCACCACTCCACCCTTCATATTTTCAACCACAGTCCATACATTATATGAATACTCAACCTGTTAAATCCACCTCCGATTGACTGCTCATCATTTAAAAAATGTAGCTTGCCAAGTTGAGTGGTTTACTGTTTTCCTTATCTGGCAGCTAAAGCCACTAAGGTGAATTACCAAAATATGATGAACAAAATATTGTAATACATGACTATCAAACTTATCCTCCACTATTGTGGGCATTGCCTGAAGGCAGCCTAGATAGCTCCCCTAAATTTTTGCACATAAATCTGCACAATGACCCTCAAATGCTAGAGGCACTGAAATGCTTAACACATCTCCCAAGAAGGTACAAAATCATGTAAGGCGTGGAAGAAGAGCAACCTCAGAGGTGAGGATCCAAGTGCAATCCAACGTGGACTTCAGACAAGCCTGCAGCTGTGACCTAGATTATCTTGCCACAATGCAGTACATCACTCGGTTTGGAGGGGCAGAAAACTACCAGAGGGGCTCTCTGGTCCACCCTCTACCCTTCCCAGCCATTCACATAAGGGGGGTGAAGAGAGGCATTGAGTCAGTGGTGAATCGGGAGTGGAGCTGCTGCTGTGGACACCGGCCCAGCCGCCTAACATAAAGGCATACCGAGACCCTAATCAACATCAAAGAGTTAAAGAATGGTAAGCGTGGTCAACATGGGTGCCAATACCAATGCGGAGCACTGCCAGCACACAAAGCAGGTGCCTGACTAAGGAGCCTACAAGAGAGACAGCTGGGGGGAAGTGCAACCGTCAGCTGGGGTGGTAATTGATTAGTTGTTCTGGCTGTGGACGGAATGTTCCACAAAAAGAGCTGCAAACACCACTGCTCGCCTCTCATGGAGGGAGATCACAGTCAACAACACCAGGAAAGATGGAGACTTCAAGAGTATGCGCTCCATTAACCAACTAAAAAGTGAGGATGCAAGGGCATCTAGTAAGAGCAGTAATGGGGACACACAAGGGAGACATGGGCCGTAGCTAACATCAACACCTTTGAGCGGTAAGACATGAGGGAAACAAGGCCAACATTGTAAATGGCCATTAAATCACAGTCAATACTGGTGACAACAAGACTGTCTGTTGGGCAGCTACAGGGGTTAAAGGGGAAATCTGTGGGAGAGACAAGAAAGCAGGAAGGTCGTGAGAGAGAGGTGGAGGGCAGTAGCTTGCACAAGAACTTCCATCTCGCACCTGATAGGCTGTGGTGAGTACTGACACTCATCACAAGCCCTCCTCCAGATGCGGAGTAGCAATGCCATAGACTGACCAAGCCTCAAACCCTGCGCACATAGCCACAATAGGCTGTATTAGAGGAGGAAAATCCAATCAGCAAACCAAAATGTACAGTTCAGCCGTATTACAGGCTGATAGGAATAAAATACCAATGGTGAGGGAGATCAACCTAGCAATGCTATTCAGCAAGACACTATAGCTCCTCTCTCATGAATATAATGGTGGCTATACACGAAGCCATGAAGCTAAAGAACCACTGGAGCCAAGGATCGACTCAGTCACAACAGAAGTAAATCGACATTGAGTGATGATTTGGACAAACACACTCAGCAAATGGGTGGATCTGGTGCGTCTGCGCCTGTGAGACTCCTAGATGCTATGGGCCTCAGGGTTATACTGACCCCAGGGCATACTGAACCCAGAGACAAACCAGTGCACCTTTTGCTAGAGTGCAGATCGCAATTTTGCACACATCGATTATTTTCTTCATGCACATGTGCGTCTTTTCTGAGAAACCAGCATGTCTACGAGAGCAATCGCCCATGGTGTGACTCCCTGTGGGTGGCACACCACGGGCAACCGGAAGGAGCAAGAGAAAGTTGAGTATTTGACCCCAGATACATAAACAACAGAGAATTAGTGGATCAAATAAAGGAGAGTTCAAATCTCTATGTTTAGTAGAAATAGGTTCAGTACAGTCTGCTGCTAAGCTTTGGGCGGCGTGAACATTTGTCATAAGGAAGAAGGTCATTCCCCAGATCACTGAGGCCTAAAATCGAAATTGAGCACAAGCCAATAAGCTGGAGGAAGAAATACTGCAGCTTTAACAAACTGTTGGACAGGGGCGGCTTCTCCATTGGAGCGGTGGAATGTTGCCCCACTTAAAATACCCCCTAACACCACATAAATAAAATGGTAAATTATTACGATTTTATTTTTCTCCCCCATTCCAAACAGAGTGTGAGGAAGGGGTGAGACCGCTGCTGATTGACAGCAGCATGTCACTCGGCAGGGAGGAGGGTGGGCTGAGAAAGCACTGTTTAAAGTGTGGATGTCTCTTTGGCCAGCCGTCTTACGATGGTCAGCCACACATGTGCTCTTTAAACAGCTCTAACCCAGCTGTTTTAAGACTATATGCAAATCAGTCTTGACCCTGGCCCTCAGGGGAAAAGTCCAGCCCGAACTGCCAAGCCATGTCTTCCCGGGACCGGTAACAAGCATCCTGGGACACAGCTATATGCAAATCAGTCTTGACCCTGTGCCTCATGACGCAAGCATACTGGGACCGGTTTTGGGCTAACAGCCCTCATTTGCCAGACTAGCTTGAATCCAGTGGCAGAGTGAGCAAGAGACCCACATCTGGGAATATCCTGCCAACTTAGGGAGAACAAAGCAAACACAAGGCTATTAAAATGATGCTTGCTCCGATTGTGTTTTTCACTATTTCTGCTATTCTTTTTACTATTCCCTTACATTTTTTCAAAAAGATTTATTCTATATTGTAGATATTTTATGGAACCATACATGGGTCCCTTGCTCACTTTGCCACTAGATTCAAGCTAGTCTGGCTGATGAGGGCTGTTAGCCTGAAACCGGTCTCAGATTGCTTGTTTCCAGTCCAGGGAAGACATGGCTTGGCAGTTCGGGTTGGACTGTTCCCATGAGGCACAGGGTCAAGACTGATTTGAATATAGCTGTGTCTGAACTGGAGTGGCAAAGTGAGCTAAAGAACGATTATGGATTCAACCCACACTGTAACTGGAGATGAGTGTCTGAAAAGTGTCAGCGCTCAGTCCATCATCTCCTTGTGTTTGCTGTATTTTTTGTACGACAAAGAAAATTTTATTATTTGAACTATTTTGATTTTTTCAAGTATTTTTCTATTATATTTGTAATAGGAAATTTGTATTTGTAAAACGTATTTAATTTATATATACATATTTATATGTTTTTTAATTAGGTTTAGGGGTTGGAACAGTACATCTGACTCCTCCACAGTCTACCACTTGCTCTGCTTTGCTTGCATTGGAGTGGGAATAGTAGATTTTGCCCCTATAATTACCCCAACTGTAATTACATTGGATTGGGAAAAGTAAACTAACTCGTTCAATGTTCAACGTCTTTTAGTATTGTTTAATTAGGACAGTAATATTTATTGATTGATTTTTTTATGTTTTACAATATTTCTAAAAATAAATAATCTGTCTTTTTTATCTATATTTTAATTGTATTGGTTTAGCATTAATTCTATTTTTCAATATAATTTGCTATTCAGGATAGGATAGGATAGAATTTATAAAGCGCACTAAAACCCCGAGGTACCAAAGTACTATAGCTGGACAGAGGAGTCAGCAAGAGCAACGCAGATAATATTCAAGGTTTTTAAAAAAAAATCAGATTTTTTTAAAGGACAGATATATTTTTGTTATATATAAAATATATGTTTGTTATTTTTTATTATTAAGAAGGTTATTGTAGCTTTTGTTTAAATGTTGTTTTAATTTTTGAAAGTGTACAGCATGAATTATTGTTTAGATTATTTTAATTTTAATATTAGTATTAGTTTAAACGTTACTCTTTTAAACAAATTAACTATAATGTTATAAAGATAGATATTTCAAATTGCTTAAATTTTTATGATATTCTGGCCCACTGTATTTTTTCGATTTTTCAACATACAAAATATATACATTTGATATTATTGTTCCTGATATTTCTGTTGGGATATTGGTGTATTTCAGTATTTTTTTCTCCCCATCTTCTGTTATGCAAATTTCAGAATTGCTGTTGCACTCTTACTTTGGTTGACTGGACATTTGTAAGGCTTTAAATACCCTTATTTCTTTCTAAATACATTTTTTCTTGGCTGTTTATGCTACTAGTTTGTGCCGGTATGCCCTTATTGAGCAACAGTGCATTTTACAAGTCATCTATATAACATCACTGGCAGCAATCGCAGGAACCACAAGTCTCTCATCAATTACAGAGGCCAGGAACAAGCACAACATCAGAGGGGCGTCAACGAGCAGCACATGCTCCTTCAGTTCAGAGCATAACAGCTGTACACATAGGGCCCTCGTGCAGGAGTCCAGCGCCTTCTGCTGATAGCTAGCACCAGACACTTATCATCCAATCGCAAGTGAGATCATGGGGTGGATAGTTGTGCAGCGTTAATGATATATAAAGACATATTAGTGAAACTAAGCAGAATAAGAAATAAACCTGAGTGTCCCCAGGGAATATTACTGTGAATTCAAAATAAGTACGCAAAAGCCCTTGAAGTAGATTCCCTAAATTCAAATAGAGGCTTAGATTTGACTGTCAAAAGTTCCCTTCCTTTGTTGCTGTCTGTTCTTCACTGGTATTTCTTGCCAGCCGCACAAGCTAATGCCCGTATGGCAGATTTTGGGACAGGTTGAGCCCCTCTTCAGTCTCCTGAGCTCGACCTCAACCCTTCAGTTCCGCAACATAACTCTATGGATCGTTCACCAGAGGTCCACACCTGACTCTGTAAGCTTGTCTTTACACTACACTGGTTGCCTGCTATATGAAGCAGCACCAGTGGGGATAATTCTCTCTTTACTAACGTTTCTTGCTCTTTGGTCCATTTATGCTTCTTACTTCGGTTTGTCACAGTTCCAGTTCTTTAAGTTTCCACTAAGTCTAGCCATTTTTTTAGGTTTTTTGTAACAGTTGAAATAAGTACTGCAGGCTAATGAATCCCACTTGAGATGTCAGTTCCTTGCAGACTCTTTATCGTATAACAATGCAACAACTTCTGTAGCTGATGTCATGGGTACCCTGATACCTTTCCAACAACAGGTGCTCACAACGTGTTTCAGATCTTGTCCCATCTCTCCTTTTAACCCCCCGCCCCTTGCAACAGAACACTCCTGAGTGCTGAACTAACCATTATCCCTCTCTCTCTCTCTCTCTCTCTCTCTCTCTCTCTCTCTCTCTCTCTCTCTCTCACACACATGCACACAAATACATGCACAAGCGTACACACACACACACACACGTGTACACCCATATACATATATATCCATATATATTCACTGAAAAAAACACAAGTTTCAGGGACGTTCTAGTTAGTTGGACATTTCACTCGTACAAAACCAGAGAAATTCAGCCATTATAGTCAGTTGAGCTAAATATA
Source organism: Lissotriton vulgaris (assembly GCF_964263255.1). NCBI lineage: Eukaryota > Metazoa > Chordata > Amphibia > Caudata > Salamandridae > Lissotriton > Lissotriton vulgaris. Next base: position 767,801,962 of record NC_141695.1, on the reverse strand, counting down.
ACTCACGCCCCACGCAATGTACGACCGATGACATCACACATTACATCGCTCATGACATGGTCAATGACATCACTGATAACATCATTCAGTGAATGAGTGTTTCTGAAAAGTTTACGAATGTTATCTATATATTTGCTAAGTGGTTTTTGAAGAATGAGTGGGTGTATAAGTGTGTATGGATGATTTTGTGGGTGCATGTCTGACTGTATAAGTGAGTGATTAAACATGTCTTAGTGAATACATGGGTGAATGACTAATCTGTGTGAATGTCTGTATCAGTCTGTCAGTTGGTATGTAAGTGGCTGCATGGGCTGGTTTCTAGCTACATGATTTTCTGTATGGATTATTGATTGGTTGTGTCAGTACCTGTATGGATGCTTGAGTGTTTGTGTGGGTGGGCGGGGGGTGTAACTCCTTGCATGGATGTGTGAGTGGGTGATTTAGTCGGTTTATGGGTTCATGAGTGTGTCTACAAGCGGCTGTATGGGTGAGTGACTGTGCGAATGGCTGTGTCGGCGATTGAATGGATGTCTCAGTGGTTTATGTGTGAGTAACTACATATGTGAAAGGCAGTTTATGTGAGTGTTGGAATATATAACTAACTATATGTGAGAATGACTGTATAGGTGAGTAAATGGGAGTGTAATTGAGTCTTTGCATGACCGACAAGGTGTGTGAGCACCTCTATGAGTAAGTGGCAGTGTATGAGTGTTTGTATGGGTGTATTGATGAGTGGCTGCAAGTATGAGTGACTGTATGGGTGAGTGAGTCGATGTATGTGTAGATATAGGAATTAGTGAGTGGGTATGTACTAACTGGTATTGGTGTGTCTATGGTTTTGAGAATGGGAGTTTGTATTTTAATGAGGGTTTATCAAAGGTTATATTAGGGTGTGAGGAGGTGCCTCATATGATCCCATGAATTATGTCCTCAGTGATGTCATTTGAGATGTCATCAGTGATGTCACTGACCATGTCATGACTGATGTAATATGTGATGTCATCAGCAGTGCGTTGCAGGGCCCGAGTTACAGTTAGCTCAACTAACTATAATGATGGCATTTTTGGGGTTTTGTGCAAGTGAAATGTCCATCTAACTATAATGTCCCTGAAACGTGTTTTTTTAGTGAATTTCTCTGTTTTGTTAAATGTTAATTTCTAACTATAACGTCCCTAAAACCTAAGGTTTTTCAGTGAATTTCTATGTTATTTTAATGCTAATTTCTAACTATAACATCACTGAAACCTATGGTTTTTTCAGTCAATATCAAAAGTTTTTCAAATGCTGAATTGCGGAAGTCCTAGGATCCCAGTACTGGATAGCATTGCTCATTTATAAGCATAAGTTAGTTGCGGAGGAGAATTAACTCAAGGCCCAGGACCTCCTAGGCCTCAAAAGGAGTTTGTGCAAAACAGTTTTGTGAGTTGGTACAAGTCGACCAGGGCTTTTTCAAGGCTTCTAATATCTTATAGCTGTATAACATAGAGAGATATATGATCTCGAACGAGGCGTATCTCATCATTTTACAACATTTCTTGCACCAATGTTTATTCGTGTTTCATCAGGTCATAGTAGCGCCATCCAGGGGTGATCCTTGAAAAAGCCCTGGTCAACTAGACCCACCGGGCGAAACACGTGTCGGCTTATATCCTTTGTTCAGTCCGATTCTGAATCATTTGAATCTTGTCAAGAAGTTCTATTGAAAATAAACACATAAAGCTGCTTTCAAAAAGAGGATTTGAAATTTTTCTTTCTGCCCATTTCTCTTAAACACAATGGAGGAGTACCAACTCACAAAACTGTTTTGCAATATCAGAGGTTTTTAAATGCTAATTTCTAACTATAACCTCCCTGAAACCTATGGTTTCCACTGTGACTTTCTAAGACTTTTTAAATGCTAATTTCTACCTATGCATACAGAGGTAGGACGTGTGCAGAATGAGGAAGAAAGGCACATAAAGAAGCAAGAGATATGCAGAAAAAAACAACAGAGGTGCAGAAAGAGGCCTGGGCACCCGTAACGTTTTGCTGACTAGTACTGGTAGTAACTGATTGTGACTGAGGTGCAGAAAGAAGCAAGAGAGGTACATAAAGAGGGAAGAGGGTTGTAGAAAAAAGCAAGAGAAGTGCAGAAAGAAGCAACAGGGGTGCAGAAAGAGGCAAGTGAATTTCAGAAAGAGGCAGCAGAGGTTCAGAAACAGGCAGAAAAGGTACTGAAAGAGAGAAGGGGTGCTGAAAGAGGCAAGAGGGGTGCAGTAATTTGCAAGAGAGGTACAGAAAGAAGCAAGAGCAGTTCAGTAAGAAACAACAGAGGTCCAGAAGGTTGAAAGAGGGGTACAGAAAGAGGCAAAAGAAGAGCAAAAACAAGCAAAGAGATACGGAAAGAGGCTAGAGGGGTGCAGAAAGAGGCAAGAAGGGTGCAGAAATGTACAAGAGAGGTGCGGAAAGGAGCAAGAGCAGTGCAGTATGAAACAACAGAGGTGCAAAGGATGCAAGAGGATACAGAAAGGGGAAAAAGAAGAGCATAAACAAGCAGGAAGAGGCAAGAGAGGTGCAGAAAGAAACAGAGGTGCAGAAAGAGGCAAGAGTGGTGCAGAAATGTGCAAGAGAGTAGCAGATAGAAGCAAGAGCAGTGCAGAAAGAACCAACAGAGGTGCAGAAAGAAGCAATTGGGGTGCAGAAAGAGGCAAGAGATGTGCAGAAAAAAGAAAAATAGGTGCAGAAACATCTGCACACAGAGGCACGAGGGGTGCAGCAATTTCCAAGAGACGTACAGAAAGAAACAGGAGAAGTGCAGAAAGAGGCAAGAGGGGTACAGAAAGACAGAAGAGGGGTGCAGAAAGTGGCAAGAAGGGTTTAGAAATTTGCAAGACTGGTGCAGAAAGAAAGAAGTGCAGTACAGAAACAACCAAGAGAAGTGCAGAAAGACACAACAGAGGTGCAGAGAAAGAGAACAACCAAGAGAACTACAGAAAGAGGCAAGAGAGTTGCAGAAACAGGCAAGAGATGTACAGAAAGAGGGAACAAGGGTGCAGAAAGAGGCAAGAGCAGTACAGAAAGAGGGAAGAGAGGTGTGGAAAAAGAGGGAAGAAGGGTGCAGAAAGAGGCAAGAGGTGTGCACAAAGAAGCAAGATAAGTGCAGATAAAAGCAAGAGAAGTACAGAAAGAAGCAACAGAGGTGCAAAAAGAGACAAGAGAACTGTAGAAAGAGGCAATAGAATTACAGAAACAGGTAAGAGATGTACAGAAAGAGGGAACAGGGGTGCAAAAAGAGGAAAGAGGGAAGAGAGGTATGGTGCAGAAAGAGGCAAGAGGGGTACAGAAAGAAGCAACAGAAGTGCAGAAGTAGCAAGAGAAGTGCAGAAAGAAGCACCAGAAGTGCAGAAAGAGGAAAGGGTGGGCTGAACGAGAAAGAGAAGTAGAAAAAGAAGCAACAGAGGTACAGAAGGAGGCAAGAGTGCTGCAGAAAAAGGTAAAAGAGGTACATAAAGAAGCAAGAGCAGAACAGAAAGAACCAACAGAGGTGCAGAAAGAGGCAAGAGGGGTGCAGAAAGAGGGAAGAGTGGTACAGAAATGTGTAAGAGAGATGCAGAAAGAATCAAGAGCAGTGCAGTAAGAAAATACAGAGGTACAGAAGGAGGCAAGAGGGGTTCAGAAAGAGGCAAGAGTAGTGCAGAAAGAACCAAGAGATGTGCAGGAAAAGGGAAGAAGGGTGCAGAAAGAGGCATGAGGGGTACAGAAAGAAGGAAGAGAATTGCAGAGAGAAGCCACAGAGGTGCTGAAAGAGGCACGAATGGTGCAGAAAAGCCAAGAGAGGTTCTGAAAGAAGCAACAGAGGTTACAGAAAGAGGCAAGAGTGGTGCCGAAAAAAGGAAGAGAGGTGTAGAAAGAGGCAAGCGAGTTATACAAAGAGGGAAGAGAGGTGCAGAAAGAGGCAAGAGAAGTGTAGAAAGAGACAACAGAATTGCTGAGAGAAGCAACAGAGGTATTGATAGAAGCAAGAGAAGTGCAGAAAGAGGCAAGTGAGATGCAGAAAGAGGCAAGAGAGGAGCAGAAAGATGGAAGACAAGTCCAGAAAGAAACAACAGGGGTGCAGAAAAAAGCAAGACAGGTGCATAAAGAGGCAAGAGAAGTGCAGAAAGAAGCAAGAGGTGCAGAAGGAGGCAAGAGAACTACAGATAGAGGCACAAGAGTTGCACAAACAGGCAAAAGATAAACAGAAAGAGGGAACAGGGGTGCAGACAGAGGCAAGAGAGGTGAAGAAACAGGTACGAGGGGTACAGAAAGAGGCAAGAGGGTGCAGAAATTTGCAAGAGAAGTGCAGAAAGAAGCTAGAGCAGTGCAAAAAAACTAACAGAGGTTAAGTGCGGAACGAAGCAAAAGAGGTCCAGAAAGAACCAACAGAGGTACAAAAAGAGGCAAGAGAGGTGCAGAAAGGCTTAGGAGAGGTGCACAAAGAGACAATAGGGGTACAGAAAGAGGCAGGTGGGTGCATAGAGTAGAAAGAGAACTGCAGAAAGAAACAACAGAGGTGCTGAGAGAGGCATGAAGGGTGCAGAAAGAGACAAGAGAGGTGCAGAAAGAAGCAACAGAGTTACAGAAGGAGGCAAGAGTAGTTTTAAAAAGAGGGAAGAGAGGTGTAGAAAGAGGCAAGAGAGTTCCACAAAGAGGGAAGAGGGGTACAAAAACAGGCTAAAGCGGTGCAGAAAGAAGCAAGTGGGGTGCAGAAAAAGGCAAGAGAGGTGCAGAAAGAGGTAAGAGAGGTACAGAAAGAAGCAAGAGAATTGCAGAAAGAGGCAAGTAAGGTGCAGAAGGAGGCAAGAGAAGTGCAGAAAGAAGCAAGAGAGTTGCAGAAACAGGCAAAAGGGGTGCAGAAAGAGAGAATAGGTCGGCAGACTGAGGCAAGACAGATGCAGAAAGCCGGAAGAGGGTTGTAGAAAGAGGGTTGCAGAAAGAGGCAAGAGGGGTACCGAAAGAGGCAACAGAGGTGCAGAAAGAAGCAAGAGAAGTGCAGAAAGTAGCAACAGAGGTGCAGAAAGAGGTGTGGAGAAAGAAGCCAGAGAACTGCAGAAAGAAACAGAAGAGATACAGAAAGAAGCAAGAGAAGTGTAGAAAGAGGCACGAGAGATGCATAAACAGGCAGGAGAGGTGCAGAAAGAGGGAACAGTGGTACAGAAAGAGGCAAGAGGGATACAAGAAGAAGCAAGTGAGGCGCAGAAAGAGACACCAGAGGTGCAGAAAGAGGCAAGAGAGTTGCAGAAAGTAGAAGAGATTACCAGAAAGAGGCAAAAGAAGTGCAGAAAAAAAACCCAGAACATTGCAGAAAGAAGCAACAGAAATGCAGAAAGTGGCAAGGGGTGCACAGAAAGAAGCAAGAGTGCTGTGCACACCATTAGTACCAATTTAACACCAACATTTATCAATAAGTAACAGGTGACCATTTTCGGTTTGCAAAGGGCCACCCACCACGCTGTAACACTTGTCTCTGCATTTTTGGTAACGTTTAAGCCGTTTGAGCTAGAAACAAGGCTTTTTTTGTTCAAATCTGCAGATGGGGCAGCAGATGATAGATTATGTGGCTAATACGGAAAATGTATAATTGTGTGAAAGTTGGTGCAGCCCAAAAGTCACATAATTCCAGTGGCCCTGCTCATACCTCTTACTAGGTGCAGAAGTACTCCTCAGTGATTCCATCTTTTTTTTCTCATTGAGTTCATAATTTAGCTTCTATGGAAAGGAGGAAGACTAAACCTGAGGTTACCACTCCACAACACGGACTATCATACCACATAATTACTCTCCATCACACATAATTTCACTCTACATAATTCCTATACACTAAATACCACATACTTTCTATCCATATAATCTCATTCCACAACATACCACATAATTCCACAACACACAAAGTACATCAACTACACTCCAAAAAACATTCGCAAAAAACTTTTAGATTTACAACACCAATAGCTCTAACTCTTGCAAATGCAAGACCTATTACATTACAAATGTTTCTTTAACTGGTAGTCTTGTTTGCAGGTTGGTGGAGGAAGGGGGCTGGGCTACAACCAGTGCTAAGGAATTCCACTGCGTAGGACTTACAGGAAGTACTAGCTGCTGTGGTCGGTAGTGGGAGTACCTGCCGGACGGTGATGTGGGGAGGGGGAGGGGCACGGTGGGAGGTAGCAAGCTATGGATTTCGCAGGTTTACAGGTAAGTAAACATATGAATAAATAAAATGAATTTTGTTGCGTGCACTGCATCCCCAAATGGGATGCAGTGCGCGCAACAAAATTTGTTTTATTTATTTATATGTTTTCTTACCTGTAAACCTCCATAACCCATAGATTACTACCTCCCACCCTGCCCCTCCCCACGTCACCACCTGGCAGGTACTCCAACTACCGACCGCTGCTAGATACCAGAAGGGCTTTGTGGCCCCCAAAGTCTCTCAGGTGTAAAGTTGACTTCATCCCCCAACCAGTACTGTGCCAGTAGGCGTGTTTGCAGAGTGTTGGAAAAAAGGGGGCATGGCCTCCGAAGACTTCTTAGCATACCCACTGTGTGCAACTTAAGGGAGGTAGCAAGAAAGGTAGTTGGCCCCCAAGGACACCCTTGGGACAGCAGCATTGCTAAGTTCTCATAGCAGGCCACGGCCCTTTACCCACCACTCTGCAAATGCGCTCCCTGGTGCGCTCTTGCATGGGGATTAAAGTACACTTCATTGCTGGGGGCCCTTAGGGGCCAACTAGCATACCTGTTACCTCCAGCAAGCCCCATACAATGGGATTGCTGAGAGGTGGATAAAGGTCACACCCCCTTTGTCCACCACATTGCAAACGTGCCTAGTGGCACACTCTTGGTTGGGGAGTGAAATTCCCTTGCCTCCTGAGCGTCCCTGGGGCCCAACTAGCCCTCCTATTACCTCCAGTAAGCCCCACAAAGCTGTATTGCTGAGAGTGGTCGCAGGCCACGCCCCTTTTTTCACCACTCTGCAAACGCGCTGCCTGGTTCACTGCTGCTCGGGGGATGAAGTTCACTTCAGTCCTGAGGTGCTCAGGACACAAGGGGACCTCATCACCCCACCAGCAGTGCACCAAGAGGCGCGTTTGCAGAGTGGTAAAAAATTGGGCATGGCCTCATACCACCTCTCAGCAATCCCACTGTGTTGGGCTTACTGGAGGTTCGTGGTGGCCTAGTTGGCCCCCAGGGACCTTCACTAGCAAGGGGGACTTAATCCCCCAATGCAGAGCGTGCCTGGAGGCTCGTTTGCAGAGTCGTGCAGGGAGGGAGCGGGGTCTCTGCTGAGTTGCCGGTTTATATTTTCATTTTTTTACTATAAGGTAGGGGGCCACGTGGCACCACTTCCCTGGGCCACTTTTGGTCCCCTGGACCCCATCCCCCAGGGCATACCCAGCCTTTTTTTTTGGGTGGGGGCCCATGTGCTCCCTCTTTTGAGGCCAATTTGGGCCCCAGAAACCCTATCCCACGGGCCTGTCTTCATTTTTTTTATTATTAAATTAAAAAAGAGGGGGCAGTGTGGCCCCCCTCCCGGGCCATTTTTGGCCCCTGGGACCCCAACCCCTCGGGGCTTGGTAATTCGATTTTATTTTTTTTAAAGAGAGGGGGGCCGGGCGGCCACCCTCCCTGGCCATTTATGCCCCGGAGACCCCATCCCCTGGACCTTGGCTATTCATTTTTTTATTTTTAAGTGAGCTGAGGGGGGACGAGTGGCCCCCCTCCTGGGCCACTTTTGGCCCCGAACCACATCCATCGAGCCATGGCTACATTTTGGGGACTGCAGGGGGAGTGCCAATGCCCCCAAGGTCCCTCCCTGCTCCCCGCCTCCTACGGGAGGGGGCATTGCTTTTGGGCACAGGGAGCTGCTAACATGCTGCTCCCCGTGCCAAAAAGCAATTCTACTTTGCTTCCCTGAAGCAAAGCAGTGTGTGCTGGGCAACCCGGGACATTGCAGGAGCCAGCCCTGGGTGAGGCGGCTCCAGGAGGGGCCCCCTCCCAACTGTTTAACGCCCCGGGGAGGTGGTGGTCCCCAGGGCTGGACTGGCCATAGCGGGCACCGGGCATTTCCCTGGTGGGCTGCCAGGGTGGGGGGGCATTTTTGTTACCGGGGGCTGGCAATATCGGCCCTCTGTGACAAAATCTGCAGAAATCGGCCGTTGCAAACAGCTCAGCTGTACCCCTTCATGCCCCATGGGGGCTGGCCGAGCAGTTTGCCAGGGCCGGTTTGGGTTCCCGGTCTGGCCCTGGTGGTCCCCAGGGGTGGGGGTCTGTAACGGACCCCCACATTTTAATCAAGAGTGCTCCGGGGAGGTGGTGGTCCCCTGGGCAGTGTGGGGGAGGCTTGAGCCACCCACACTTTGATTTTGAAAGTACCCCTGGGACAGTGGTGGTCCCCGGGGCTTAGGGGGCCGCGAAGCCTCCTGACCTAAATAAATTATAGCCCTGGGGAGATGGCGGTCCCTGGGACTTGGGGGGCCCGTGAGCCCCCCCCACCCTAAAATAACAATGCCCCAGGGAGGTGGCAGTCCCCTGTGCAGCACAGGGGGGCAGGAGCCCCACCCAATCATTTTTTAAAAAGAGCCCCAGGGAGGTTACAGTCTCCAGGGCTGCAGGGGGCGGTGCGTGCCCCCGCATATGATTATCTAAGCCCCGGCGAGGTGGCAGTCCCTCGGGCTGCGGGGCCCGCTACATAATTAGTTATTGACCCCGGGACCTGGCCCACCAGGGGGCCTATAGAAAACAAAGCGCTGGAGCCTGCGCTTCATTATTTTTCCGGCCGGATTTGGGCACCCTGCACAAATTCAGGCAAACCTTGTGGGACCCCCTGTGAAGGCCTAAGGGGTCAGGGTGTTTCTACCCTGCCCCCTTTTCTTGTTTTCTATCTTTTTTTACTGTTTTCTTGTGATTCAGTTTTACCGAGTCACAAGATGGCTGCCAATACTTCCTGGTTTGGAGTGTTGACAACCAATCAAAATCAAGCTCGTACTCAGGAGGGTTTGCGAATCCTCCTCGGCCTTCAGGTATCGATATTTTTATTTACACCATTTTTTTAAATAGCATGCTTTCTGAACCAATATCTACCTTTTTGCCAAATTTGGTGTAATTCCATTAAGCAGTTCGGGATGTAGCTTTGCCTTAAGTTCCTATGGACATGAATATGGGGAAAATGTGTTGTAGGACCCCCCTTTTTTCTCACCCCCCTCTTCAGGAATCACCCCAAAACTTTCAAAACAGGAGCTGATCTGAACAAACCATTAGTTTCAGAAAATTTCGCAAACATTCGTCAAACGGTACCAAAAATATATTTGCAAAAGAAAAAATGCTTTTTGAATAGAAACAACATCCTAACCATAACTTAATATTTTTCCAAAGTAACTGCTTCCTTTATCAGCTTTTCGTTGACCAAAGCATGCGCGGACCACAAGGTAAGTGCTTCAATTATTTTTTATTTCATGTCAGCCATAAAGCGTTTCGGTCCAGTCGGACCTTAATCACATGACGAATATATGCATACATATAAAAATATATATATATCCAGGAAGTTTTGTATGCATTCGGGAAACATCAGACAAGGTTACATATTGCTACACAACTGCCATCTAACATTCTCGAAGTGCAAACAGTAAATATGAGTTAAAGAAGTGCGTTGGATGCAATGCAGAGGCAAGATTTTAACCAGAACACAAAGCATTTTACTTTTGAAGAGTGCATGTGGACTTGGACAAGCCTGTATGTTTACATAGAAGGAAGAGGGGTCTGACTCTGCTGAGGACCTCTGCTGCAATTTCTACAATATGAAAAAAGAGATTATCCATCAGCGCCAGTCAAAACATCACTCTTTATCGAAAAAACAACCATGCGAGGGAGAGCATGCTTTGCATCCGATTGTAGTTTTACAGGTGGCCACGCCCTTCTAACAGATAATCTGTTGTGTTCTTGTTACTCGAGTTACTACATAATCCTATCCCAACTGGTCTAAATAAGCCTTCCGTGAGTCCATGTGTGGCTTTCTGAGTCAGCCATGTTGCATGGAGCCTGCACCCCTCCGTCTGCCATCAGTGAGTATTTCATAAGACAATTTAGGGGGAACTGAGTAAAACAAAGGGGGGCACTTGGCCCTTGACTACCATCCAGCACTGTACAAAACAAAATGTGGGTGCTGGGTTAATCTCTCCAACACCATTGAATATCTTACCCACATTGTTGTGGTGCAGGGGGTGAAAGCTCTGTTCCATAGCGGAGCACTGGCCTTGTGCATAAGAGAGGCGACGTTTTTCTTACCGTAGATCCATTGGTTCAAAAAAATTTCTGAAAAGCAGAGCGTTGCATTTTTAACAATGGTCGAAAATGCAGCAAAGTGCAATGAAAAACGGTTATCTCCGTTAAACAGACAGTATGTGGTCTATAAGTAATCGTATTTTGCAGCCTTCATTAATGCAGTATCCCCGATAAGGTGGAAAATATAAGCAGTAAAACATGGACGTGAATATTAAGGAATCACAGTAGTGTTAGACTATTGGTCAGGGCTGCAGTGCAATAAAACGACTTAGTTCAAATAGGCAATCACACAATGATAGGTTTAAAAGTTGCAAATATTATAGGCAGAACTATTCCAGAATAGTCTTCAACAGCATCGCATTTAAAAATAATAATATGAAGTTTCAAGAGCTGGGGTGATAGTGTAGGTCAGTGGCACTATTAGCAACAGTTTGTTCTGCTAGTGAAATAGGAAATTGCGAAAATATGTGTAGATTAATTGTCCAGGGGCGTTCAATTGTCATAGTCTTTGAACTGTACCTGTGAAGTGTGCGTGTGAGAGGTGAGGCCTAGTCTGTGAACTCAGAGGAGAAGTATGTTAATGTGGCTGTACAGTTGCGGAGGTATTTGTAGTGAAGTCTATCCTATTTGCTAGGCGAAGTGTGGGCTAGGCATACATATTTAAAATGTGGTGAAGATATAAAGTTTTGTTCTGTGTAACCCTCGGGTGTGTATTGAACCAGTTACAATGTAAAATGTTTTGGTAGATGCCTGGTACATAATATCAACTCTAGAATTGTTAGTGCAATTAACCCAAAGGTCAGTGGTATTAGAAACTAGGGCATTGGGCCCTTGCGTAATTCACACAATTGGTTTATTTAGTGTTTGAGTAGCCTCTACCAATTCATATCTTAAGAGTTCATTGCTGTGGTAAAACTACACCAGAAACTGATGTATCAATTGAATAGATGTTCTCAATTGTTTGGCGTCTTTTCAATTATAGATGATTGGCACTTGCACCGTGAGAAAAAATGTATGCATCCCCTATCTTTGGAGTCTCACTGGTAGGTGTATCATACAAAAGTAGTACATTGTTGTAACAAAGCACAGACGTTGTAGGATCATCAGGAAGCCATAAGTAGGGTGTACCTAAATGCAGGTGCTATAAAATACTAAGGGTCAGATTTACAAGCCCCTTGTGACACTTTTGTGCTGCCGTTGCATCACTTTTGTGTTGCAGCTGCAGCGTAAACAATGCGGCCAATTTACAATGTGATGCATCTAGGGAGATGTGAAACATTGTAAAGCCCTATGCCACAACATAACTGTGTCAGTTATAATGAATGCAGGGTGGGCGTTCCCACGCAGGAAAGCCTCGTAAAAGTGATGCCACATCTAAGACGCCACTGCATCAAAACCTTACACCTGCTTGAAGCAGGTGCAAGTAGGGACACAGTAAAATAAGTGAAGACCTCAACATGGATTGCTGGAGTTGCGTCGTGCTTGCAACACGAATCCAGCAATGCGTGACTTTTGGGCCAACAGATGCTTCAGAATTTCTGATGCATTTGTCATTCCTTGGTGTATTGTGAATACAGCGCATCCATGGTGGCACAAGGGAAACTGACACATCTCTACAGATGTGTCAGTTTCTTGTAAATTTTCCCCCAAGAACTTTACTGAGCACTGTAACTCCTCCAACAGTGGCACTGGAACCAAAAGACCCAACTCAGTGATAAAGGTCGACTGCATTCAGTTGTCAAAATTGTGAAGAATTCTTTGCAATCATTTTGACTAATAAATGATTGTAGCCCTGCATATTTGGAACCAACGTTACCATCTGGCAAACCATAACTCCCTGTATTGATTTTTGATCCAGTGTTTAATTTGTGAGGGTGGTTTCTGATGCTCAGCATGAGAACTTCATTGTCAGTACCGGCTCTAGTGACAATCCACCACATGATGGTGCTTCTTTTTTAATTTTGAGATGAGCACAACAACCACGTTTATTAAGTCTGTATGCATTGAAAATAAATTAACACCAGCCTCCCATGCCTTTATTATAGTTTTGTGTGGCCTGAAATAGTCTGAATTGGCACACTTGTAGGAGTGCGATGCCTAAATGTTATGTTGGTACTGCCATTGGCAGCGCTGGCAGGGTATGGGTGGTGCAGGCTGTAGTAGCCTCCTGAGAAAGGTCCTGGCAATCAATTTGTTTTACAAACTAAGCACTGTATTGAACATGAAAGGGGACAAACCCATGTTGCTCCAATGAAGGAGTCAAATAAAGTGACAGAGAGCAAAATGTGAGAAGTTACCAGGATAATTGAAATAGGTGTTTGAGGAATTTCAGCTGATTAGTTGTAAAAGAGTTCTGTTGTCAGTATTAGGTTCAAATGTTGAGTGACCCCTAATCTAATAAAAAACCTAAACATCAACTCCAATGAACCCCAGGGACATCCTTGGTGTCTTATAGGATGCGGGGACTTCAAATGAGGCCTTGAGGACGTTAATCAGTCATCTCACCTGCTACTATTTTTTAGTCATCTTACCTTCTACTGTGTGTGTTTGTGTGTGAGTGTAGCAGCTGTGATAAAGGTGATTACTAAGCACACCCCAGATTCGTTCTGTTTATTCTATGTCCTCAGGTGCTCTTTCTCACAGTATTCAGATGCTGAAAATACCAATGCAACATTGTGTAGGAATATTCCATGTATATAAAGGGAAAGGCACACTGTAATAATAATAATAATAATAATATTATTAATAATAATAATAATAATAATAATAATAATAATAATAATAATAATAATAATAATAAGAGACATGTATAGAGCGTGCAGCTACCTCAACTGAGGTGTACCGGCGCTAACACAGATAACATCATAAGCAAGTCCAACAGACCACTAGACTCTGCGGGTAAACAGCAAGGTCTTCAAGGCCTTTCTGAACTCCTGCTCAGAGTGCATCATACCAAGTTGGAGGGGCAGGTCATTCCAGCATTTAGAGGTTCCCACCTCAAATGTTCTGCCACCCATTCTCACTTTGGCAAAATGGGGGACCTATAGGTAACGCTTCAAGTTGGACCTCAGCGATCTGTCCTGATGGTAAGGGCGAAGTCTCGACCTCAGATACTTAGGGCCTCTTCCCTGGTAGGCTCAAAATTCAAATGTGAGGGCCTTAAATTCAACTCACTTGGCCACAGAGAGCCAATGAAGAGTGTGTGGTTGGGGGAAGTATGATGACGAAGAGGGACCATTCGGACTAACCTAGCCGCAGCATTTTATACTATCTGCAGCCTATGCCTCAAACCACTAGCCAGACTGTAGGGTATAATGAATTAACAAGTACCAGGTGTGAATTAAAATCTCTCTTTATTTTTCATCAAATGAGATATAACGCATTTCGTTCCTTTACAATAACACAGAACTCCATCAAGGCTGTATGATAGCACAAAACCATATTACATTCATTCATAGAAAAAAAAAGACAAAACCTTATGCACTAAAAAAGGTGTTAACATCTGTCCCTGTATACCAGCAGGGATATGAGACCAAAGTACGTAAAGATGAGCGAAATTGCAACCAATTATAAACTAGCATTTGCAATGCAATAGGACTTGCATTACTGATAGTTTGAGGTATTGGTGTTGAAAATAATAATGCAATGCCAAAAGCTCATACTTTTAGTAATGGGAGACCTAGTGCATTACAAATGAGCGAGGAACCAGCATTGTATGTCTAGGTGGAGAAGTGTGGCTCAATGATTAGAGTGGCAGACCCTGATACAGAGGTCTAGCCCGGGACCAGGGTTCAATTCCCCGCCTCGGCGGGTCTTGGGCTAAAAAAATTCCACTGACCTGATAATTCTTGCCTCGTGCATATGCCAATCATGGAGTCCCACTCTGCAACTCTGGGCAATAGCTTGCTTAATCTCCACAATGGCCCCCACAACGCTAAGGATGCCTGGCCTCCACATTGGGGGTGCCCAGGAGTGGACGCCTCACAGGGAAAGCTAGGATGGGTTCCACAGCGGTATTCGTACAAGCGCCTTGAGACCCCTGCAGGTGAGTAATGCCCTATACAAGTATCAATTTACAATTTACATAGTACTGCAAGCTACTCCTAGAGGTCCTTAGTGAGCAAGTCACCAGCACTGCATGTCTAGGTGCAGAACCGCAAGCTCCTCTTAAGGTCCCTAGTGAGCAAGGCACCAGCACTGCATGTCTCTGCGCAGTGCCGCAAGCCGCTTCTAGAGGTCTCTAGTGAGCAAGGCACCAGCACTGCATGTCTGCAAAGTTGGAGTTATTGGCAATATAAATGGCAAAGTTGTTTCACCTAGCCATGTTGCAGGGTGCAGTACCATATGTGGTCCAAATGGGGCCTCTTTTGGTCACATATGGTAAATCCACCCTATCCATAATGCATTTCATGCAAGACAGTACTACGAGTACTTTCAAATAGATATGTCGATATATACAATTAGTAGCTTTGAAATGTGACAAAATAATTAATACATTAATTTCGGATTAGGTTGTACTCTGTGTGGAGCTGATGAAGGGAAATTTAGAGATGGTCTAATATAAATGTGAGGTGTTCGAGTGAGTGAAGTAACCACTGGCAGCCTAGCGTAAGAACAAGTGTGTGTCTTGCCTAAAGCCTTTTAAGAAAATAGTGCCTTGAGGTTGTAAATAAAACCTAGGGAGTAACAACACATGTAACAGGGGTGTCCTCATGGGAGGTTACAAGAAGAGACAAGGTGGTATTAAGGAGGGACTACTAAGTCCATTGATCAATGAAAAGCCACCATTTACAAAGGGCAGGTGCAGGAACCAATTAAAAAGATGGGTGGAAAGCGGGCGGAGCATTATGCCCATATCCTGAATACAAAAGGGGGTGATGATGGACGGAGCATCTGAACCAATGAAACACTCACACCCAGTAAAAAGATCTGGGTTTAATCCATCACTGTTCCTTAGCCCACTCTGCCACCCCAGTTCAGACATGGGCATATGCAAATCAATCTGACCCTGTGCCTCATGGAAACAGCCCAGCCCGAACTGCCAAGCCATGCCTTCCCTGGACCGGAAACAAGCTTCCCTGGACCGGTTCCTGGTATTTCAGCCGTCTTCCATCCATCACCACCCCCTTTTGTACCGCTTTGTTTGCCATAAATTGGCAGAGTATGCTCAGACGTGAGTCCCTTGCTTACTTTGCCACTAGATTCAAGCAAGCCTGGCTGAAGACGGCTGTAATTCCAGAAACCGGTTCTCGGAAGCTTGTTTCCGGTCCAGAAAAGGCATGGCTTGGCAGTTCAGGCTGGACTGTTCCCATGAGGCACAGGGTCAGACTGATTTGCATATGGCCATGTCTGAACTGGGGTGGCAGAGTGGGCTGAAGAACGGTGATGGATTAAACCCAGATCTGTTGAATGGGTGTGAGTGTTTGATTGGTTCAGATGCTCCGTCCATCACCACCCCTTTTGTACTGCATATCCTGAATACAGCATTTCTCGAAGAGACAGCACAAGCGCTCCCTAGGCAAGACCTTAAAATGGACAAATCACGCCTCATCTTCAATCCCAATCTCCAAATTTCTTCTATATATATTTTTGTGTGTATATGTCTCATTGTATATGCTGCAAGACGGCTGCTCCCCACCGATCAATTTACAAATATTGTATTGAATGTTGCGGCCAATATTATTTTCTTTAAGCAGCTGTATTCCCATATGCAGTAGTCAAAATGCTGTAAACTGTAATCTGGTTAACTTCAGATCATGCCTTCTTTCGCGGAATGTAAAGAAAATACTTAGCAGTGATAGTTGAAAGTGGGATCCTTTTAGAGCAGCATTTCATTGTGGTATGCAACTGAGAGGATAACCTCTGCCTATGTATTTTGACATTTTTGTGCCATTAAGAAATGAACAAAAAGCTTTCTGTCAACCATTGGTAAATGTAGTAAACATATTCTGTGATTTTTGATTGTTTTGCAGTACCACATCCCAAGTGGAAGAAAATCAGAAAGTAGTGCACCTCAGAATTGATTTGTAGGCAGTAATGCTCAAGTAAGCTCTCCAGTGGGCCACTTCTGCATATTAAATAGTCGGGGAAATCAGAGAGAACATTGAAAAATCATGCTCTGGGATTCAATTAACCCTTGCCTTACCATTTGACTTAGATTGTGTAGGATCTATTTGATCCTGTTTAAGCTTGCACATTTGATTGCAATGCATTCTTTAATGCTTTCAGGTACAATGCAAAGGTCTACCATGCCATATTCTGCAGGGCATGCAGACAAAATATCGAAATTTAAATATCGATATACAATAATATCGATGTTTAAATATCGAAGGGACATAATATAGAAGGTAAGTAATATCGATAGATTTTATTATCGATATTAGTAATATCCATGCTTTAAATATCAATGTTAGTAATATCGATGTTAATATTTCGATATTACTAATATCGATTTTTATATAATTTTTTTGTATTTCATTATGTGTTTATTATGTTTTTAATTTACTTTTATGTAATTTAATGAATGTTTGTATTTTAGTAGTGTAGCGGGTTGTGGGTTTATAGGGGAATAGGGTGGGAAGTAATTTAATTATTTTATATTAGTTATTCATTATTAGGAATTATAAATTAATTTTAATTAATTGGTAATTAATTTTAATTAATTGATTAAATGATAACTATGTTCTGTAGCGGGTTGTGGGTTAATAGGGGAATAGGGTGGGAAGTAATTTAATTATACTAAATTAATGATTAATTATTAGGAAATATACATTAATTTTAATTAATTTTAATTAATTTTAATTTATTGGTAATTAATTTTTATTTATTGATTAATTGATCAATATTTTCTGTAGCGGGTTGTGGGGTTATAGGAAAATAGGGTTGGAAGTAATTTAAATGTAATTAAGTAATAATGTTTTTAATTAATAATTTTGTTAATTATATAATTGTTAATTAATTATTAATTGGTAATTAAATATTATTAAATGGTATTTTTTATAATTTTTTTTGTTAATTATTTATTGCTAATCATGCTTTTAATAATTATGTATTGGTATTTGTAAATGGTTTATATTTGTTTAATAGTTAAGTTTTTTATTATTTAACCGCATGCGCGCTAGCGGGTTTTCCCGCTGTGCGCTGAAATTTAAAAATCGCGGGTAACGTGACAAAGCCAGATCATCATGCGCGCAGCGCAGGTAACGCCCATGACGAGCTGGCTTTGTCATCCGCATCGAAGGGGTTAAAAAAATATTTTATTTATAAGTATGTTATTTTTACCTCTACGCTATCCAACACTTTCCCTACTGTTGCACTCTTTGGAGTGGGAATAGTAATTTGTACCCCTACGCTATCCAACACTTTCCCTACTGTTGCACTCTCTGGAGTGGGAATAGTAATTTTTACCGATACGCTATCCAACACTTTCCCTACTGTTGCACTCTCTGGAGTTGGAATAGTAATTTTTACCCCTACGCTATCCAACACTTTCCCTACTGTTGCACTCTCTGGAGTTGGAATAGTAATTTTTACCCCTACGCTATCCAACACTTTCCCTACTGTTGCACTCTCTGGAGTGGGAATAGAAATTGTTACCCCTATGCTGTCGAACACTTTCCCTACTGTTGCACTCTCTGGAGTTGGAATAGTAATTGTTACCCCTACGCTATCCAACATTTTCCCTACTGTTGCACTCTCTGGGGTTGGAATAGTAATTGTTATCCCTACGCTATCCAACACTTTTCCTACTGTTGCACTCTCTGGAGTTGGAGTAGTAATGTTTACCCCTACGCTATCCAACACTTTCCCTACTGTTGCACTCTCTGGATTGGGAATAGTAATTGTTACCCCTACGCTATCCAACACTTTCCTTACTGTTGCACACTCTGGAGTTGGAATAGTAATTGTTACCCTTACGCTATCCAACACTTTCCCTACTGTTGCACTCTCTGGAGTGGGAATAGTAATTGTTACCCCTACGCTATCCAACACTTTCCCTACTGTTGCACTCTCTGGAGTTGGAATAGTAATTGTTACCCCTACGCTATCCAACACTTTCCCTACTGTTGCACTCTCTGGAGTGGGAATAGTAAGTTTTACCCCTACGCTATTCAACATTTACTTACTTTTTTTAATTTGTTTTACATTTATATTAATTGTTATTTATATTATTATTTTATGTATATAAATTTATGTGTAATTTATTATATTTTCATTTATTTATAAGTTATTAAAATATTTATTAGAGTTATTAATAATGGAGTATATACTATGTATTATATCTTTATTAATATTTGTTTTTATTACATAATGTATTAATTTTAAATATAATATATTTTTAACTATGTTTATTACATTTATAAGTATTATTTTAATAATATTACATTTTTTTATTTTAAAAAAACGATAATATTTTTAAACTATATTTTTGACATCTATATATTTTTTCGATATTTTTGAACTCACCTTGTTAGAGATAGGATGTCGATATTGTTGTAATCGATATTTTTGTTGCGATATTTTTGTAGGTAGATATTTTTGCATTCGATATTTTCTCAAAGATTCATTCTGCAGATAGATTCAGCAGAACTAATGTTGTCTGATGATCTTTTGGGAAAGCTTATCTGACGGGTTCAAAACGATTTCTGTCCCTGTCATGTCTCTGGATCCTTAAAGGCAGTCGCAGAGTAACATGTCATGCTCCACATTTTCCCAATATTGCTTCATCCAAGGGGGCAGATTTACACCCTCTTGCGCCACTTTTGCGTCACTTTTCCCATGTTAAAAGTGACGCAAAAGTGGCGCAAGGGGCTTGTAAATCTGCCCCAAGATGTTTGCCGAGGAAGGGTAGATTTTAGGTAGCTGGAGTTTTCTTTGACTTCCACCAATGGTGTCATCAGACAATGTGTGCCTTATGTTGTGCGAGCCATGCGTGACAGTCAAATACAAATCCAGCCCTAAAGGTAACCAAGCGCTCTGCCAGCCCCGGACACTGCCATCTCTGCACACTGCTTGCCAGCCCAGCAGCACTGAAGGAAGCTGGGCCTCCGCCAGTACTATGCACTGTCTGCCAGCACTGCTCATCGCCACCAATGATGGCAGGTAAATGTTGAAAGCGATGGAGTGTAACTAAATATCCACCCCAGATTGCATTAAGCAAGCAACGTCAGCACAGTGGGCTACTGCTATGTAAGAGTAGAAGGAACCCCTGCAGAAACCTTTCTGAAAAAATGGCCACATGGTGGTGTTCTAAGCACAATTATTAAAGGAATTTGCTAACAATCCATTTTTTTCCAGGCATTTCAGAATTGAAGACCCCATTTACGAAATTGTAATATTTCTACCCTCACAAGTTGTGGGACGATGGACTCCCCTTCCCAAAAAAGACTTTCGAAAAAATTGTTATAACACAAGGCAATTGAAGCTCAATTTCCGTACAATTAGCTTAAAAATAGTTGTTGCTGCCATTTCAAATTTCAAATTTGACGATGTACGAATGATCAGAATAGGGTCATCTTGTTCGATCAGATTTATTGCTATTAGACATAACATTGCCCACCACACTACAAAATGTCTGTATCTGGAAACAGAATAAGCAGTTTTCTCCCTTCATATTTGAGGACAATTCCTGAGAGCAGGCTTCCAGACCTCTCTCTCTCCTGTGCATGTGTTCTGGCTCATTCAACTGCCACCGCGTAAGGAGTGAGCACATCTACCCTCGCATTTCAAAGGATTCATGGCACTGCTCCTTACCAATTACCAAAATAATTACGCACCTTATTTTAGTCCAAAATCACGAGTCGTAATTCTGCCATATGGCATCACATTAAAATCAGTCCATGACAGCACAAGCCACTTAAGAAGTTCATATTTTTTAAAACAACGTTTGAATTATTTTCTAAAGATTGGAGTTTCTACTTTAAATAGGTTTTTAGCAGAAAATAACCCTAATGCAGGGAGCCACTCGAAGTTGCTCCAAAGCCCGCAAAGAGTAACCCTTTTGAAAATAACTTTAACCTTTTTCTGCTAACAGCTACCAAGAATATATCTAAAGGTCATCGTATCAAATTTACCTTCCAAACATTACAGAGTTTTTTTTAACAACTTAAATCAGAAATTCCTTTTATCGTTCAGTGAGCCTAACTTGTCCCAGTTAGTGCACACGAGTTGCACGCTGCTCACAAGAACATTACAATTAACAAACTGGGCTCTAGTCCAGTTCAGTGCTTCTTGCACATTTCTAAAATATGTTCTTCTTCACTCCATTTGAAAGTGGCCTGCATGTGTGCAGCCGCCCTTAAGCGAAGTACCTCAAGCAGTGGAGTACCTCAAGCAGCGGAGTGCATTAAATTGTGTTGATCACGTTGTATTTTAGTGCCATGTGTAATGTCGTAACGCCTGACCCTGTATCCAGACAGACAGGCGGCCAGACAGGAAACAGGAAACAGGAACAGGAAAAGGTTTTAGCTTTGTAAGCCAGTAAGGTGCTGGCAGGGAATAAAGCAAGAGGTGAACCAGCACTGTTCCGACTCCTGTGTTTCATTTATGCGGGCGCATTGTGACACCATGTATTTGTACTCCGCTGGAAAATCAGGGCGCACTGCACCAGGCACTGTGCCAGAGCGCGCTGCTTCTGTCTGCCACTCGAGTGGATGTTCTTCTCAGGCGGCAGCTTCCTCAATGCAAGCGGAAGGTTTCTGAATGCCAGTGGTCGCCACCATCCACGACCGCCTGTGTTAAGAAATATTGCTGGGAGGTGGTCTAATGTTGGGTTTTCCTCACTCGCCAACTTAATGTTGACAAGTGCAAGCATGGAAAAAAACTCTGCTCCACCGTAAGTGAGATAACTCCACACACTCCATGAATAGAGTGGAGTTTAGTGCCCAGGCCTAGTCGGTACAAGATTTTCATGGTGTATGCTGCATCTTCTTTCACTTCTAGTGAGACAAACAGAGATTTCAAGGGTTGTCCTGAGCCTAAAGTCTTCTTTGCCATGGAGTTCCTGTTCTCGTCCCAGTCCCCTTTCTCTCTCTCTCTCCCCCTCTCTCTCTTTTATTCCTGCGTTCTGTGTGTATTTATGCTTGTACACTCTGCTCTGCTGCTTTCTTAGTTCTTACTGTTAAGCTTTTGGGTGGAAGGAGAGCTGAGCAGTCTGTTGATATACTTATCTTCCCTCTTTTAATTCTGAGGTTTTCACTCCAATTATTCATCCGGAAGAGCCAGGGGTTGCAGGCACTGAAGGCATACTTGCACTATGAAAGTTCTGTGCGCTGAAAACCCTATGCATTACCTACAGTATTGTACACTGACAGCAGTATGCACAGAAACTGGCAGCCTAATGCATACACAACGGTGGCTGCTGACCCACAGTATATATCACTCACAAACCAGACTTAAAGACACTTTGGGGCAGATTTACAATTACTGGCGCATCCCTACAAATTAGCAGGGATGCGCCAGTAATTGTGTGCCGCAGCTCCATCACCCATGATGCGCCGCATTCACAATGCGGCGCACCATGGGGCAAAAACGGCACAGATGCGGCACACATCTGTGCCGTAAAAGCGGCGCATTGCTGGAGTTGCATCACAAGCGTGACGCAGCTCCAGCAATGCTTTGGGGGGCCCTATCTGGACAAAGCTGCATCAAGCCTTATGCCTGCTTCAAGCAGGTGCAGGGTTCTGACTCAGCATTGGCCTAAAAGTGACTGAGTGAAATCTTGTAGATTTCACTCAGCCACTTTTAGGAGGAGTTCCTGTGCAGGTACGCCCCCCCTGCGCCGGAACGCCTCCTTATGGCGCAGGGCTTTACAATGTGACGCATCTCCCAGATGCGTCACGTTGTTAATACCCCGCACCATGGTGCATCTTTTGCGCCGCCACTGCGTCACAAAAGTGACGCAACGGCGGCACAGAACAGGCGCAAGGGGCTTGTAAATCTGCCCCTCTATTTTTAGCCCTCGAAGAGAATATTTTTATATTTTCTCTGCTAAAATGTGCCCACATTTTGTCTGAGGGAGTGAGAGAAAGACGGCATACCGTGCAGCAGCACTAACCCAGTGGAGGAGGAGTCTGCAGGATTTAATGGGTTTTCCGACTGTACATTCACCTAGTCTGGGTGTGAAGGGATTGACACTGCAACGTTCTCTTGAGTTTCCTTCTTCATTGCCTGAAAAAATGCGGCTCCTCCCAGTGGCCACAGAGCAACCGTGCAGTGATAGAACACGTGACATGTCTTCTTAAGGGGATCCGAATTAGGATAAAGTTGAAAAGGTAAAAAAAATCTTTGATAATCTTGGAACAGCTGATTGAGATTTATGGTGAAGGAGATAAACAAGGTGCCAAGCTCTCCCTGATATCATGGAAGGAATAAGAATCAACTAACCTTTCTATAAGAGGAAAATCCAAAGAAAAAACCTCAAATGCAAAAATAGAAATAAATGAGCAAGAACCACATGAAAAAACAAGAGAGGGAATTTGTTGTGAAGCATCTATCACTTGTTGAAGCATCATTTATGTTTCATTCAAGCTGAAACTAACATCACAAGAAAATACCTCATCTTGAATTGGCGCCTTGGCAGCAATCTCTAGACAGACAAACACCTTTGAAATTGTACAGCGCTTGGCTATGCTGTGTCCTCCAGCACATGGTGTCAACAAGGCACGTGAAGACGAAACTCAACTTTGAAATCTTTATTCTGATGTGGGTCTCTGCAGTCCAAACTCTGTCGTTCCCCACCGATGCTCCACACAAGTTTTTTTTAACAACCCCCCCCCCCCCCGTTGTCCTCAAGCACGGAAACTCTGGTGCGGTCTAGGCCACAAGGATGCCCAGCACAGCCTAAATGCAAAGTCCAGGGATGCACACTAGGCGCGCAGTCTTCTATGGCTGAGATACCCGCCACCCCCTCTCAACACAATCCCCAAGAATGGGAATACGGAAACAGTGCTGAACTTTTGGAAGGCGGGAGGGAGTTACCCTCCCGGCCGTATTTATTAAAATATGAAACAAAATTAAAACATTAAAATAACAGTTTCATATCATGTACAATTTCATTTCCACATTACGATGTTTTGGCTGACCTTAACACATTTCTAATACAAACGTTCTCCTAGCCGATACTAACATCCTACAAATGCATTTTCAAATTGAAATTGTACATCCTAACGTTAAGGGCCAACGGCAAGGTCGTAACCGGTGTCAGATCCCTAAACCAGAACTCCCCCCTCACTTGTGAGGGGCGGCCGCACAGAGGACTGCACCTCATGTGCACATACCAATTTCCCTTGTCTTGACGGGGGCCCCAATTAACTCGACGCCATCTTAATGGTCGTCCGAGGACTCGTGTGAGGTGTCTAGAAGGTAGCGTAGACCCCCCTCCCCACCCCACACAACTTACCACATCTGCCGTCGCAGATGTCCTGGCCCCGGGAAATTCCCAGGAGGGGCCCGTAGCCCCTCCTATCCAGGGAGGGGCCTTGACCGCCTTCCCTTTCCTTTCGGCGTCCCATCCTTAGAAGGGACCGCCTCCCCGTTGAGGGGCCAATGGCCACCTCCCCCCGGGCGCTCCCATCCGTAATGGGTGACGCCCCCCCTAGGGATCTTCCAATTACTGCTCACCGATCATGACCTTACCGCCCGACCAAATAATAAATACGACAAACTAATTACTAAAGAGGCTAATTACTAAAGAGGAGAAAGACAATAAGACTTTCACAGTATGAACTGTCTAAAACATCACTGATCAACTCTGGTGCAACTACTTTTATTCAATAAAGCATACTGTAAAGAATTATCCACTTTATTGCATACTGAATCACAACTTTATTCAGAACAACCTGTAAGAAAAATTAATTACCACGTCAAATGACTTTATTTCAAAAACAACTTGCTGTCCTCAGGGGCTGGTGGGTGGGTCAAAATTGGCTCTTCGTTCCGTCTCGAGCTCACGTGCAGCGGGGAGGTGCAGCTTCAGAGCACAGGAACAAGAGGATGCTTCCTTGGCTTGTCGCTCCTTTTAACCGTCTTCGGGCGGGCGTAAACCCGCCTCCACCCGCCTCCGGGGGGGTGGCTGGCGGCTTCAGTGTCTAGGACAACCCACTCTTGGGCGGGAAAAAGCGCGCCCCGGCTACGCCGCTTTGGGCATACCAGCCGAGACTCGCCTCCCGCCCAAGATGGCTTCCCGGGGGGGTCGGGGCACTCCACCATACGTTCGGGGGGACCGAGTGGTCGCCCCTTTCCATATGGCTGAGATACCCGCCACCCCCTCTCAACACAATCCCCAAGAATGGGAATACGGAAACAGTGCTGAACTTTTGGAAGGCGGGAGGGAGTTACCCTCCCGGCCGTATTTATTAAAATATGAAACAAAATTAAAACATTAAAATAACAGTTTCATATCATGTACAATTTCATTTCCACATTACGATGTTTTGGCTGACCTTAACACATTTCTAATACAAAGGTTCTCCTAGCCGATACTAACATCCTACAAATGCATTTTCAAATTGAAATTGTACATCCTAACGTTAAGGGCCAACGGCAAGGTCGTAACCGGTGTCAGATCCCCAAACCAGAACTCCCCCCTCACTTGTGAGGGGCGGCCGCACAGAGGACTGCACCTCATGTGCACATACCAATTTCCCTTGTCTTGACGGGGGCCCCAATTAACTCGACGCCATCTTAATGGTCGTCCGAGGACTCGTGTGAGGTGTCTAGAAGGTAGCGTAGACCCCCCTCCCCACCCCACACAACTTACCACATCTGCCGTCGCAGATGTCCTGGCCCCGGGAAATTCCCAGGAGGGGCCCGTAGCCCCTCCTATCCAGGGAGGGGCCTTGACCGCCTTCCCTTTCCTTTCGGCGTCCCATCCTTAGAAGGGACCGCCTCCCCGTTGAGGGGCCAATGGCCACCTCCCCCCGGGCGCTCCCATCCGTAATGGGTGACGCCCCCCCCAGGGATCTTCCAATTACTGCTCACCGATCATGACCTTACCGCCACAGGCCGGATAGTTGACCGGCTATCCGGACCCCCCACAAAAACTCCTACCTAAAGGTCATGCTGTAAACTCTTTAACCAGGCTACGAGGTCTCCTATGAGTAAAGAATTCCCCACCCGGGACAAATGGACCCCATCTTCTAGATACATATGGTCCCCCCTGATACATCCATGAGGAATCGAATGCAATGTACTTGTACGGAACAGTCTACCAAGCTTGTTATTTACTTTCTTCACAGAATGATTTACAGCAGCCACCAAAATAGCCCCCCGTGACACTTTCCGTGGAATCATATGGGACCATGCAATCGTGCACCCTGGAACCCTTCTCGCCAACCAACTTACTGTGGATAGTATCGCCTCGAGAAGTAGTCGTCTACCAGTGGTCACCAAATCATTGCCCCCAAGATGCACTATGATTATAGCTGGCGGTGACCTTGTCCGCCCTAACAAACCCTCCATAAAAGTTTGAAACTGGTCAATACAGAGCCCGCCCCTTCCGTAGAAGGTCACCCTGTACCCGTATTCCCCAGCCATGTGAATCATGTCACCTGCTTTGAATACGTCTGCGGCACGCCTCACGTATGAGTGGCCCACGACCCACACCACTTTTTCCTCAGCCGGTGATCTTTGACCGCTGGTTCCCAGGTGTCGGGTCGACTGCACAGTCCGCCCCGCCTCGTAAGCTTGCGAAACTGTCAACCAAACAAAAACAAGAAGCGTGAGTACATGATATCAGCTTCACAACATGTGCAACCGCACATACCTTTTGTAACAATTCGAGGACCAACGCCCCAACTGTTTCACTTTTTCCACACTCAGACCCCTGGCTGTAGCCTCTGTAGCAGCCCCTATCCGGAAGGAATGGGTCCCAAACTCGCCCGGGTTCAAGCCCGCGGCCGAAATTGCCATAGCAAGCACCCGCTGGAACTGAAACCTCGTCAGTGGGGTGGCATCAGCGTGTCTCAGCAAGGTCCCCCCCATGATGCCGCCCTCTGCGCCAAATACTCCTCAACGCATGCAACAGGGCACATGGGAGATCCGGGAATCCGCTGGACTACTACACTGTCCCCGATCGCACCCTGATCGGTCTTGGACCTGGCAAACGAGACAATCAACGTCTCCCCCTTAACTTGAATGTGCTCTCGGCACAGTCCACCCCCCCGTATCCTGCTTGTTCTTCGCCACCAGTTCGCTTACCCGCATAGCCCCATGGAATGCTAATGCAAAAGTGGCCCGGAATAACACTGTTTCTGAATGAGATGAACATGTCGCAGGGAGTACGGACAGTAACAGGGCCAACCTTTCCAGACCTATCGGGTGCCTTTCATCTACTCTGCGACCCTCAAGGCGTTGCCACCCACGCAGCGCTTTCAGGACTACAAAAGACGCTGTGGGGTCCTGGATACCATGAGCCCGTGCCATAAAGGAAATGGCGGCCCGATGCCTCTGGGCCGTAGCTACCGATTTGCCTGCCTGATGTAATGACAGCAAAAACTTTAAGACATACTCTTCTTGGCCCCAAAGCTCCCCCCTAGCAGAACCCAAAAAGGACCAATAGGAACGGAACGCCCCTTCATATGCCTTCCTGTCCTGGGTGCTAAACTCTCTCCCACGAGGTTTTGTAGTTCGGGGCACCGAGAGACCAGAGAGCTTCGGGAAATGGTGCCGCGACCGGGTCCGCTGTGGGCAGAAAACCCCAGAAGGCCTGCCTACGGAAACGAGAAAGCGCATCAGCAGCCTGATTCAGCACCCCTGGCACATGTCTTGCCCTAAAGAGCACGTTCAATTGCATACATAGTAAGACAATTTCCTTGAGCAACCTCAGAATCCATTTGCATCGTGCTGCCTGACTATTGATACACTCAACCACGGTCTTGTTATCAGACCAGAACACCACAGAGTGATCCCGAAACCCCTCAGGCCATGTTTTCAAGGCCACCAGAATAGGGAACAGTTCGAGAAAAGCGATGTTACCTGTAAGCCCACTCTCGTGCCACCATGACGGCCATGTTTGAGCTGACCAGTGATTACCAAATATGGCGCCAAAGCCTATACTCCCCGCCGAATCTGTCCACAACCCCAATTCCTCGGAGGACACCGCCGGCTTGTCCCAGACAACCCGACCATTGAAATCCGCTAGGAATGCTAACCAAATGCGCATGTCCTGGCGAATCTCTGCCGAGAGCCTCGTGCGGTGGTGCCCCTCTTTAAGACCGACCATGGCTTGTGCAATCGAGCGGGAAAAAGGGCGGGCCATTGGCATCACTCTAAGGGCAAATTTCAATTGACCCACAGTCTGCTGCAATTGATGCAAATTTACCTTAGTCTCGCTAATACATGTTTCAAGCGAGGCCCTGAATTTCATTACCTTTTCTTTGGGCAACCGGAAGCAACCCTCTTCGGAATCGAGCTCTATTCCAAGAAACTCGAGCGAAGTAGATGGCCCCACAGTCTTACCTGGCGCCAATGGCACACCAAACTGACTCATCAGACCACAAAATTCATTTAAAGCCTGTGCACATTCTGGGTCCCCGGCTGCCCCCAGGAACAGAAAATCGTCAAGATAATGCATAACATGCTGAAACCCCGTCATTCTTGTGAATGCCCATTGCAGAAAACTACTGAATTTCTCAAAATATGCACAAGATATGGAGCAACCCATTGGCATACATTTATCCATGTAATAGCGTCCCTGAAACATGAAACCAAGGAGACGCTGATCGTCTGGGTGTACCGGGAGCAACCGGAACGCTGACTCGATGTCTGACTTGGCCATCAGCGCTCCGGGCCCCAGGCGATTCAACATGGCGACGGCATCATCGAAAGATGCGTACCGCACCGAACAAACTTCCGGGTCCATCGCATCGTTCACCGAAAGACCTCTCGGGGCTGACAAGTTATGTATCAATCTAAACTCACCCGGGTCCTTCTTGGGGACCACTCCCAAGGGTGAACAAACAAAATTAGCAACTGGTGGCATGTCAAATGGTCCAGCAACCCGACCCCGGGTCACCTCCTTCCCAATATTTGCTTGTACCACGGCCGTATTCTGCAGGACCGACAGTTGGTTCCTACACTGTGCTTTACCCTGAAAATTCCCCACCGGGATGCGGAAACCATACGAAAAACCGTCTCGCAACACCCCAGCGGAGACATGATCCGGGTATTCATTGAGCCAAGGAATCATTGCAATGGTATCAACCGGGGTAGGTAAAGGCGCCCCTCGGACTATTTCAGACCTGTTTGGCGCTTCCCCTACTTCCGTTATCACCCGTTTTGGCTCTGCACATGGTCTCGGGATGCGAGGACTGTCCACACCCCCCACATTCGTGCCTAAACTTGCATGACCCCTGGGGCCTTGTACACTTTCCCCTGTTAAAATTCCAGCAGACCCCTTTTTTACCTGTATTGCCATTCGACCTTGAATGGTGCTCGTTACTTGATCCCGCCCGAAAGGGCGCCCCTGATGAGTGGCGGGAAAACTCGCCCCCGTTCCCCCCCAACAATGGCGCCTTTGTCATGCCTGATTTCTCCATTTTTTGCCAGGAAATGGAGTCGTAACAATCCCACGTCAGAGATGTGTCGAACTCCTAGGCCTTACGAAAAATATTATCATAACAAAACCACTGATTGCCCTCATATGTCTGAGAAAACTCCATAATACGTGTCTGGTACACGGGTAACTCGGCCAACAGTTCAGGCCTCCGTTCCCCCATAATTGCAGTGAATATCCCAAACGCTCTGCCCCAATTACCTATTGTTTCATCAACTCTGAAAGCGGCCATCTTGGCGCGCCAAACACTCGGGTGCAGAAACTCTTTTTGCATTTTCACATGCTCAATCTCGTAATGATCAGTTAATAAAGAAAACATGTTTATATATTTCTCAGCCCATATCCTTTCTTTGATTTCCATCGGAATATGCTGAGCCACTTTCTCCCTTCTCGAGGGTACTGCCCCCTCCCCCGCAATCGGCAATAGCTGCTTACCTGAACCGGAAGCTGTGACCGTAGTCGCTGCCGAACTCATGCCCGCTGCGGGTTGTCCCACTGGAGCCTGCGGGGGAACAAAAGGACATGGTTCCTTTGCAGCCTCTCTTGATTGCCGCAACTGCTTCATTACTGCCCTGGCGTCATCTGCCGTTGCCCCCTCACTCTTTTTCCCCAACCATGCTGCCAACTGTGCAGCCAACTCGGGAGGCATATCCTCCCCGTTCACTGGGGTAACTACAACGGGAATTCGTTGTCCCTCGTTCGGGACCGGGATCGGCGCCTCAGTCGGTGTATCAGGGTGCGCCGCGGCGTCTCGGGAACCGGGGCCTCTCCCCCAGTTGCTCCCCTCTTGGCCCTTCTACCTCTCCCGTTACGGACTACTCCCGGCAATGCTGGTCCGACGACTCGCTTAGGGCCCCCTACACCGTTCATTGCCGCCATCTGTTTCTTCATCTCGGCCATGTCCTTCACGAGCATGCGGAGCATCTGATCGGTACCGACCCGCTTTCCGACCTTCTTGCCCGGCATTGTCCAACTCTGATTCTCTGAAAGAACAAAGACAAAATTTAAAACGCTCAAAATTGGCTCTTCGTTCCGTCTCGAGCTCACGTGCAGCGGGGAGGTGCAGCTTCAGAGCACAGGAACAAGAGGATGCTTCCTTGGCTTGTCGCTCCTTTTAACCTTCTTCGGGCGGGCGTAAACCCGCCTCCACCCGCCTCCAGGGGCGTGGCTGGTGGCTTCAGTGTCTAGGACAACCCACTCTTGGGCGGGAAAAAGCGCGCCCCGGCTACGCCGCTTTGGGGATACCAGCCGAGACTCGCCTCCCGCCCAAGATGGCTTCCCGGGGGGGTCGGGCACTCCACCATACGTTCGGGGGGACCGAGTGGTCGCCCCTTTCCATTCTTAACCTTTGCTGTCTCAGGTAAGCTCTCAGCATGGACACATCATTGTGTAAGGGCTGACCTGCCGCCATATAATAGCAGAAGCAATCAGACCCAGCTCATTAGTCCGCAAGATATGATATTTAGACACTGGGACAAGGGTAGAGAAGGGCTGAGACTGAAGAGCACTGCCATTTATGCAGGCGTGGAGGAAACTGTGTTTAGGGTCACAAACACTAGCTGGAACTATGTCATCCCACAACAGCACCACAAAACCCCATCCCACCCCCCCTACCCTGGAGGTCCCTGCCTACTGACTTGGGTTTGTTATCCTTTGACATTTACCCTGACAACTTCACATTAACCAGGGTTCTACCACGAAGGGTACTCTCTACATCACCCTTTCATTACTACCCGACCCTGATGGACTTTATTCCAACCCTCATCTCCCTCTTAATACCCCCTAGGTTCAACTGACCTTACAGCGCTGGCCTCACGGGAGTATGCTGCGAGGCTCTAATCCATTCCTTTAGGGTAAGATTATCCCTGCTTCTCTCCTAGTATTGGGTGTCCTTTTTTAAGTTTTGGCTGCACACCTCAGTGTGTGTATTTTTATAGCACTCTGGGGTACCTCCAATGTGAGACATGAATCTTGCCATTATCAGACCGATTCACAAGGGAACTTAAACCCATTGTCCGGTATGCCTGTTTCCCCTCACTTCGACAATAAAACCCCCCCACCCCACCCTCACCCCTCACAGTGTGGAGAGTTTTCACTACAGTCACGTTTATGGTTCTAGACGGGGAGTCACTCAAGTGAGATTTGACTTGTTATTCTCTAACCTACATTTTTTACCCCACCTCTAGGTCGCCTAAATAGAGCAGGACCCCTTGGCCCTCTTGTTCGTCGACCCAGAGAGGTTGTATTTGCCTTCTTCAAAGTGAATGAGCATGTGTTATTGTGTAGTACTTTGTTGAGGTCCTGACGAATCGCCGGTTGGCGAGAAACATGTTGACCACTTCAGGGGGTTGAGTTAGCCTGCTGTATATTTATACGGTCTCTAGCTCCCCTCTCACCCCTTTTAACCAGGGAATCAGCCACGTAAATAAAAGTCAGTGTGGACTGATTACCCTTTTTAACTTTTCACCCACACTTGCACAGACTACACTTCTTTCATCCTCACATACACCCACCGTCGGCTAGGAACAAAAGAACCCCACCAAAAGAGTGCCTCCTGGTGCTCCGGCAGACATTGCAGCGCCGGTCTGTCGAGGGGCAGTGAGTCGATGATGACACTGGACACCCTCCAGTTAGGGTGTGTTTCACACCTAATACTCTGGGTGTGTGAGGCTCTCTAAGTTCCGACAAGGGACCCCTTCCAGTCACCTATCTTCTGATACCTACCTCCCCCCCCCCCTTTTTTTGCCACTCCTTCCCTGGGGAACTTTATACTTTACTGTTTGCTTTGATTCCACAACAGCACTCATAAAAAGACAGATGGAACAGGGAAAACCTGATCATGCACTTAGGGAAAGGTCAGATGGACAATTGAACACACAACAGGAAGGATTATAAGTCCTAGCTCTGCCTGGCACCATACGATTTTACATTTGTCCTTTTAGTCCCCTGAACATGAACAAAGAGACCGATTAAAAGCTTTTACAAAGTTCCATTTCATTATCCTTAGAGGTCTCTTTGGACCAGGGAAGACAAAGTCACTGAGCAAGGTAAGGCCTGGTTACAAACTTGAAGGCCGTCAAAGTATTTCAAAGACAAACAGAAGGACAGTTGAACACACAATAGAGCGTGTGAGATAAATGAACCCTAACTAGGACTAGGTGATACACAGCCAACAAGCAGATTTGTTCTGTGCATGTGTTAGAGAAAAGGAGATAAAGATATGGAGGTAACAGTGACTGGTAGACACTAGCAACAATAATGACAGCAAACATATGGGCACTGATTTAAGTGCTATGAATGATTTAAAGTTACTGCCCTGTGGTAAGCGCGAACAGTACAATGAGGCATGTGGAGAAAATGTTATGGGAAACTAGTACAGTAAAGCAGATAAACAAGGACATCTAGACAAGCAATCCCAGACAGTGGATAGGATGGTACGGCCATCAGGACAGAGAGACATGGGGAATGGGGTAGGGAGATGCCAACATTAAGACAGGGAACCACAGCCACCTGATTAAAACACAAAAAGGGCAACAGGTCTGGGAGATATGACCAATGGGAGATACAGCCATTGCTTCACTGAGACTTGAAAGACAAACGAGGGGTGAGAAAGACACTTCAACAAGGAGACTTCAATTCTGCAAGCATCAACCAATGATGACAGGATATGAGCGCCCTGAATAAGGGCTTCTCATTCACCTACCATGAATAATGTCTGATTTATGTACTGAATAGTAGTCAGGACAGACTCAAGACCCCGCACAGTAGGCTTGGAGACCGGGAAACCAACTCTTTACTCTATGTCATCCATCATTGACAGCCAAAGTAAGATTAGGAACTATTACAGGACTCTTCTTACCTACAGAGACCCCTTCAGAGAGAAAACCACAGCCAGTAGGCCACATTCTGCACTGTTAGCTGACAGCAAACTCTGCTTATCGACATGGCACACAACCCACTAACTGTGCTTACTGGGTATTAGAGTTTTTGCAAAAATGTTTTCCCAGTATGGGACTATCTCTCTGACCCCAACGAGGAAAACAATAACCTGCAGAAGTCACTCCTATAACCAAAGTAACCAAATGAGTCAAAAACACAACCACTGGCTCATCAGCAAATATTAGTGAGATTTCCGTGCAGGCAATATGTAAGCGTTATACATTTGACTTGCTCTGGGACATGGCTGATATATAATGGCTCATCCTGTGAATGGGTTGTATAACAATATATTGACGTTACTAATATTGATCTGCAAAAATATTGCATTCATTACACTGCCTACCACTTCATCAACATGGACAGTATAGATTTACTTTTCTTAACCTCACGTCTACTTGGTATTAGTTAAGTTGACGAAGTGGATACAGTATTCTTAACTTGCGATATAACATGCAAGATTGGTGTATCTGGCGAGGGCAAATAGAGTTGGCATCCTAATTACATGGAATTACTATTGTGCGTATGTAATTGCAGATAGTGTACAAAAATGTATGCAGGGAAATGCCACAGCATTCAACCGTTGCGTTTATCTTGATGCACTCTTTCACCTACACCCCCACCAGTTTTGGGATGTTTATTTCCTATTTTGGAAAGCAATATACTCCGATCCTTGCAAGGAGAATGTATCCTTATCCATAGTGAGAATGGGTGGGCAAAATTGCTCAAGGTTATGGTTGTTCCTAAATGTCCGTGGGCATACCCACCGTGAAACACTTGGGGCCTCATTTATGAGGCCTTGCGTCAGTTTTGCGCTTCCGATGCATCACTTTTTGTGACGCATCGGCGGAGTAAAACATACCTCCTGTTGCGCACTAATTACAAAGTGACGCATCTAAGCAGATGCGTCTCTTTGTAAACCCCTGCTCTACATTATACCTGCGTCAGGTATAATGTATGCAGGGGGGGCGTTCCCCCGCAAAAAGCTTTGTAGAAGTGACGCAGTGAAATCTATGAGATTTCACTGCGTCACTTCTAGGACGCCGTTGCGTCAAAATCTTGCGCCTGCCTCACAGCAGAAAAGGGGGGTGGTGATGGATAGAGTATCTCAACTAAGCAGAACACTCCTACCCAGTCAACAGACCTGGGCTTGATCCAACACCGTTTTTTAGCTCACTGCACCATCTCAGCTCAGAACCTGGCTACATGCAAATTAGTCTGTCCCTGGCTCAGTGCATAATGGGAACAGGGCAGACCAAACTACCTAGCCAATTCTTTTACCTTGAATCCTGATGGTTCAGTGAGCAAGGGACTCACATCTGAGAATACCCTTCCACGCTTATGGTGGACAAAACGATTCAGAAAAGGGGGGTGGCGATGGACAGAGTATCTGAATTAAGCAGAACACTCCTACCCAGTCAACAGATCTGGGCTTGATCCAACACCGTTTTTTAGCTAACTGCACCATCCCAGCTCAGAACCTGGCTACATGCAAATTAGTCTGTCCCTGGCCCAGTGCATCATGGGAACAGGGCAGACCAAACTACCAAGCCAATTCACAGCAGGCGTAAGACTGACGCAGACTGACGCAGGCCCTTTCACATGGGGCTTGCCCCATGTGAAAGGACGCATTGCTGGAGTTGCGTCACTTTTGTGACACACTCCAGCAATGCGTCACTTTTGCGCTTACAGATACGTCAGAAATACTGACGTATCTGTAACTCCTTGCGACATGATGTGTCATACATTAAATATGACGCATCAGGTATGTCGCAAGGAGTGCGCACTGAGAAGTGACGCATCGCTGCTTCACGCAGCGATGCGTCATTTCTCATAAATGAGGCCCCAAGTCCAGACCCTTGAGTGTGATTTGCCCATGCACACTGTTACGCTATAGTGGGTAATGCTATAGTTTGGTAAATGGATTTACAAGTGCAAGTTTACATTTTCGGAATTTCTTACATTTGTAATGCAAGCGAAGGTATTTGGGGCCAGATATACAACCATTCTGTTTAGCTCGTTGCAAATTGCATGGTTTGTTTTTGCTCGCAAATCTGAATGTACTAATGTGTCTCAGACACATTTAGCGATTCCCAATGGGGTCGCAAATTACCTGCCTCATCATGATTCATGAGTTAGGTCACAATTTGCGACTCATTGGGAATGGCCAGCACTCACATGGGTGGTGACCTGCTGGGGTGAGCAGACCACGTTGTCTGTGGCTGCTTTTTAAATAAAGCAGTTTTTTTGTGCAACCTGTTTCCCTTTAAAAACAAGCATTGGCATAGCCAATAGGTCTCGCTTTTGGGACCTTATAAGTGTTTAGCCATGCAACAGTTGATGTTGTTACATTAAGGACATTGTGCTGGATAAGTAAACACTTATATGGTCCCAAAGGTGAGACCTATTGGCTATGCCAATGCTTGTTTTTTTTTAGAGACCTGGAGGGGAATTTAGCTTTCACTGTTGCCTTTCTCTGTTCTGTTTGTCTACATCACTGACACAAGACCCCCACAAAAAAGTTGAGCTTCCGGGCTGCTGTCCATGCTCCACAGGGTAGCCCCCCTAGAGTTCAAATTCGACGGAGGCATTCCAGACCTAGGTCTTAATTTGTGGGAACCCGCCTACTTGTGTAGTTCCCCTATCTCTTTCGGAATGGTCCCAAACGGAGTGTTTATATTACTGGAGGGGGATGATATGTCTAGACAATAAAATCATTGACTTTTTTCAGAATTTGTATCTTCCAGTGGGTCATGCCCTCACTGCTCCAGGGTGGTTTCCATAGAGTCCTATTATAACGTTTTTGGGAACCAGCCTCTTTCAGCATTTCTTACCTATGATACTCCTGGGAGTACCCTATAGTTTCTTACTATAATTGGTGATTGTGAGATATATTTTGAATTATTTGGATATTAATCAATTACGTTAGGTTTCATGTTTTTACATAATATCTAATGCTATATTGTAATGATTTTTTTGAAAAAGAATATGCATTTAATCTATTTTTGGTGGTTGTTGGAATTACAGTGTAATAGGATCGAAAGTTAGTTTTTCTTTAAATTTTCTAATTGATAATTTTGAAATATACTTTTATATTTAATTTTATATGTGAATATTTATTTTTTAATTATTTTATATAAATATATAATGTTAAAAAATGTTTTATGTTTTTTCCGAAATATATTTTATGTTTCATTTTTTATATATGTATT
Source organism: Lissotriton vulgaris (assembly GCF_964263255.1). NCBI lineage: Eukaryota > Metazoa > Chordata > Amphibia > Caudata > Salamandridae > Lissotriton > Lissotriton vulgaris. The sequence continues at coordinate 767,765,962 of NC_141695.1, read as the reverse complement.
TTACTTTGTAATTGTTTATGACTGGGAACATTACATTTGAGCTTTCCAAAGAGCTGACTACAGGAGCAAACTCAACAATTTATAATCGGAAATCGGAAGCGCTGTTCAAAAAGAAGCTGAAGACTGTCCTTTTCGTAGAAAAGTAGGACCCCTATGAATTGCCTGCCGGCCAGACTACAGTTTAAACTCTCCCTACTAGCTACTGGCTTGGGGTAGCTGAGTACCCATCCTTGAGAAAACATTAGCCATACACACAAATCTAATTCTTAGTTTTCTTCTCAGCACTCCACGTGTATGAGCTGCCGCACATTCTCTATAGTGTGAAGAGCCATACAGGATACACAAATAGCTGACTATATAGTCACACCTTTCCCATGAGGCACAGGGTCAGACTGATTTGCATAGGGCCATGGCCATGTCTGAACTGGGGTGGTGTGGAGTGCAAAAAACGGTGGATTTAGGCCCAGATCTCTGTACTGGGGTGAATGCATGACATTGTTCTGCATTCTGTCCATCAACTGTGGTTTTTGCATTTGTCACCCCGAGTGGGATGGGTATGCTCAGACGTGAGTCCCATGCTCTCCAGTCCACTGGATTCAAGCAAGCCGGGCTAAAGACGGCTGGAATGCCAGAAACCGGTCCTCGGAAGCTTGCTTCCGGTCTAGGGAAGGCATTGCTTGGCAGTTCGGGCTGGACTGTTCCCATGAGGCACAGGGTCAGACTGATTTGCATATGGCCATGTCTGAACTGGGGTGGTGTGGAGTGCAAAAAAACAATGGATTTAGGCCCAGATCTCTGTACTGGGGTGAATGTATGGCATTGTTCTGCATTCTGTCCATCAACTGTGGTTTTTGCAACTATCAGTAAAGCAGCCTCTTAATCAGAGGAAGTGAGGTGCAGCATGTCACTATATCTCCTAAACCTCTTTAATTGAGTCACATTTAAGCAGAGGTACAAGTTCACTGTAGCAAGCCAGAGCACACAATTCAACTTTTTCCATGTCACCAAATCTCTTCCTACGTGGGTCAGTCTACAGATTCACACTCTGAACCCATGTGTAATAACTGCAGCAAACTCTTACTCTTCCAATAGGTAGAGCTTTAGGTCGTGTCAAGGGCAAGAAGTGATATATAAATACTGCAGGAAAATGTAATACAATAAAATACCATGGATTATCATCTTAGAATTTTTAAGCTATCCTCCCTTATTATGGACTGATGAGAAATAAACAAGCATTCCTTGAAAGAGTAGTGGTGGACTGGTCTCTATAAGGCAACTAGGAAAATTGTTTAGATGACTGACCATTTAAACTTGGGCACATTCTGTCACATGTCAGGTATGTATGACTTGAGTGATACTGACATAGAGACACTGAAATCAAAACGGAATCCACTGGTGTGAGATTCCATAAGAGGAATCACAAAGAGATTGGCATTCATAGGGTGAATAAACTGCAAAGGTTGATAAGGCACTAAATGGCCTGAAGGTGAGTAGACTCTTGTTTGTGTAAGGGCAAATGACACTTAAGAGCACCGAGCAGAGAGTATTTTGCCACATGAGGCCAATCCAGAACTACCAGATGGGATGAAAGTGGAGGTCTTAAGGGCTTTCCTGAAAGTTGTCAAAGAAGGAAGACTTCTGATGGAAATGTGGACGATATTCCAGAGCTTCATTGCACCCACTGTGAAGCTTCTGCCACCCCAGTTAGACTTACAGAATCTCTGAGAGAGTTTCAATTTCGCCCCTTCTTAATGGAGGCATCTGTTTGGAGAGTACCATTGCAGTGACCGCCTCTACAACTGAAGACCAGTACCATGTAGCACCTATATGTGAACTTAAGGCAACTTAACTGTAAGCCAATGCAGTGTCCAGCAGGAGCCTTGCAGCATCATTCTGAATCATCTGCAGCTTATGTTACTGCTTCTTGGGCATGCGGAGATAGAGCCCATTGCAATAATCCTGTTTGCCAAGAACTAAAGATTAACCACCTTTTTCCTACTATCTGCTGGAATCAAAGGTAAGCTTTCTTAATCGCCTTAAGTAGGAATAACTGAATGAAGAAACTGCTTTGACTTGAGCTTCAAAGCTTAGTTTCTCATCTATAATCGCTTCCAGATTTCTTGTATTGGGGGCCATGATAGGTACTGCTTCTAATTTGTCCAGCCACCAGACCTGTGACCAGCTAGGGCAGTGGTTACCAAACAGGATTATTTCACTTTACCGGTGTTAAGCTTGAGGCAGTGCAAGCTCTTCCATAAGCGGACTGCCAGCATGCAATCCCTAAATCTTTTTAATGGCGGCATGATATTTGTACAGACAGACAGGACAATTTGAGTGTCATCCACGTAGGATGTTAATGCCATCTCAAAGGATATAATTATTGCAACCAATTCAGATATGTATACATTAAAAATAGTAGGGCTCATTGAGGATCCCTGAGGGACCCCTCAAGGGAGAGTGAAGGATGGGGAAATGTAGTTGCCAAAGGCAACTGATTGTATCCTGTCAGATAGAAAAGAGGAGAACGATGCTAGTGCATTATCCGTGATGCCAAGAGTATTTAGGCGGTTAAGTAACAGATTATGGTTGACTGTGTTGAAGGCTGCTGACAGATCGATCGAAATAAGAGCAGCAGCACCTCCTGCATCTAAAACTGCTCTAATTTTATATGTAGCTTTTATTAGAGCTGTTAAGGTGCTATGCTCTGCCCTGAATCTGAAATGGGACTCATCCAGAAGATTGTGTTAGTGTAAATATAGTGTAATCTGGTTATTCATTACTTTTTCCACCAGTTTACGTGGGAATTTAAGACGCGAAATAGGTCTGTAATTATTTGGATCAGCTACATCAAGTTTAGTTTTTTTCAGAAGGGGTAAAATCGATGTCCTCTTCCAAATGGAGGAAAAACACTTTCTGTAAACATAGAGCTAAAAATGGAGGTTAGACTGGGGCCAAGGATCTCAGGGACTTGTTTGAATATCATCGGAGGAAAGGGGTGATGGGGAGAGCCCGATTTGACCTGTAGAATATGAGTTGTTATCTCATCCATGGTTACTGATCTAAATTCAGTAAAAGCTGGAGCACTAGGGGTCGAGGAATTACTAAATCATGGATATCATATCTTGTCCTAATATCAAAAGTAATATAGGTTTGTTCTACTTTATTTTCAAAATGCTGAGCTAGTGAATGACAAAAGTCCTTAGATTGATCATTCTGGGAGTGTGGTCAGTTTGGTCACCATCCGAAAAAAGCTCTTTAGTGGAATGTTTGCCTCCTTGATTTGTTTGGCGAAATAAGAACGCTTTTCTGTCAAGGTCAGATTTTTATGATCACATAATAGAGTCTTGTACTTTGAGAGTAAAATAGAGATTGACCTAAAATTGAAATCAAGATTTCTGACAGTTTTAGCTCGGGAACGACATACCTAGCTCAGAAGACCAATGCCATGGTGGCCAAACCGATCAATAGCTCCCAACAATGCGGTCGTCAATTTTGTTGGAATTAAGATGAAAAGGATTAGCTGTCATCCTTGAGACCACCTATTGTTATTAAGTGGTTTTATATAGCGCACAAATGCCAGCAGGGGCCTTGGCGCTGAGTCTCCTGCACTGGATAAAAGGAGAGCAACACAGCAAAAAGATTAGAAACTCGAGATTTGGACAGTGGACCACAAAGCAACATATGCAGCACCTGTACCATCAATAACCAATATTATTTAAATATAAAACAATCCTTTTTGCAGTGATGCAAATGTGCCCCCTGTCCAGATGCACCACCCTTCACAAGGGGATTTAGAACAGAGAAACTAGTTTGGAATTGCGCCACCGCTGGTCACAAAAAAAATCCATAATCAACTGTCCATGGATATTGAAGAATCAATGTAGGAAATGGCTGCAACTACACGATATATAGTGTTTTCTTCTTTATTCAGTTCATAAAACAAACCATCAACCAACCCATTTTGTACTTTTAAACATAGGACTTCTTCAGGGCATTGTCAATAGAAGGCAACAACCAATTCAAAGTGTTGTAACCTGGTTGAGAGAATTATCTTGAACCAAAACTATAACAGGGCGTCTGTTCCGTTCCGCAAATTAATGTTCCAAGTTGAGCTGTACAAATAGGTTGGCGTAATCCAATGCCAAATTATAAACAGTTGAAAAGAGCACGTGGTATGATAGCCATAGATAGATTTTGTTTGCGGCCATCTGGATTTGCCATCGGGAGAAATGGATCTTGCCGGGCTACACTCCGGGTTATAGTGCACTAGTTAGGGTGAATAGTCTCCATCAGTATGTGCTAGTTTCAATAGAACTTGCACGTTCAAAAAATCTGCCTAGGGCTATCATCCCACGTGCTCTTTTCACGCATTTATAATTTTGCATTGGATTACGCCAACCTATTTGTACAGCTCGACCTTGAATTGGTTGTTGCCCTCTATTGACAATGCCCTGAAGAAGTCCTATGCATAAAAGGATGAAACGCATTGTCTGATGGTTTGTTTTATGAAGTAAATAAAGAAGAAATCACTATATATTGTGTAGTTGCAGCAATTTCCTTAATTCATTCTTCAATATCCATGGACATTAGATTATGGACTTTTGTTTTACTAGCAGTGGTGCAGTTCCAATCTAGTTTCTCACAGCTGAAAGATTACCGATTGAGGGCTATCATCTGTCCTAAAAGATCAGGAGGTCAGGTACAGACCAAAGGATGAACTCAGACAAAAGAGGGAATGCCTCTTTTCAGCGCCGAAGAGCCAAGTTTTAATATGCTTCCTGAAATTTAGAAAATTAGATTGATTTATAATATGTTCAGGGAGAATATTCCACAGCAGAGCAGCATTGTAAATGAAACTCCTGCCTCCACATTTCATTCTCCAAATTTTATGAGCATTGACTGTCCTAGAATTGATTGAAGGTAACGCCCTTCAGGGCATGTACCAAGAGAGCTTGTTCTTCAGGTATGCTGGGCATTCCCATTAAAGGGTTTTGTGTGCCAGACACAAGGCCTTGAACCTTACTCTCTCCTACAATGAAAGCCAATTCAGCTCTTGTAGAGACTCAGCTACAGGCTTCAACTTGGGGATTTTTTTAGGAGGAGAGCAGCCTCATTCTTCAGGCATTGAAGTTTTCTTGGAGAGCGCTGATGAATGCCTAAATATAAGGCATTGCAGTTGCCCAGCCTTGATAATACTAAGGCCGTGACCACTGATTTTGAAGCTCAAATAGTATGAAGGGAAGGATCTTCTTGGTTTTAAGCAGCACAAAAATGCATGAGCTAGGCAGTTTATTAATTTAAGCATTGAAAGACAAACTCAGATCAAAGATTATTACCAGATTCCTAACCGAAGGCCCTGAAGAGGGACAAGAGCCTATTTTCTGAGGCCACCAAGAAAGCTGCATCATTCCAAACAGAAGAACATCCATTTTAGCTGAATTCTGCATGAGGTAGTTGTTACCCATCTATTGTTCTATGGCTCCAATGCAGCTAGCAGTTAAAACATTGGATTGGTCACAGCCCTGATTATTATCAAGACTGGTGCAATCATCCTGAGACAAACAAATGGATCCGATTAGCTGAGAGGACTAAAGCGGGTTGGTTTGAGAAAATATTATTGAAGTCAGGCTAAGTTGAAGATGTGGCATGTCACATTCCAGAGATTTTAAGGAGGAGAGAGCAGTGGATGTAATCCCAAGGAAGGCCAGATGATGGATGAGAATAACCAGAAACACAGTGTCAAAGGCTGCAGAAGGATCAAGGAGGATCAGATCTGATCCACTGTCTGTCTGGGTTTATGGCCAACAGCCCAAACAGTGGTCTTGTTGCTCTGTAAAACCTGAAAACCGAATAGGGACAGGCCCAATAGGTTATTAGTTTTAATGAACGCTGATATTAATTTCCTCATAAGCCACTTTAGCTGGAAGATGAAGAAAATATATGGATAGCCTGTTTCTTTTGTTAATTCTTTTCTCAGAGATATAACTTTGCCTTTGAATGATGTTGACAAGACCAGGACTCAAGCCAGGATAACCTCAAGGGATTTCTATTATACATTCTTTCATCCTCCTCGTGACTAAATATTCAACGGGTTGGAAGCTTTTCTTTGGTTACATCATTGTGAGATGCAAAAAGAACAATTGATGGACAAAATGTTGAACAATGTCAAATATTCACAGAGAGAGATCTGGGCTTAAATCTATTGTTCTTTTGCTCGCCATGCCATTCCAGTTAAAACCCAGCCATATGCAAATCAGTCTTGACCCTGCTCTCAGTGGGAACAGTCCAGACCAAACTGCCAGGCCAGGTCCTCTCTGGACCAGAAACAAGCATCCTGGGACAGGTTGCGGGTTTCATCCCTGAGGAAAAGTGTTTTTCTGATCGGCATAATTTGTACCGGGACTCCATTGCTTTTTCATTGCCATCTCGAGTCAAACACTTTCATACGACCCACCTGGTCGTTTCTGCTGATGCCTGAGGAAAATCTAACTAACACGACAACAACCATCTTGCAGCCTGCATTTCTGCCCAGGAACTGTCGCACATCCAACCCCTCCCCCCCCCCTCTGTTCTTTGCAGTTCACCAGAAAGCCACGAGACACTCACACCCTGTGTAAATGATTTGTTTTCCATCTCCTGCTCCCAACCTGGTAAACATCCTTGACACCCTGATCAGGATATCTGGACAACGGTCTGACTGCTGGGCCTTGATCAGGGTGATTAAACAATGACCTGAAAGACCGGGTTTTGATCAAGCTGAGTGGACAATGACCTGAAAGACCGAGCTTTGATCAAACTCAGTGAACAATGATTTGTCTACAAACATCGTCTGGATCTGGTTATCAACCGCAAACACTGCCCCGATTGTACAATGAACTAACAGCCAAAAGTATAAAAAGCTTGTAAGCTGCGGAGTAAAGCAGCAGCCTCCTCTGTCTTGTTTCTGATGAGCTTGGGACTCTGTTCCATAGACCAGGAGATTTGAATAAATCTGGGTTCCTCCTGCAGACAAAGGCTCCTGTGCCTCCTTTTACTACGTATGAAGGGTATGGAAGGCTTGGGTGGTTCCCCCGCCGCCGAGACCCAGTAAGTGGGTTAATCTGGTTCTTCAATCCCTCATCAGCCAGTCTAGCTTGACTCCAGTAGCATGGAGAGCATGAAACCCACGTCTGCTCATACCAGTCATACTTGAGGTGACACATGCAAAAAGGTCAATTGATGGACAGGATGTTGAAGAATGTCAAACATTCGCCCCACTACAGAGATTTGTGACTAAATCCATCATTTTTTTGCTCCCCATACCATTCCAGTTTAAACCCAGCCATATGCAAGTCAGTCTTGACCCTGCTCCCTATGGCAACAGTCCAGCCCCAACTGCCAGGCCAGATCCTCCCTGGACCTGGAGTTACCGGGGAGTGCGGCACAGTGTTGGAATTGAACAAAAAGTACCACAGTGTCACGGGGCCAGGGTTCCGAGGAAGGGACCAACATCTACAAGGGACTGGTGGCAGGTACCTGATGTCACAGCACCTCTTGTTTCCCCACAACAGGAAGATTGGTTCTGCCCGTCGCAAATCACTTATGGAGCTTTGACTGAAATGGGCCACGGTCCCTTTAACTGAAACGTGCTTATGTAGACTCCGCCCCCGGAGACAATATCACGCTTGCGGGACCAACAAGAGAGGAGGAGATCCGGAAGTGGGTGTGCATGGACACCGGTGGATGAGAGGAGGAAAAGACGGAGGAAGCTGAACCGCACAGAAAACAGCAGCTGCCGAGAAGGACGCCCAGCAGAGGAGAGGCAGCGAAAAGCATGAAGACCAAAGGAGAGCCAGGAGGCTATCAGGAACACGCTTCGCCCAGCCACGCTCCTGGAGGAGAGTGGCTAACGCAGGTACGAGCACAGTTCGCAGGCTGGGTAGAGAGGCGGAAAAAAACAGATGGTTAAACACGCCAGCCCCTACCGGCCCTTGTTGTGTTTAATTCCCCACCCCCACACTGTCACACCTTAGTTTAGAAGTGCGGCACTCAAGGTTATTCCTTCACCCCTTTCCCCCTCTTGCACGTCTGTCCACAAGCACTCATACCCGCATTTACTTGTTTTATGTTTTTGGAGTGCTGGAGAATACCTTGACGCCAGACCCATAACGAGGCCCAAGAACACTGGGAGAAAAACATCCCGGGGACTTACAGAGGAACATCTGACGACCACGAGCCCACACAGAGTCCCATTACATAGTGACACTCCTGTGTTATACTGGCTTCGAAAAGAAGACGTTTGCTTTATAAAATAAAACCCTCCCTAAGTCAGTCTGTTGTCCAGCCCATTTATTCAGACCCGCAACAAGTGGTGGAGAATGCGGGCATAGAACAGTCCGTCGGTATACCCACAATGGACGTGCTGATACAGCACCTTGTGAAGGGCCAGGACAAACTGGGATGGGCAGTCAAGCGGCAGATGACATCGGCCCAGGCTGACCGTGACATTTTTAAGGATACTATCACTGCCCAAATAGAAGGGCTACAGAAGATGGTAATAGAGCAACCCTCAGCTGGTCTACGAGAATCCTGAAGCACACATCATACCCCGTCAGGTGTCTCTTTACAAAAATATGTACCCGGGGAGGACCCGGATGCGCTCTTGTTGAACTTCGAGAGAGTAGCACGAGCCTGTGGCTCCTGTATACAAATGCCCATTTTTCTTAGCTCCGCTATCAACAGGGGGGGCCTAGGCCGCTGACCAAGTGGCAAATGCTACCGGGGACACTCCTGATGCGGAAATCAAGTCAATCATACTCAATCACCTGGGACTTAATTCAGAAGCCTACAGGGTGCGTTTTGGTTAAGAAACAGGCATACCGGGAGAGTACTCCAAAACCCTGTATTTCCGATTAAAGATGGCTGCAGACAAATGGCTGACTCCTACCATTTGCACAAAGGAGGAGATAATGGAAAAGATCTACTTGGAGCAGTACCCAGAGGCCCTCCTATACAATAGCCAGAAATGGTTGCGTCAACATACGCACCTGACTGCAGCTGAAGCAATTGAGATGGCCACTACGTATTCTGGCGCCCAGCCTAGAATGGTACCTTGGGAAACGGAAAAAACGCGACAGCCAACACTGAAAAGTGAGCGAAGGCTGAAACCACCATAGCCTGGAAAAGCAAGGCCTATGAACCCAGATCTACCGAGATTTAAAGGTACCCAATGCTTTGAGTGTGTGGACTGAGGGCACATAGCTCGACTATGTCCCCAGAGGAAACCTACGGAGGAACCCATGGAAGTGGGTTATATACCAAATTTCATCCTATATTCAGTAATGCCTTTCACATAAGTATATGGGTGAACGGGAGAACAGTGAAAGCCCTTCTAGATTCAGGCTGCAAACAATCAGTGATACAGGGTGCCATAGTCCGTCCTGAGCAACTGTTACTGGAGACCACGGTACACATTAGATGTGTTCACGGAGACCTAAAACCGTACCCGGTGGCAGTCATTAGCCTTACTTATAACAATGGGGGAATGTACTACATCAAGGTAGGGGTACTGAACTCTCTCCCTGAGGACCTAATTATAGGAACTGATAACCCTGAATTTTTGCAATTGTTTTTGCAGGTAGCCCAAGGGCAGGAGCATAAAGACGACAAGAAGAGTAGCCAAGAGAAACCTTTACCCGCACTAGTGACACCTGAACCCTGGCTCCTAGATAAGAGTTTTAGATTTGCCCAAGCTAATGATGCTACCCTCTATAATGTATGGGAACAGGCACATAGCACTCTAGACCTCAACACACCTGTTTTTCCATGGTTTCTCATCAAGTAAGGGTTGCTGTAAAGGCAGGGTACCATCAATGAACCTCATCAACTGTTGGTCCCTCTGCTCTTTCGGGATCAAATACTCTTCTTCTCCCATTAACACCTCACTGCAGGACACATAGGGGCTGCAAAGACTACACAAAAAATTCTTAGACATTTCTTCTGTCCAGGGATCTATAAGGATGTAAAAACACAATCAATGCGAGGTATGTCAGAAGAATACACATCGACCTCCAGCAGTTCCCCTTCAACCTGTGCCCATTATTGGTATCTCTTTCGAGAGAGAAGGGATTAACTTGATTGGACAATTACACTGCACCAAGGGGAACACATACGCCCTGGTGATAGTGGTCTATGCTATCCGTTTTCCGGAGGCTTTCCCCTTACGGACGCCCACCTCCCACAATATTTCGGAGAAACTTCTTGAGCTTTTTTCCAGGGTTGGATTTCTGAAAGAGATCCTGACAGACCAGGGAACGCCGTTTGTTTCACACCTCATGAGAGAAGTATGCCAGGTACTTGATTTGCGGCATATCAAGACATCGGTCTACCATCCTCAGACCGACGGGCTTGTTGAACGATATAACAGGACACTGAAGACTACCCTGAGAAAAATGTTAACGGTGAATGGGAGAGAATGGGATCAGTTGTTACCACTGGCCCTCTACGTGATCCGAGGGCAAGTACAGAGGAGCCTAGGCTGCTCTTCGTTCAAAATGCTTTATGGACAGCAACCCAGAAGTCTCCTAGAAATTATAAAAGAAGCCTGGGAGAAAGAAGAGGTTATCGAAACAGGGATATGCTGGAATACTCCCAAGGTCTCAAGGAAAAAGTAGGAAAACTCAGAGACCTGGCCTATTCCCACCAGGAGAAGAGGCAGGAAAAACAGAAGACCTTTTATGACAGAGGAAAGAAATAGAGGAAGCTAAGCATCAACGATTGGGTGCTAGTGATGCTACCCACCTCCACAAAGAAATTCCAAACAAAATGGATGGGACCCTATAAAATTGTGGAGACTATTGGAAAGACCACATACAGGCTACAGATGACTCCCAACCGTACCCAAACATTCCATATCAATGTTCTGAAGAAATGATTGGGCCTGTTCCCTAAAAATAACCACCTATCTTTCCCTACCCTTGACCCCAACCTCAGTAGCTTAAAGCACCTGGGGGTTACTGAAGAACTGAGCCAAGAAGAAAAGACCTCCTTGAAAGAAACTCTCACACCATTTGCCTCCATATTCTCAGACGCCCCCGGGAAAACATCCTTGACTGAACACCGAATCGAGACACCGCCTGGGAAAGTAATAAAACAACGGCCCTATCGAAGAGACTCGGGCTAAAAACTCACATATTGGTGTGGACGCCATTTTGGGAGTAAAGGGTTGGTGGTACAGTTGTTTGCTCCACGTCAGGAAAAGAGCATAAATAAGCAATGACGGCCCAGGCGCGCAACGGACGCGCGCAGCGCCCCGCCACTGGCGCACCGAAGGCGCACCAAAGGCAAGCCTGTCTGCGCCTGTCTGCACCAGTCCATGTCCGGCTGGGTCAAGGGGCCATAGACCCTGCTCCCTGCACTGGCCAGCGGATGCAGTATATCTTGGAAGAATTTCGACACCTAGTAGGTCCGATGAGGGGAATATGCAAACAATCTATTTCACTCTCTAATGACCTTCATAAATGCTCACACTGCAGATTCCACCTAACAATAGACCATCACCCCCCACCCACCAACCCACGGAAATATAAAATGTATTTATTAAACTGTAGATCACTGCCTAGCCACACATCTGAAATCTCCATCCTCCTTGAAGAAGAGTCGCCAGAGGTACGGGCGGGATAGCCATTATCTGTAAACACGGTTTAACCTGCCGACTGATGGGCATCCTTGTCCCAGATTGCAAGAACGCTGTCTTCTCTATTTAGTTTTCTCAACTAAAATCGAAACCATTTTCTCTTCATTTCCCCCCATGAAAAATGACTTCCTAGCCCCTCAACTTGGCAGAAACAAGCCTACCTTGGATACAATTCCGGCGATGGAGATGCCAGTATTAGAAATCCTCCAATCTAAGCTAAAAAGTGGATCATCCAAAGACCCTGCCCCACTATGCATATTAAGACAGGTGGCAGGGGTGGTCTCCCCTGTAATCTCAGATTTAATCAACATCTCACTCTCCTCATGGGTTGTCCCTCCCACGTGGAAGGAAGCCATGGTGAGGGCTCTGCTGAAGAAACCCAGTCTTGACCCTGCCAACTTGGGAAATTACCACCCCATTTCCCTGCTTCCAGGGATTAGCAAAATCACTGAAAAGTATTTTAATTCAATATTATCTTCATTTCTAGAGACCCATAAACTCCTCCATTGGACCCAGACAGGCTTCTGCCCACTACAGGGAACAGAAACAGCCCTGCTCTCAGTAGTGGAAGAGTCAAGAAAAATAGTAGATTTCGGTGGCATAGCAGTGGTCCTTCTTCTTGACCTTAGCACAGCTTTTGATACCGTAAACAATCATATTTTAATCCATAGTCTTAGCAAATTAGGTATCACTGGAACTGCCCTGGCTTGGCTACATTCCTTCCTAGACAACAGATCCTTCCAAGTTTTCAACAATGAGGTGACCTCCAAACAGAGGCACTGCTGCGGAGTGCCTCAGGGATCCTCCCTGAGCCCCACCTTATTTAATGTTTACACCTGCACCCTTGCAGAGGCAGTTCTACCCCTTGGAATACATATAGTCACCTACGCAGATGACACGCAATTGGTGATTGGGCTTAATAGTGGAAAGCTCCACCCCTTGCCTGCGTTCCTGCTTGGAAGAGATTGCGAGTTGGATCAGTGACTCCTTTCCTAAATGAAATGAGGAAAAGAGTGAAATCATGATTCTGGGTAATTGCTCTCCCCTTGATCTAAAGGAAATATGGCCCACCTCCCTAGGCTCAGCCCCCATTCCCAAGACCCAGCTAAAGAGTCTGGGTGTTTGGATCGACCAAGATCTTACATTCAAAACCCAGGCACGGAAGACGGCCGCTTCGTGCTATGGTGTCCTGAAAATGATTCCGAGGGTTCTTCCTCTCCTGCCGTTTCAGGCTATGAATATCATGGTCCAGGCCCTTGTCCTATCCCGGCTGGACTATGCAAACGTGCTCTATTTAGGTGCCCCTGTCGACACCCTCACCAAATTACAAACTATCCAGAATTGGGCCGCAAGACTCTTACTGGGCACCCATAAACATCAGTTGGCCAAACCTACCCTGAAATCACTCCATTGGCCTCCTGTCCAGGAGGGAGTCAAGTTCAAGTCCCTGTGTATTGCCCATAAATCTCTATTCAAAACTGGTCTCCCCATTCTTCATAATATTATTCAGCCCTTTGAGCCCTACAGAAGCCTTTGATCCAAAACTATGAACCTGGCCACCATCCCTAGGATCCGGAAGGCTAGAAGTGGAGGCCGGCAATTCTCGCTCAATGCACCCAGACTCTGAAATTTCCTTCCCCTCTACCTGCGAGCAGAACCCAACCATCTCTCCTTTCGCAGATCCCTAAAAACACTACTTTTTCCTTAACTGGCTCTACACCTCACTGCTGTTACTGCAAGCGCTAGGATGCCTCCGGGTAGCCATGCGCTATATAAATGCTACTCAATTGGATTCCTGCTGCTAGAAGGAGTGCCATTCACCCAGAAATACAGGTCATGTTAAAGCTGGGGGTGATCCGTCCCTCGAGAAGAGAATGGTCATCCACGATTGTGATGGTGCCAAAACCCGATGGTAGCATATATTTTTGAATGGGCTCAATGAGATCTCTGCATTCGATGCCTATACCATTCCACGCATCGGCGAGTTGATCGAGAAACTAGGTGAGGCCAGCTATATAACTACGTTGGACCTCACTAATGGTTATTGGCAAGTGCCCCTAAGGGAAGAGGATAGGAAGAAAATAGCCTTTTCAATGCCGGGTGGGTTATACGAGTTCACGGTGCTTCCATTTGGATTGCACAGTGCCCCGGCGACCTTCCAACGACTCATGAACACCGTGTTATCTGAGTACCACTCATTTTCGACGGCTTACCTTGACGACATTGTGGTCTTTAGTCCCGATTGGAACACCAACTTGAAACACCTGAAGACCGTTCTTCAGGCCTTACAAGACGCAGGACTACAAATAAATGCAAAAAAGTCCTGTGTGGGGTATCAAACAATAAAATACTTAGGGTATGTCTTAGGGCTTAGAGATCGACCCTCAAGCTGAAAAGATCCGAGCAATTACCGAGACCCCATTTCCCAGTACTAAGAGAGATATGAGAACCTTCCTGGGTCTGATAGGCTATTATAGATATTTTATCCCCAGGTTTTCAGCAGTGGCAGCCCCCTTAACAGACACCCTTCAGAAAGACATAAAGTCATAGATACTTCTCCACCCCACAGTCCCCATGCTAGAAGCCTTTCATACCCTGAAAAAAGCCATAACCACCAGTCCCGTTTTGTCTTCCCCTGATTTTTCAAGGCCTTTTATCCTCCACACTGATACCTCCAACCATGGGTTAGGCGCTGTACTCTCCCAGCTCTCACCAGACAGTATTGACCATCCCATTCTCTATATTAGCAGAAGTTGTTTCCTAGAGAAAAAATACCCCCTATTGAAAGAGAGTGTGTGGCTGTAAAATGGGCTATAGATAAGTTGCGCTATTACCTAGAGGGGCATCTTTTCACCTTATACACCGACCACGCACCCCTTCAGTGGATGAGCCGTAACATCGCTCACAACCCCAGGGTACTCCTTTGGTTTCTGTCCCTTTAGCCCTCTACCTTCACAGTGAGACACCGTAAAGTAGAAGACAATGGCAGCGCGTACTATTTGTCAAGGGTTTTTCCTCTCCCAGATCGGGAGAATTCAGGGGAGGAGGTGTGTCACGGGTGCAGGGTTCCGAGGGAGGAATCCACATCTACAAGGGACTGGAGGGAGGTACCTGATGTCACAGCACCTCTTGTTTCCCCACAACTGGAAGATTGGTTCTGCCCGTCGCATGTCACTTACGGGGCTTTGACTAAAATGAGCCATGGGCCCTTTACCTAGAGCCGTGCTGATGTAGACTCTGCCCCCAGAGACAACGTCCTGCTCGCGGGACCAACAAGAGAGGAAGAGATCCGGAAGAGGGTGTGCATGGACACCGGAGGACGAGAGGAGGAAAAGACAGAGGACGCTGAACCGCCCGGAGAACAGCAGCTGCCGAGAAGAACACCTAGCAGACAAGAGGCCGCGGAAAGCGTGAAGACAAAAGGAGAGCCAGGAGGCTATCAGGAACACGCTTCGCACTGCCACGCTCCCGGAGGAGCGTGGCTAATACCCGCATTTTCTTGTTTTATGTTTTTGGAGTGCTGGAGAATACCTTGACACCAGACCCATAATGAGGCCCAAGAACACCGGGAGAAAGACATCCGGAGGACTTACAGAGGAACACCTAACAACCACGAGCCCACACAGAGTCCCATTACACAGTGACACTCCAGTGTTATACTGTATTTGAGAAGAAGACGTTTGCTTTATAAAATAAAACCCTCCCTAAGTCGGTCTGTTGTCCAGCCGATTTATTTAGACCCGAAACACACAGGAACAAAGCCTGACAGTAAGCCATTATTTGTATACATCTATTTAAAATAAATGTGCTGCAACGAATTTGTCAACAAGGACAACTGTAACAGCATATCTTTTTCTAGCTTGCTTAATCGGTCACAAAGAGGTTGCATTTTAAAATATCTTACAGGGTTAAGATGCAGAGATCTTTGTGTTCCTACAATTTTGTGGGGATTATAAAAGCAGTAAAATATCTCTGGTGGTCAACACAGTCCTGGGAGAGTTCTGTTTTCTGTCCAATCGCAGAGCCCAATTCACAAATGTAATCTGAGACAAAATCCTAACTTTACAACTTTCAGTATTCACAAAGGGCATTTAGGAGTAGTAAAGTTAGGAAACCTAACTTTACTACTTCTAAATGCCCTTTCTGAATATGGAAATTCGTAAAGTTAGGATTTTGTCTTAGATTACTTTTGTGAATCGGGCCCACAGTTTTTACTCAAACAGTAGCACTATGACACCCTACACTTGGATGAGTAGCTCTATAAAAGAACTAAATATAATATAAATTAGAATGTGCCATTTGAAGCATTATTCCTGTAATTACTCACACACAAATAAATCTTGCATTCTTAGAGTGCATGCACATCTCTTACATGGAGGTGGGTAGGGAGGGGGTTGAATAAAGTCAAAAACCTGACTCCAAGTCATAGTTTCCCTAAAGTACTTGTGAAGTGATAAGCTGTGTGCCTTTTGTTTTTTCCCGCCACTGGGGTATAGGTATTAGTCTGATGATACTTGAACAAAAGAAGGGCTGAATGCTGTTTAAAACAGCCCTATCTTTATGACCGGATGAAAGTGAAAATAAGAGAGACCCCCCCCCGATTTCCCCGACCCTACTGCCTACACATTACTGCTCCGAAGGGAGTACAAAAAACATGCGGGCAGTACTGAATTGTGTCCCGGTGAAGGCAAATGACACCAGGACAAATTCAGCATATTTCCCTGGGTTGACCAGATTCCAGATCCGGTCCACAAATGGCTGCCAGAACTGGGATGCAGCATGAGCCCCCCTACTTTCCACCCCTGCTGGAGCACGTATCATGCTGCACCCAGTGGGGGCTCGCAGAGGGAGTGCTGTGTGAGGAGGGGCGGGGGAGGGACCGGGTAGGCGTTAGTAAACTCTGGCATACGCCATTAGTGGGACTTGGGGGGGCTGCCGACTGCAGGGAGGTCCCCCCCCCCGGGCGGTTTGGGAGGGGTTTGGGGGAGGGGGTTTCTGCAGGAGCAAGCGGGAATTTTGTTTTTGCGCTGGTTTTTTATAGCCCAAATGTAGCCCAAGGTATAACAGCTCCCATCCACCATTTTAGGTTTGGTGACCTGGTGGCTGGGAGCATTCAGTTAGGGAAAAAATGTGGACATTTTGGTATTAGTCAGCGTGTTTGTTTTCATTCTACTTACGCTTGTTAGTGATGGCGAGAGAGGATGTTCGAGTTCTTGAGTCCATTAGGCTGCTGAGTGAAGCTGGGCGTCTCGACTTGGTGATTGGGGACATGTCCGGGCCGCCACGCCTGTGCGGCAGGCCTCCGCGGGCGTGGCAGAAGCTGTAGCTGCGTGCACTGCCCAAACGTCCGAGGATGACACCGGTGATTGAGCGGGGCCGCCTGTGTGCTAGGAAGGTGGCCCCGGTGCTCTGTATGTGGCCCGGCAGCGAGAGCACTCCGATTGAGGTGAGCGCGGTGGGGTTCGGGGGTGGGAGGGGTATGGCTGGAGGGAGTGTGGCCGCGTTGGTGTCATGGGAGCCGGTCTCCGCTTTGCTTGAGGAACACAGGGCGTTTTCAGCCCCGCGTGTAGAGGGAAGCGCGGGGCGGGCGCGGCAGCAAGAGGTGCTCAGCCTCGTTGTCAGCCGCACTAGATGTTCCGGCGGTGTTGGAGAGCGGGCGGGAGGGGCTTTGGGTTCCCAGAGGCAGCACGTCGCCACAGGGCGCACGGCGGAGGAGATGGAGCAGCTGGATTTTATCCCCCCTTGGCCGGTGATGAGGGAGCAACTGAGTTTTGGTTAGGGAGGGGAGGAGAGGAGAGGGGGGGCAATCCGGGCATTTGGCTCCCCCACCTGGCATAGTCTGTTAAGTAGGCAATGGTAGTGTGGTGGGTTGGGGGGAGGGGGCCATGCAGAGAGGGGCTTCTTCAGGGGCATTTTCCACTTCCTTCGAGCGCGGCAGGGCTGGGGGACCTGGTTTGGGTTCGGAGTCTGTGGGTTTTTTCTCCGTCCACTTCCCCTAGGGTTGAGGTTTGTTCCCGGGGGAGGGGGGGGGGAGGTAGCTTGATGGGTGATGGGGAATGGGCGCAGGTCAGAGGGTGGGGTGCACGTCATTCTCCTGAAGTTGGTCAGAGGGGGGTCATTGGGGCTGAGGGGAACGCTGTGGGGGTTTTAACGCTGGCTGGGGGGGTGATGCTTGGGAGGGATTTGATGTGTTCCCGTCCTGCTCAGAAGGGGTGCGGGGTTTGGAGGGAAGGTGTCGCCGTGATTTTTGTAGTCCTATACGGAGTGGTTTTGGCAGGGGAGTTGTGGGGCGGACAGGGGGACAAGACAAAGGGGGGTTGGCTCCTTTGGGGGTGGTGTGGGGGATGTGATGGTTGGACAGGTTTTGGGTCCTGCGTCTGCGGTGGAGCAGACAATGCTAGAGTGGAGTGGGGATGAGGAGAGTGGGCACCCCTCACCCCCTCATCCCACAGGTGAGTAGGGCATGACCAATGTGCATGGGGCAGAGCGCGATCAAGTCGGGGGGAATGCAGTTTTTGGCAGACAGGAAGGTAGGCCAGGTAGTGTTTTGGGAGTTCCCAGCACACCAGTCCAAACTTTTTCTTTCCAGGGTAGGGAGCGTCGCTGGATAACGGACTCGGTAGGGCGAGGTGTGGCCCAACTGCGCCGAGAAGAAGGGAGGGTGGAGCCTTGCGCTGTACATTCTGTACCGGAAGGGGATCCCGGCGCGGCCAGCACACGAAGGTCCCGAGCGACCTTGCTGGCCCCAACGTCAAGCAGGACTCTGTGGTCAGCATGGCCGTTGGATAAGGAATTTCAGTAGGATCAACGTAGAGGGGAGTATCGGCGTGTCGCGTGTACAGTCGGCTCCCCCGCCTGGATTGAAGACAGGGGCCGCTAAGGCTGGTACAAGCAAGGTGGGGTTTGGTAAACCCCATGGTGTTGATTTTGGTACAGATCCTCTACAGATAGAGGAAGCGGTTGTATTGAATTACGATGAGGACAGCCCAGTGGAAGGAGGGCCAATGAGGAGGGGGTTGCCTTCTCATGTGTTACCTAGTGTTTTACAGACACCGGAGGCAGTGCAGCCCAGGAGGGCAGTGTCGTTGGGACCCAGAAGAGAGCGCGGCCCCTCGGTGAGGGCTCCTCGGACGGTGGACCCAGTTGAGCAGGTGGCATGGAGAGGTGAGAAGGCTGTCCCACGGGCCAAACCAAAAATGGTGTCGGTGGGGACCACGATCCACCACCACCAGCAGCAGGTTGCACGCAGAAGCTGGAACAAGATCACAGCCGACCAACTCACGTCCTCCCTGAGCATGAACCCTCCCACCAGCACACCGAACCCAAGCCAGGCGGCCACCAACCTCACCAAGTGGATCAGCGAGTGCACAGACGACCTCGCCCCCCTGAGGACCCCGCCTAGCAGACCCGGCAGCAAGAAAGCCCCATGGTTCACCGACGAACTCAAGAGCTCCAAGAAGAACTGCCGACCCCTCGAGAGAACCTCATTACAAGAAGAAGGGTTTAACCCAAGCAGTGACGGGGACCTGGGCGGTAAGTATTACATGTAAAGGGGGGGTCCCCGTCAGGGAGAAAGGTTATGTTGCACAACCAACAATTAATAGACCCCCCAGAGGTCGTGGCAACCAGTGGACAAGAGGCCAAACGCGAGGCCAACAACAACAGCCTGGCAGTTGGCAAGGGAACAGAGGCAAACCACAGAAACAGGTGACATTCCGAACGGAACCTCATGGAGAAATCTCGACCAGGCGAAACACGTACAGGTGGTAAATTATCCCATGGCACAAGAGCAAATTACGCGATCGGATGTGACCAGCCCACCGCCGAACCCAGTGATCAACATCTCCCAATATACTTTAGCTGCTGAGGAAGTTAATGTTTTAAGCAGAGGCCTCTCCTATGTCCCTACTGCCCCACCCAACAAATTTCTCCTGAAAACTGAATTATACCGGCTCTTCCGAAAAATCAGACTCAAGTATTTCTTTCGGAACCAAATAATTTGACCACGGAGTTCCACTACAGGTCTTAAAGAACCCTCAACCTTTTTTCCACCCACATACGCCATGAGCCATAAGATCTTGGCTTCTGAGGAAATAGTGACATCTGCAGTTGATCAAGTTTTGGATGAACGCAAATTTGTCAGACAAAATCTGTCTATCATGGAGAAAAAAGCCCTCACAAACTTGAGTCTAAATAAAGAAGTTGTCATCAAGCCCGCCGACAAAGGCGGAGCTATCGTCATCCAAGATTTGTGCAAATACAAAGAAGAGATTTTCAGACAACTGTCGGATGGAGCGAGTTATCAGTTACTTACCACCGATCCCTCACGGGAACTTGCCATCACCATTTTGGAAGCTACCCAGAAAGGACTAGATGCGGGCTTCCTCAGCGAGCAGGAATTTAAGTTCCTTAATCCAAAATTTCCCAGACTTGCCACTATATACACCTTACCTAAGGTACATAAGAACTTAGCCAGTCCACCTGGCCGTCCCATCGTGTCCGGCTGTGGTTCCATGTTAGAGCCTTTGTGTCAATATGTTGACTTTTTCCTTAAACCAATTGCCTTGAGTACCCAAACATACCTTCGAGACACAACGCAAACAATAAACCTTATTGATAACAGACCATTCGATCCAACAAGCACATTTTTGGTGACATGCGACATTGTTTCGCTCTATACAAGCATTCCACAACTCGATGCCTTGGAAGTGATGAGACAAGTTTTGGAGAAACGACCAGCACCTGTCCAGGTTCCGACTGATTTTATAATTGATCTGCTCAGTATTGCCATGCGTAAAAACTTTTTTATTTTCCAAGAAAAGTTCTACCTGCAGACCAAAGGGGTAGCTATGGGGGCCACTTTTGCTCCGAATCTGGCGATCATTTATATGGATAATTTCGAGCAGCAACACATCTTTTCCATAAACAAACCTTTCCATGACAATCTGACATTATGGGTCAGATACATAGACGATGTCCTGTGCATCTGGAAAGGCAGTAAGTCACTTCTTCTAGACTTCCACACATGGTTGAACTCAAAAAATTCCCATATACAATTCACAATAGACTCCAGCAATGCCCAGATTCCTTTCTTGGATATCTCTATTTATGTGGAGCAAGATCACCTTTTGACCACCCTATTTAGGAAACCCACGGAACGTAACTCCTTGTTACAATATGGGAGTCACCACCCTCGAGGCCTCAAAGATAACCTTCCTATTTGCCAATTCCTCAGGATAAGAAGAAATTGTTCCACACGTGAGAACTACCAAAAAGAATCAGAAATCCTGAGCGAGCGTCTCATTTCACGTGGATACCCATCCCGAATGGTCAGACGGGCTAGGAAAAGGGCTTGGTACATTCCACGGGAGTCTCTACTTAAACCAGACAAGAAGGATCAATCAGAAGCAGATCGGATTATTTGCGTCACCACCTTCTCCACACGGAGCAATGAAATCAAACGCATTATCAACAAAAATTGGTGGATTGTATCAGATGAGATCATGCAGACCCAGCCCCCTCTTCACTCTTTCAAGAGAGCCAAAAACCTCAGGGACATGGTGGTACACTCATACCTGGAACCAGTAACCCAACCTACTCTCACAAGCCTCTGGAATCTACCACCACTACTAGGACACCACAGATGTGGCAACTGTACCGCATGTGAAACCACCATCCAGTTGAAGACCTTTGACTATGGTGAGCGGTCCTACAAACTAAAACATCACACCAACTGCAACTCCAGTTGCGTAATCTACATCATCCAATGCCCTTGCAGACAAGTGTACGTAGGCCAAACACAACAGAAGATTAAGTCACGCATCTCTTTCCACTCCAGCAGGTTACGCTGCAATGTGGTTGGTGCTCCTTTAGTTGACCACTGGCAAAAGAAAGGACATGCTGTCTCCGATCTAAGATGGTTTGTAATTGAAAAGGTCACCTTGGGAAGAAGAGGAGGGAATTTACCATCGGTGCTTAACACTCGTGAATCCAAATGGATGTCCCTCTTAGATTCTATCAAACATGGCCTGAATGAACAAGATAGCAGTCTAGCTCAGTTGGCAGCCCTGGGTTAACTTTATTGACCATTTTTGACCTGATTCAAACTTACACTATTGTCCCACTTTGGAACAAATCTGGTCTATTTAAAACGTGTATGTGTAGAGCGCTTGTTAATGCAACTCCCTCTTCAACCTCATGCTTGAGAGTTGCAGGGCGTATACCATTAACTGTATCCAATGAGCGTACCCCCCCTTTTTTCCAGCACATGAACACATCTGTAATGTCATTCGGTATTTAGTACTTATGTGTGTTTATTAGTCTAGCTCAGTTGGCAGCCCTGGGTTAATTTTATTGACCATTTTTGACCTGATTCAAACTTACACTATTGTCCCACTTTGGAACAAATCTGGGCTATTTAAAACGTGTATGTGTAGAGCGCTTGTTAATGCAGCACCCTCTTCAACCTCATGCTTGTGAGTTGCAGGGCGTATACCATTAACTGTATCCAATGAGCGTACTCCCCTTTTTTCAGCACATGAACACATCGCTAATGTCATTCTGCATATAGTACTTATGTGTGTTTATTAATTATCGAGACTTATGCACCCGCTTTCAACCTCTTGCCAGAGAGTTGCGCGGTAAGCCTTTAACTCTAGGAGTCACAATGTTATTTACTAGATCCACCAATCCGCCTCCAACCTCATGTGCGAGAGTTGCGCGGTGGGGAATAACATATCAAATCAATCTTATTTTAATTACTTTCTCCAACTTTTCACTATGATGCTTTTAAATGTACTTAGAGCCAATGTGCGTTAACAGACCAAATATAAGTATAAGTCATGACTCGTTCTGTTTCTTAACCTTTACTGAGGAGTACCTCTCCTGTTTCCATGATCGGCTAGACACACCATATAGCGAGGCCCCGCCCACCCGAACTCCGCGTAGCAGTTTCTTGTGGAGTTTCGGATCCGACAGCAGCACAAACGGTACGTGACCGCGATGCGCCAAGGCGTTTCAGCAATTGGGTCATCTAATCGGCCCCTCCAGCCCCTTACCAGGTCTCGTATTTCTCTTTCAGACCTGTGATCGAGCACGTCGCCTCGACCAACTAGCCCCTCGGGCGGTTCACCCAGAACGCGTGCCTCGGGTACCTGAAACGGACCGGTTTTCTTAAAAAGAAACACATGATAGGTATGAGATGCAGCCATGCGCTGTTTGCTTTCCCTAGCAGTCATTCTGTTTCATTGAATATTTCTCAATATATTGCGCGCCACAACGATAATTTATGTGTTTCCCTTTAAGAACTTTGATTCGATCTAATACCGATCCTACATACAACGCTGTCTGCAGCTGACGATTAATATCTAAAACTGTGGGCTATTACCTTTATGTACAGGTATGCTTTTATCTCCATAACACGTTCTGCAGCTGTCGATTAATATCCAAAACTGTGGGCCATCTCTCTATAAATAGGTACGCTTTTAATAATTGCATGACGCTCACCCAAATTTCCCGACTGGGTTTGACAACTTCCATAGCCATATGTGATGCATCCCCGAGGGTCTCCTCCCCTAATACACCTACTACGCTAGTTTGATTGGTAAATGGCTTTCATCCAGTTGTATAGTTGTATATTTAAGGCTCTCTATCGTTTACTCCCGCAGTGGGGTTATCCTTAGAGATCATCTTGTACACGGCTCCATGCGCTCCCAATTTGGTTTGGTTTTTAACTGTGCGACAGAAGTACAGGACTAAGTCCCATTTGACTGGTTTTCCTTCCTCTCTTTTGCTCCTCTGTAGCTCATGGTGAGATTCACTCTCCTGGCGAGTGACCTGTGATCAACCACAGTCCATCGCTGTTTCGCATCGCAAGCCAAACCGGCCACGATTCCATGGTAACTCCTTTCGCATTCCTACCTCCATCATAGTCTGAATGCACTGACTATGCTGTAGCATTATCAAAATCATCTAATTTATAGGTCTACTACTTTATCCAACAGGACTGCCCCACACTCCCCCCACCTTCCTAGTCCCGATGAAGACCCCACTTAAGGACTGAACTGAGCCTACTCATAGGGGTCGAAACGTCGACGGTGTCTTCTACTCAACTTCCGGCACTTGCCCTTTACAGTCCAGTACTGACTTAGTGTCCGTCGAAAGTTTTGCTGTGAAAATTATTCATCATCTTATGCCTTTATAAATTATTTGGCTTTTGCTTTTGTAATTGTTTTGATCCTGTCTATATTGTGTGTACTCATCACCCACAACTGTGTTCATTTATTCCTCACCAACCCTTTCCTCGAGCACTCCCTCTCACTTCTCCTCCCTTTCCTATCGGGGCACAATTTTGTGACAATTGTATGAAATTCCTTTAAAGTATCAAATCAATGTATTGTGAATAAATGACAATACACACTTCTAAAAGTGAAGAATGTTATTTTAGTTTTTCTTTCTAAAGTGGTTTGAACTATTAATTGTTGGTTGTGCAACATAACCTTTCTCCCTGACGGGGACCCCCCCTTTACATGTACTACTCGAGAGAACCTGGCGCAGAGACCCAACTCCGGACAACATGGCTGCCCGCAAGCTCGCCACCCGAAAGCACCACCAACTCATCCGCACCACCAAGAAAACCGCATTCAAGGAATGACTGGACAACAACGCACACAACAGCAAGGAACTCTTCAACATCGTCAAAGAGCTCTCCAACGCCGGAAACAACAACATCACCCCTTCGCAAGACCTCTGCAACTCCCTCGCCTCCTACTTCCACAACAAGATCGCGGACATACACAACAGCTTCAGCACTCAACCGATGCACGCCACGACCGAACCCCCGCCCCCCCCCCCCACCAACCTCCGCGCCTGGACTCCGATCAACACCGAAGACACCATCCGCACGATGAACTCCATCCACTCCGGATCTCCGACCGACCCCTGCTCTCAACACGTCTTCAACAAGGCTGACGCTGTCATCGCACCCCACCTGCGGGACATCATCAACACCTCCTTCGACACCGCTACCTTCCCGGAGAGCTGGAAGCACGCCGAACTCAGCGCCCTACTCAAGAAGCCATCAGCCGACCCCACCGACCTCAAGAACTACCGCCCCATCTCGCTGCTCCCGTTTCCTACAAAAGTCATCAAGAAGACCGTCAACAAGCAGCTGGCCGCCTTCCTCGAGACGAACGGATCCCTCTACCCCTCGCAGTCTGGCTTCCGGGCAAACCACAGCACCGAGACTGCCCTGATCGCAGCCACCGATGACATCCGAGCACTGCTCGACAACGGAGAAACAGCGGCCCTCATCCTCCTAGACCTCTCCGCGGCCTTCGACACTGTCTGCCACTGTACCCTAGTACAGCGCCTCAGCAACGTCGGAGTCCAGGAGAAGGCACTGGAGTGGATCATCTCCTTCCTCGCCGGAAGGACACAGAGAGTCCGCCTCCCTCCGTTCAGATCGGAAGCCACCGAAGTCATCTGCGGCGTCCCTCAAGGCTCCTCGCTCAGTCCAACCCTCTTCAACGTCTACATGGGCCCCCTCGCAGACATCGCACGCCAGCACAACCTCAACATCATCTCCTACGCCGACGACACCCAGCTGATCCTCTCCCTCACCAAAGACCCCGCCACCGCCAGAGAGAAGGGATGAAAGAGGTAGCCGAATGGATGAAGAACAGCCGCCTGAAACTGAACTCGGACAAGACGGAAGTCCTCATCCTGGGATCCTCACCCTCCGCCTGGGATGACTCCTGGTGGCCCCCCACCCTGGGCAGCGCACCCCAACCAACAGACCACGCACGCAACCTGGGCTTCATCCTGGACTCCTCCCTCTCCATGACCAGACAAGTCAACGCCGTCTCCTCGTCGTGCTTCAACATCCTGCGCATGCTACGTAAGATCTTCCGGTGGATTCCCACCGAGACCAGGAAGACGGTCACCCAGGCCCTCGTCACCAGCCGTCTGGACTACGGCAACTCCCTCTACGCCGGAACCCCCGCCAAGCTCCAGAAGAGACTCCAGCGGATCCAGAACGCCTCAGCACGTCTCATCCTGGACATCCCCCGTCGCAGCCACATCTCCGGACACCTGAGAGACCTGCACTGGCTCCCGGTCAACAAGAGAATCACCTTCCGACTCCTCACCCACGCACACAAAGCCCTACACAACCAAGGCCCGGGATACCTCAACAGCCGCCTCAACTTCTACGCTCCCAAACGCCAGCTTCGATCGACCGGCCACGCCCTCGCCGCCGTCCCTCGCATCCGAAGAGCCACCACAGGAGGACGGTCCTTCTCCTACCTCGCCGCCAAGACATGAAACTCCCTCCCGACCCACCTCCGCCTGACCCAGGACCACCTCGCCTTCAGGAAGCAACTCAAGACCTGGCTGTTCGAGCAGTAGCGGACCCCCCTCCCCTAGCGCCTTGAGACCCTTTGGGTGTGTAGTGCGCTATATAAATGCTGTGATTGATTGATTGATTGATTGGGGACAATGGGTGAGGATTTACAGGAGGAGCTGAGTGGTAAGCTCCACAAGGGTAAATATGTTAAAGATCAAGGTGTGGGGACTGGTGAGGTGGTTGCACCGGGCACAAAAGTGGAGAGTGGAATGAATACAGACCCGGAAGTATCAGGTAAAGAGCCTTTACGGAGTAAAGAGTTGAAGTTTAAAAAGCTGCCCTACATGGGTGTGACGAAGCCCCTGGGTGCGCATTTGATGTTAGCCACTAAAAAGCGCATTTGGAAAGGGGAATATGTGGAGTTGCTCAAGTTACTTCACAGGGAAGTGAGGTCCAAAGAGGGGTCCAAGGAGGAAGAGTATGAGTTGGCTAAACGTCCTAAGGTGCCATTGACGATTGAGAATTGGACCGCGGCATTTTTGATATATGGCAGCGTGTATTGTCAAAAATTCCCCGAGCGCTGCGTGGCCATTTTCAAATATGTGGATGTCATACAGAAGGCACAGATTACAGGTAGTGGTTATGCCTGGGCACAGTATGATGAGGAGTTTAGGGCCTGTATGGCTTGGGATCCGGAGGCAAAGTGGGGAGAGTTGGACACTGATTTGTGGCAACACACCATGGGTGCACTGGCGGGGGGCAAGACCATATTTACAGCAAGTTTACTTGCCATTGGTTTACCGGCCCTTTCAGTGGAAGCCCACCCGGGGAGGGGTGGGGAGTACAACAGCTACACAGTCTGAATCAGGGGTGGGCTGGGATTTCAATAAAGGTTTGTGCACTAGGGAATACTGTAGGTTCAGACACGAGTGCTCCCATTGTGGAAAGAAACATCCCTTGGCTAAATGTTGGGGAGTCAAGTAGCAAGGAAGCCAGCAGTGGCAACAAGCAAGCACTAGCATGTCTGGGCCCCCACAGCAACTCCAAGGGGTTAGGGGAGGTAAGGGTCCTCAAGGGTCTGGGCCAAAGGGCTCCTACGCCAATTAAACTTGAAGCTTTGGCGAAGGCGTTACAAGGGTATGGGGATTTGGAAGCCAGACAGTTACTGTTGGAAGGTTTTGCAGAGGGTTTTCATTTGGGTTACAAAGGGCCACGAGTGAGACGGTGGGCAAGGAACTAGAATTCAGCACAGGAGCATAGTTCAATAGTATAGGACAAATTGGATAAAGAGGTCAAAGAGGGAAGGATGGCAGGTCCGTTTGATGACTGGTCAGTTGACAATTTGATTGTTTCCACGATCAGGGTAGTTCCCAAAAAAGAGGTGGGACTGTACAGACTAATACAACACCTGTCGTGGCCTGAAGGGTCTTCGGTCAATGATTTCATTGATGAGTAGGCAGCCTCAGTGTCCTATTCCTCAGTTGATTTTGCAATGTCACTAGCTGTGACCGCGGACGCAATTGCAGAAATGGCAAAATGCAATATAAAATCTACTTTTCAGTTGCTGCCTGTCCACCCGGATGATTGGAGTCTTTTGGGAATTCAATTTGAAGGCAAATGGTATGTGGATAAGGCATTACCGATGGTTGTTCAATGTCTTGTGCTTTGTTCGAGTGTTTCAGCACTTTTTGACTGTGGTATTTTACACAACACACTGGACATGAGCTGGTAACACACTATCTGGACGACTTATTTTTTGTCGGCTCCCGGGGCTCCGCGGATTGCCAGGTAGCACTGGACACATTCCATGAGCTCATGGGAGAGTTGGGGGTGCCTTTAGCGCCTGAGAAAACAATGGGCCCATGTATGATTATGTCATTTCTGGGAATTGAAATTGACTCAGTGGAGATGCGGGCACGGTTACCCACGGTTAAGGAAGCAAAGATGTTGGCCTTGTTGGAGGACATGTTGGTACGACACAAAGTGACGGCGAGGGACATCCAGGTTTTGTTGGGTAATCTTAATTTTGCCTGCAGGGTGGTCAGGGCAAGGAGAACTTTCTGCAGAAGACTGGGATGGGCATTGGCGGGACATTACTTACCTCACCACCATGTCCATCTGTCCGCTGGGGTCAAGGAAGATTTACGGATGTGGAAAGTGTTTCTGCAATCATTGAACGGCATACCATTGGCCAGGGAAGATGATTTTCAGTGGGATGTGCAGTTCTCTCCGATGTGGCAGGCAGTGATGGTTTTGGCATATACTGGCAGGGTAGGTGGTGCGTGGAGAAGTGGCCTGAACACTGGAAGGATGGTGAGCATTGCCTTTTTGGAGCTGTTTCCCGTTTTAGTGGCTCTGCATTTGTGGGGTGAGGAACTGGCACATAAGAAGGTTTTGTTTCAAATTGACAACATGGCTGTGGTGGAAATCATCAACAGGCAGTCGGCTAGAGATGACCAGATTTTGAAGTTGTTGCATGTGTTTGTGCTTGGGTGCCTCCGTCATGATATTGCGTTCAGGGCGCTTCACATCCCCAGTGTGGACAATGACATTTTGAATGCTCTGTCTCGTTCGCAGTGGGAGAATTTCCATGGGCTAGCCAAGGAGGCGGACAAGACACCGACCCCAATGCCGGAGCATCTGTGGTATGTAGGCAACGTAGGGTCATACAGCTGGTGGTAGGTTCTTTGTCGGCTTCCACACGTGCAGCATATGCGCTAGCATGAAGAGATTTAATTGCGTCAGGTGCATGTCGCAGGGAGGGGGGATGGAGGCTTTCAGAAGACGTGATACAGTTTATGTTGGACCTCATGGAGAAAGGCCTTTCCAAAGTCACCATTGCAGGGAAATTGGCAGGTATCTT
Source organism: Lissotriton vulgaris (assembly GCF_964263255.1). Lineage (NCBI taxonomy): Eukaryota > Metazoa > Chordata > Amphibia > Caudata > Salamandridae > Lissotriton > Lissotriton vulgaris. The sequence goes on along the minus strand of NC_141695.1, from coordinate 767,737,081 downwards.
GTTTATGGGTAAACTGCTGTGGGATTAATCCCCTTCTGCCGGGGAATTGGGGAAGCGGAAGTTGGAACGTTGGGCTAGGGAGCTGGGCAGGGAACGTTCGGTTCATAGGCCTTTGTCATGGCAGACCTTGGTGCAGTTGTTGGGCGCCTTACGTGTTGTTAGTAGGGATAGTTTTGAGTCGTGTGTTTTTCTACCTTGATGGTTTGGATGTTTTTTGGGGCTTTCAGGGTCTCCGAACTGTTAGGTTCCAGGTCAAAGCAGGGTATCACTTGGCAGGAAGTCTTTTACTTGGAGCGAGGTGTACATATTTTGTTGGCCAGCACAAAAACGGACCAGAGGAGCCTAGGGAAGGCTGTATGGCTGGAAGCGGAATCTCCAGTAGCGACATGCCCGATACATTGGGCTAAGCGTTCGAGGAATTTGTCAGGAGGGGAGGGGAGTGACAGGGTTTTTCGTCACGTGGATGGGACCAAGGCAACAGATTATCAACTGTGCATGGTGCTGCGTAAGGCATTGAAGAACATTGGTATTGACGGGGCGAAGTTTGGGACGCATTATTTTAGGATTGGGGTGGCAGCGGAAGCATGCAACCGGGGCTGGTCTGGGGGGAGATTATGCGGCTGGGGGCGCTGGTCATCAAACTGCTTTCAGCGCTATGTGAGAGGTAATGGTGAAGAAGCGCTGGGCTGGCGTCATCCTCGTTTCCTTGATTCTCATTTTCTTTTTCGTGTTACAGGTTCAGTGGCGGGGCCTCTCTCCTCGGAACTGACCATCTGGATAGTGGGGCACTCTTTCGTCAAATGGGTGCATGTTCAAGCCTGCCGTTCTTATTTTGGAGAATTATTGGGTTTTAATGACCGTTTGTTTAAAATGGTTTGGAAACGGAAGGCTGGGATGTTGTGGAAGGAGTTGGTACCCGCTTTGAATAAGTGGCTTGTTGGGAGCCAGTGCCCGGACGTTTTGCTCATACACTTAGGGGAAAATGATCTTTGAGGGGTCAAAGGGGTGGTGCTGTTAAGAGCAATGAAGAGAGATTTGGCCCTGTTGAGGGATCAGTGGTCAGGTTGCCATGTTCTGTGGATGGAGCTTGTGCCGCAGAGAGTTTTGAGGGGTGCCCTGAATCCTAGGGCGATTGACAGGGCACGCAGAAAGTTGAATTTTGCAGGAATATAGGTTTGGGAGAGTGGCTCATAGAGATATTCGGTTCGAGTCAGTGAAGTTTTTCAGAGGGGATGGGGTTCACTTATCCAGGATGGGTGTGGACCTTTATTTGCTGGAGGTGCGAGAGGTTTTATCGAGGTGTTTGAATTTACAAGAACGTTCAAGGGAAGCTTAGCTGAGATCCTTGTGTTGGGGGCAGAAAGGGGGGGTTTCTCCCCCCCCCGGCTTTCTGGGTGGCATAAATTAGTCGAAGTTTGCCAGGGTTGGCAGAGTTTTAGTTGTTTATTTTTAAAGTTAGGTCATCGACAGGGACTGTTTAGGCAGATTGATTGTTGCGGTAGTTACAGAGGGGGGTGAGCGTAAACTTTATAACATTTTTTCCTTTTTTCTTTCATCTTCTGGGGGGTTTTCTTCAGCCATTTCCTTTCCGTGTAGGTGGCTTTGTTGGTTCTGGTGTTCAAGGGGTGCTTTTTGTATTGTCGCTTGGAGCAGGTGCTGCGCGGAAATCAGTCGAAGTTTGCCAGGGTTGGCAGAGTTTTTGGTTGTTTATTTTTAAAGTTGGGTCATCGACAGGGATTGTTTAGGCAGGTTGATTGTTGGGGTAGTTACAGAGGTTGGGTGAGCGTAAACTGGTGAAAGGGCAGGCAGGGGAATTTTGTGTAACAGATGGTTTGGATCTATAGGTTTATATGTTATGCATTGAATTTTAGTGTTGTGTATTTTTGTAATGTTGTAATGTACGGGTGGGAGGCGGTTCAAGAAATTGTTAGCGGCGGGGGAGGGGTGACGGAGTATTGGAAAATGTTTTATTTAGTGAGGTTTAGTTTTGTAAGGCATTGGCTGAGGAGTTTAAATTGTTATAAAGCGGCCTTTTTCACACACGCTGGTTGTGGTCTGCTCCCCCCACCCCTCCCTCCCAAGGGGGGTTTGGGGGGGGCTGCCGACCACAGAGAGGTCCCCGCCGGGTGGTTTGGAAGGGGCAGGGGGAGGGGGTTTCTGCAGGGGCAAGCAGGCATTTTGTTTTTGGGCTGGTGTTTTATAGCAAAAATGTAGCCCAAGGTATAAGAGCCTTGGGCTACAGCTCCCAGCCACCATTTTAGGTTTGGTGACCTGGTGGCTGGCAGCATTCTGTTAGGGAAAAAATTACCCCCCTTCCACCCTCTTTATAACATTTTTTCCTTTTTTCTTTCATCTTCTGGGGATTTTCTTCAGCCATTTCCTTTCCGTGTAGGTGGCTTTGTTGGTTCTGGTGTTCAAGGGGTGCTTTTTGTATTGTCGCTTGGAGCAGGTGCTGTGCGGAAATCAGTCGAAGTTTGCCAGGGTTGGCAGAGTTTTTGGTTGTTTATTTTTAAAGTTGGGTCATCGACAGGGATTGTTTAGGCAGGTTGATTGTTGGGGTAGTTACAGAGGTTGGATGAGCGTAAACTGGTGAAAAGACAGGCAGGGGAATTTTGTGTAACAGATGGTTTGGATTTATAGGTTTATATGTTATGCATTGAATTATAGTGTTGTGTATTTTTGTAATGTTGTAATGTACGGGTGGGGGAGGTTTCAAGAAATTGTTAGGAGCAGGGGAGGGGTGATGGAGTATAGGAACATGTTTTATTTAGTGAGGATTCGTTTTGTAAGGCATTGGCTGAGGAGTTTTAAATTGTTATTGTGCACCTGTTCCAATAAAGCGTCCTTTATCACACAAAAGCTGGTTGTGGTCTGCTCCCCCCCCAGCCCTCCCTCCCAACGGAGTTAAGTTAATAAATTAATAAAACAATTTACATCGCACGTGCAGCTTCGCCAAGTTGGCGTTGCAGAGTGTGCAATGTAAATTGTTTCTTTTATTTACTTAACTCTGTTACACCGTATGCCGGAGTTTACTAACCCCCACCATGCCCCTCCCCTGCCCCGCCTCACTGCCCCGCAGCACTCCCTCAGTGAGCCACTGGCTGCACACAGAGGAAACAGTAGGAGTGGGAGAATAGAAGCACAGGTAGTAAGGAGGCATGTGTCTATTGGAGAGGGAATGAGAGATGACATGGAAGAGCAGGGGTAAGGGGACAGAGGAGACACCTCTCCTGCCTGCTGCTCACCCTCATTCATTGGCCCAGCAGCAGCAAGTAAAAGGTGGCCTATTTGTGGTTTTCTGAGCTTAGCCAGTGCAACCCAGCATCTGTCTAGGTGTTAGGATTGAGAGCTGAAAAGATTAGCAAGTGACGTGTTCAAGACAGTGCATGCTCTAAGTGACGGTGTAGGGTCTTTAACCTTTGTACCTTTTCCAGACGCGAGCTTCTAGCCACCACAGAACACGGGTCTCTGCGCTATTAATCTTGCCAGATTTCTCTCCCCTTAAATCCCATTACAGGAACATTCTGGTGACGCTACCTGTGCTGCGGCCATCTCGTAGGATTGGTTTTATAAGTAGAAACGACGGTAATGTAGTTCCGCTCACTCGTGTTCAGTAAATCAAACAGTGTACAAGTTCCCCATTGAGGCACCCCCACTCCTCTCTGGTCTCTGGGGTGCAGGCAGTGCTGACAAGCTTCACAAATTACACGGGGCACAAGGGAAGAATGTGTCTGGGATTTGTGCCTGTGTGTGTGTGTGCCGTGACTAAAAAGTCTTACTGCCTCAAGGGTGCTTTGAGACAATCCTTAAAAGCCCTCAGCAAAGCAATGCATACAGAAGGTGTCAGGAGCCTGCAGACTCGAGGAATGAGAGACAGCCATGCACAGCCTTTCAGCAAATACAAACCGGCCCCTTAGCTCAGTGCCAGCTCATATCTATGACTGTAACCAAACATACGCTCTCCCACCCGACACGCCCAATATGTACTGTACTATGCATGGGTTATCTGCAGGGCTAAATTTGAGCCGGTGGTTGCCCCCAGCACTTTGTTTATTTGGGTTGGAAAACTTAATTTTAATTATAAGATTTTGAGCGAGAAAGTCTGTGATGGGGGAATGAAGGAGAAGAGAAAGATTTTTAAAAATTAAGGCCAAAGGGAGAAAGCAGGGATAAAAAGAGATCTATCTATGAGAGTGAGACCTAGGGGCAGGGACAATATATTGGTGGATGGAAGCTGAACACAGACAAGACAGAGGTACTCATCCTCGCACCCACCCCCTCAGCCTGCGACGACTCCTGGTGGCCGACCATACTGGGAACAGCACCAACACCCACCGACCACGCACGCAACCTAGGATTCATCCTCGACTCCTCTCTCTCCATGTCTAAACAGGTCAACACTGTCTCCTCCTCCTGCTACAACACCCTCTGCATGCTCCGCAGGATCTACAAGTGGATCTTGACCGAAATAAGAAAAACTGTGACACAGGCCCTCGTCAGCAGCAGACTGGACTACGGCAACGCACTCTACGCAGGAATCCCAGCAAAACACCTACGATGATTAAAACGCATCCAAAACACCTCCGCCCGACTGATCGTCAACGTCCCCCGCCGCAACCCCATCACCCCTCAACTGAAAGAATTACACTGGCTCCCCGTCGACATGAGGATCACCTTCAAGCTCCTCACCCACGCACACAAAGCACTCCACAACGCCAGACCAGCCTACCTGAACAGCAGACTTAGCTTCTCCACCCCTACCCGCCAGCTCTGCTCCGCTAGCCTCGCCCTCGCCACTGTCCCCGCATCCAACGAACAAATCCCGGCGGCAGAGCCTTCTCCTACCCGCCGCCAAGACCTGGAACACCCTCCCCACCCACATACGGCAGACCCAAGACCTACTCGCCTTCAGAAGACTCCTCAAGACCTGGCTCTTCGAGCAGTAGCAGCACCCCCTCCTCAGCGCCTTGAGACCCTCACTGGTAAGTAGCATGCTCTACAAGTACTCTGATTGATTGATTGGATGAAAGAATCATAAGGTGAAATAAAGACAGACAGCTTTCGACAATCCCGATATTCAGCAATGGCATAGGAAGGCCCAGTTCCAGCTGGTGGGCCTGGCCCACCCAAACATGAGCCTGGCCCACCCAAACATAAACCTTGACCCTCGCAGCGAGTAGGGACTGCCCACATTTTAGTTCTGTGCAACCTGTGAGAAGTGGCGTGTCCCTCACTGGTGTGTTGTTATTTTACCCAGAGAATTAAAGCTTAGGGCAACCCAGGTGGTGTAAAAAAAACGCAAATGGGTCCTATTGAAAGGAATGGTGATGGGTGGGGATGCAGCACGCAACGCTCACTGGGTTCAAATGGCTTCTGCCCCCCTCCTTGTGTTTGGCAGCCCGGGCTGAGACAGCTTCCCGGGCACAGACACAGCTGCACCCGAATACTTCACAGGTCTTTAAAAGACCATTTACTTGGCTCACTCATTCTACAGATTAGTCAGGTGGTCTGCCACTAGAGTTATGGACAGCGGTGGTGCAGAATGATTGAATCTTGAGAGGGGTACCCTGACCGCCCCCTTAGAGATAAGAATTTATCTGCGGAGTCTAAAATACTGCACCCGGTTAGTCTAATTTCCTTTGTTTATTTCACAGGCAGTTTTCTACTGCTCTTAGCTGTGCTCCCACAGATCTTACATTCGAGATGGGTCAGAAATTGCTGGTACTGTATAGGAGGGATTCTGTTAAAAATCTGGGCCCTGGCACTTATTTGTTTATAAATAGCGCTGTTTATTTGTACAGCACTGTAGTCACTTGGAAGTCATTTAAAAAAAGTCTAAAAATCAATTTTAACAGTGTGAAGATACTGTGGTGATAATTAAACAAGAAATGGTTCTGTCGGGTAGAACAAACGGGAGTTGAGGATGCTCAAAGTGCAATACAAAAAGCAATCTCTGGAACAAGCATCATATAATCAAACACTCAACATTTAAGAACTGAGCTGTGTTACTTGACACTTAATGAATAAGGACTGAGATGAATGGCTTGTTATTGTTATTTATATCAGAATTAAATCATTTATTGATATTCACAATAAACAGGAGGCTGTCAAAACAAATTATTTACAGGAATGCAAAGTGAATAGAAGTGACAATAGTGCACAGTGCTCAAGTGGTGTACGGAATATACAGTGAGATCATGGTTGTCTATATACAAGTGTATTGTAGGCCAGAAGATAATTTCACTCCAGAGATTCCTATCTTGCATTGTATGGAATCCTGGTAGTACTGGGCCTAGCGTTAGTGCCGAAGTTTCAACCCTGTTGGTGCCCCAGTTAGTGGTCATGGCAGGTCTTCCTCAGGACAGGTAGGAAGGTGGGGAGGGTTGACAGCCTGAAAGGTAATTGAAGGCGAGTATAAGAGAGATTGCAGGTGCCTATAGGAAATGCACTATTTATAAGGGGGGCTAAACTACTCACCCTCTGAAGGCTTGAAAGGTCTCAGCCGGAGGTTCTGGGACGCGAGGAGATTCTAAACGTGTCCCAGGGTGTACAAATCTGTGGAGGAGGGACGACTTATAATTCGGAGGATTCTAAAAACTCTTTACAAAGAATGTGCCAGGGTGTGAGTGAGATGGTGCTGATTGGCAAACATGCATGGAATCTGTGATGCTCAGGCGGTAACCGAGCGCACAGTGGGTTTACAAGAACCCGGGCATATGTGATATCAATGAGTTAACAACACCAAAATGTGGTGGCTTATAACAACGGGGCGACCAAGGAGCCTCACTATCCATTGTTGCTTGTAGAGGCGCATCCCGCCTGTTAGGAAGTGCCGTGTGATCGGCTATCCGATCAGTTACCCAAATACCACTTATGGCCTCATGGGTACTAGTGACTGGTATATACAATGCGGTGATTTGAATAAAAGAAGATTGTATATGCATATATTAGACCCCTGGTGTGCAGAGGCACGTCCTGCCCGTTTAGAAGTGCCGTGTGATCGGCTTTCCGATCAGTTACCCAAATACCACTTGAGGCCTAATGGGTACTGGTGACTGGTATATACAGTGCGGTGATGTGAATTAGGAAAATTAAAAAAGGAGCTTGTATATGCGCATAGGGCGCGGCAAGTCTTGGTCAGGAAACTCGACCGATACTGTGGTGATGCTACAGTTCTTGTTATATCAAATTTGTGTAATTTTCTATGTGCACCAATCCCAGTTGAACCATAATTCTTTTTGGGGTTATTAGTTGAAAAAGGTGAAAGTCCCAGTCAAAAAATAAACACAATTGTTGTCAGGCTGAAATACAAAAGTCACTGAATAAACCTGTGTTTAACGCTCTGGTCAGAGTGGTACGAAAAACACTCAACCAATAAAACAATGAAAACACAACACAGGAATAATTCCAGACCAATTTAGAAAAAAATAGATTATTTTAATAAATAAAATGATAGTAAAATGGCAAAAACCCAATGAGTAGGAACTGGAGTAATTAGTTTTTCTAGTTTATGGTAAAAAAAGTTGCGCCAAAAATCAAGAAGCACCAACAGTGGGTGTCTGGTCATGCCAGAACAGGACAAAGTCACAAGTTTAGGTCGACTGCAATAGTGCGTGTGCTGGATACAGGACCAAGGGCTGGTTGTGTGAAAAGATTTAGAATATCTTAATGGACCGAATCACAATTCTGATCCAGTAAGAAATGCTAAAATGCCTTTCCATATGTCCAACCGCAGATAGGGAATCGCAAAATGTGATTTCAACCAAGTAGAATTCGCATTTTACAATTCCCTTAATAGGAAATCGCAAATAGGGATTTCCTATTTGTGATTTCCTAAGCACATGTACAAAGCATTGAAGCTGCCTCCAATTCCTGTAAGGAGCTTTTCGCCGTTGTGCGGGAGTTTACAACGTCTCGCGCAGTACCAACCCAGACTCCCCCTCCTGCGCCTTGGGTCAGGGCAATTGCGGACTTTTTCACCTCTAAGATCCAGCGGATCCAGGACTCCTTCCATGTGCTGGAGCCTGAGATACCGGGTCGGGTGGAGAATGCCGCTGCTACCCGACTTAACGCAGATGTGGCCTTGGCAGCTTTCCCTCCTCTCTCGCTGACCGCCTCATTTGACCTGATGGCTGGGCTTAAATCAGGTTCCCCTCGGGATGCCTGTCCGGCAAAATTTTTGGCTAAAATGGCAGCTGTCATTAATCCCCTCGTGAACCCCCTGTTGAATTGTTCTCTTGCACAGGGTGTGGATCCCCAGGCCTGGAAGCAGGCCATGATTATTCCCCTGCTTAAAAAGCCTGGCCTGGATGTGGAGGTGTTGGCGAATTATAGACCTATTTCGCTCCTGCCGGCTTTTGCGAAGGTCATTGAAAAGCATGTTCATAAGGTGCTTGCCGATTACCTGGAGTCCCAGGACCTACTGCACCCCACCCAGTCGGGTTTCCGCGCCAATCTTAGCACCGAAACAGCTCTCCTGGAAGTCTCGGAGGCGATTAAGGAGGTGCTGGATTCGGGCGGGAGAGCGATGCTGGTGATGTTAGATCTGTCGGCGGCCTTCGACACCGTCCCTCATGAGGGTCTTCTTGCAAGACTCTCAGAGACTGGTCTCCGAGGGACGGTGCTCCAGTGGTTTCGATCTTTCCTGGCAGGCCGTCGACAAACGGTCTGGGCTTCTGCTTGCTCCGCCGAGATGTCGCCATTGGGTGTCGGAGTTCCTCAGGGCTCTGTCCTGAGTCCAACTCTATTTAACATCTTCATGACCCCTCTGGCGGCACTGGCGGAGTCTTTCGGGGCCCAGATCGTTTCTTATGCCGATGACACCCAGCTCCTCTTCACCTGTGAGAGGGGTGCGGACTTCGATGGAGGTAGGATCCAGGGTTGCCTTGAGGCTGTGTTTCAATGGTTCCATCATAACAGCCTCAAGTGCAACTCGGATAAATCCGAGGTCCTCTTTTTTGGGTGCAGTTCGGATCCGGACTGGAAAGTGTGGTGGCCTGAGAACATGTTTCCACCAGCAAGTTCGTCCCAGGTGGCTAAAAACCTTGGGATTAAGATCGATAATGGCCTCACACTACGTTCACAGGTAATCGGTCTCACTGGTACCTGCTTTGGCCTACTCCGGATGCTACGTAAGTTCCTTCCCCTGTTATCGGAGGAACATAGGAAGATCACGGTGCAGGCGATTATAGGCTCAAGAATTGACTATTCCAACGTCCTTTATCTCGGCTTGCCAGAATATCTGCTCCAACGGTTACAGGTTGTCCAGAATTCGGCAGCACGGGCCATCTTTGGACTATCTCGCCGTGCCAGAGCCTCGGGTCTTCTGGAGGCTTTGCACTGGCTCCCTGTCCGGAAGCGGATAATTTTTAAAACTCTTACTCTGGCACACAAAGCCTTGCACGCCTCCGGAGCAAAATACCTGCAGAAGAGGCTGTCCTTTTATTTGCCTGCCAGGTCGCTCAGGTCGGAAGCCCTGTTTCTTGCGGCAGTTCCTCGTGTGAAGAGAGCCCGCATCGGTGGCCGCTCTTTTAAACTACTAGCGCCTCAGTTATGGAATAAACTGCCTGTGTCCCTGCGCAGCATTCCTAATTTGTTGGCCTTTCGGAAAGGGCTTAAAACCTGGCTCTTTTCCTCTTAGTTTGGTCCCTATTAGGCTTTCTTTTATCTCTGTTTCTTATTTTATTTTCCCTGTTGTGTTATGAGATTAGTGTGCAATCCAAAGCGTCGGGACACTCTTTCGAGGAGCCGCACGCTATACAAAACCCCTGCATAACAATGAGGAACAGACTTTTAACATCATGTTAAAACGACAAGATGGTCTTTTTAAATTGAAATCTGACCACCCAGACATGAAGTCCCGTTTAGAAGATGGGGATTGCAAAGTAAATATTTTCCGTGATTGTTCCAAAATAACTGGTTCCAGTGGGTGCAAATAGATAAAAATTATCCGTTTTTTTTACTTTGGTGTCTGCAGTGTGCAATAAATTGCAACCATTAGTGTGAATATTACGCACCTACCTAGCCATGCATTACATTTATTAGTTTATGAAAACATTCAGACGTGGCCATCAGTGTTGCACGTAAGCCAAGGTGGTTTAACGCTGGCTATAAAAATCTCTGTACAAATAGCATGTTACATTTTCACTGGACTAACTCTCATCTATCCAAGGTCGATAAAATAGTCATTAAAAAGTTTAGTAACAAGATCTCAGTTGAGAAGTGATGGTTCGAGACGGTGAAAGCAAACTTAAACTTTCTTTTGTTCTCTATGCAACATATTGACATACCTTGCAGAGGAAAGTGATTTTTTTAACAGGAGCAAGTGTGTATATCTATTATAAATACATGATATCAAGTATTTGATGTTTGTATAATGTTCAATATCCTATGATGGTGGCAGTTTATATATATAGCGCGTTCTGCTACAGAAGTGGAATTGTTGTGCTCTATACAAATTACTGATGTTACCATTACGCAGCTAAACAAAGCTCATTTCATCCCCTTTGGTGGATGAAAGTAGGTTGAAACATCTGAACATGAGTCTACAAACAGATCACACAGCAAGTCGCACTAAACCTGCTACTTTATGCCTAACAAGTCAGATAAGGGCTGGTGTTCAAAAGCCTAATTTTAGATATGAAAACTACATTAGTAAAAAGTAAGCATTTTTATGAACTGTCATTCTTCCTTGATGATAATTTTATCGCTCCCCTTGCCGCCACACAGCTCTGCCTGTGAGCCCTGAGCCCACTGCTGCCGCTCGCCTTGGTTCGTGAGCCCCATTCTCCCCTCTTCTTGCCTTGTGCTTGTTATTGCTTACTGCTGTATTTTAGCATTGCTGTCTTGCTCGTTTTTCGTATCCCTTCAGCGCTGTTGCCTTGTTCTCTGTGCACTCTATTTTTGCCCTATGTAACCCCCGCCCGCTCCCCCTCCGTCTTTTCCACCGCTGCCTCCCCTGCAGCCCCCCTGCACTCCCATTTGCTGCCCCGCTTACGCCTCCCAGCTGCTCCCCCCTCCCACTTCCCCGAGTATGGAGGCCACGCAGCGGTCGCGCCGCTGACTTGCCGAAGGCCTGTGCCCGTCCGTGCCTGGACCGCGCCCAGCGCCAGGACCCCTGGCCCCCACAAATGCCACAACACCCGCCTCTGCTTCGACTCCAGTGCCCTCCACGTACTCAACACCGGACGATCACGCACCTGCTGCCTGGCTGCCCCGAAGCGCACCCAAGTACCCTTCTCCTGGCGGAACTGCAGCTTCACCAGCATCCGGCACGCAAACCCACCTACCAAAGAACCCAACTACCTCAGATGCATCCTTCTCAACACCCGCTCCGCACGCAAATACGCCGTTGAACTCTGGGACCTACTGGACTCCAACACCCCAGACATCGCTTTCATGACAGAGACCTAGCTGAGCCCCTCCTCTGCACCGGACAGCGCCATAGCCACCCTTTCAATAACGAAGCAGGTCAACGCTGTCTCTTCCTCCTGCTTCAACACCCTCCGCATGCTCCACAGGATCTACAAGTGGATCCCCACCGAAACAAGAAGGACGGTCACCCAGGCCCTCGTCATCAGCAGATTGGACTACGGAAACGCCCTCTACGCAGGAGCTTCGGCCAAACTCCTGAAAGGGCTCCAACGCATCCAGAATGCCTCTGCACGCCTGATCCTTGACATCCCCTGCCGCAGCCACATCACACCCCACCTGAGAGAACTGCACTGGCTCCCCGTCAGCAAGAGGATAACCTTAAAGCTCCTCACCCACGCACACAGAGCACTCCACAACACCGGATCAGGGTACCTCAACAGCCGACTCAGCTTCTACACCCCCACCCGCCAGCTCTGCTCCGCCGACCACGTCCTCGCCACTGTCCCCTGTATCCGAAGAGTGACCGCCAGCGGCAGATCATTCTCCCACCTCGCCGCCAAGACACGGAACACTCTCCCCATCCGCCTAAGGCAGATCCAAGACCTACTGACCTTCAGAACACTCCTCCAAACCTGGCTCTTCGTACAGTAGCAGCACTCCCCCACCCCCCAGCGCCTTGAGACCCTCACGGGTAGGTTGTGCACTTTACAAATGCTTGATTGATTGATTGATTATATTGCCTGGGTTTGCTTATAATCGTGTTGTGCAGCCGTTTCTTTTTGAAAAAGCCATAATGTATACATCAGAGATGTTCTACTACAGCATGGCTAGAACCATTGAGAAAGCCAATAGGTTCCAAAAGAGTGACCAATTGGACTTGCCACAGTGTTTTATATGTTAAATGTGCTTGAGGCTATTTGTGTGACTCTGAATTTGAGGTTATATGTGATTCAGAGGACAAGTTGCAAAATGTGTTCTTTCACTTACACTGACTTACTTTTGGAATACAAAGATGGGCAGAAATTCAATTGATGGCAAATGTTATACTGCTATGTGTCCCCAGACTTCACCTGATGAAAACTATACAACATTTATGTAGGTGAGCTTACCACCCTCCACAGGAAAGGACCCGAAATGCTGCATGGAGACATTAAAGGTTTCTCCTTAATTTTATTCTTTCTGGGCTCTTGCCATGAAATGGCTGTAGTATTCTGGATCTAGGCCCTGGGTGTGGGAGTGAGCCAAGTATGAATGTTGGGGCTATAAGGTTGAGGAATTTGGCCCGAAGATAGAAAGTATGCGCCCCCACTATGTTGTATTCTTTTTAAATAAGAATATCTTTGTGCCTGAATTACACATCAGATGCACTGTCCATGTTCGCACTGGTGCTCCCCCTTAATGAGACGCACCCAGTGCAGTATAGGAAAGCATGCCTGATTTACTTTTTTTTTTAAAAGTCCACTCTCCTCCAGGCATGCACAAACTCAGCTCCACCTTTCAGAGGAGGCGCAATGATAGAATATTTGGTGGATTTGTTGAAACCCATGCCCCCAGCCCCAATGGGCACCTTTGTCGGCTGAAATAACTATACGCCGTTTCTGTGATGGACAGTTAATGATCCATACCCACAGAGAAACCTCGGGGCTAGTACAGCAAGAAAACACAAAAGGGGCTGACTTACAGGGGGTGTCCCTTTTAAATTCGGTTTCCCTCACCCAACAATGGTGGCGTGCTTCTTCATTGGGAATCCTCCTCGCACCATGAAGCCTAGTCATGGTGCGGGCTACAACCCCCTTGCTGCGAGGGAGGAGCTAAGGGATGTTTGGTATTAGAAGGATTGTTGCTAAAACCCAATGTGAGATAACAAGGTGTGGTGAGTGGTGCAGTACAAATGAGTGAAGGAGTTAATACTATCTACAAGGGTAACCTCTTGATCTTTATTCTAGCTACCTTGTGCTAGGGTTACAAACAAAAAATAATACTGAGACCATTAGATTAGGTCGACTTGGACAGTGATTGACATGCTTCAGCCAATTAGCTTACCAGTATTGTGGCTTTCTTCAGGATCTCTATGTTAGCTACTTCTGTGAACAGTAAACAAGGTGCAGGAAAAAGAACATTGGATCAGTGTATTAAATAGAAATACAAAACCAGTGATCCAGGAGAATCAAAAGGACGGATTCACCAGAAGGAACTGCATTAGTCAGGCAAAGTGACCCATCTGTCCTTGGCAATTTGCCTAGGGCGCAAACGCAACTGCAACTGCTATCTTGTGCGGAGATACAGTAGCGAGTGCCCTGAACAGGGATGTCGGGCCCTCCCAAAGTAAATGGTCTCAGCTGTGCACTCGAACATAGTGCAACTTAAAGGAGCCAAGAGAGGCTGGGGCTTGGACCTGATGGAATGAGCAGTGAGGTGCCGGGTTTTTAGGAACCCGGTGGTGCCAGGGGATAACACCCGAAGACCTCTGAGTTCTCCCTGTTCCGGACCACAGAAACAAAGAGTCTTCTAGGTGAAGTTAGAGATCGAGTTTTATTGGCTGTAACCAAGTAACAAGTGTCCTAGAAGTACAACAGCACGGGATGTAAGTTCTCAGGAGACTGTTCGTTTTTACAGAACCAGCCTTCCCCTTTTATACAAAATATTACACTTCAGGCAAGAATTCTTTGTTTTATGATGCAACCACATACATATTTGTTCAACAAAAGAAAAAGCAAAGTCATGACCGCCAACCTATAATTTCGTGTGTACAGTTCGTGATAGATTACCCAGCTCGGCTCAGAACTACCATCAGATATCGATGAAACCCCAATAAAATCGGGCACCTCCTCATCGTAAAACCGGCCATAAACAAGAGACATGGACAGGTGTGTGTGTGTGGATAACATGGTTTGTATGTAGTGTATGGTTTATGGCGTGTTGTGCCTTGATGCTATCTTACTCGGCCACGGGGCGAGGGACGGTCCGAACAGGTTTGGCTGAAGGCAGTGGAGTCAGTTCGGCCAGGTCACGGGGAAGTCGGCTAAGGTGGACGTGTCCTTTTAGATCAAACTCAGCCTCAATCAATTGACTACATGAGGGCAAGTCATAAGATGGATGCCGTTCACAAAATGGAGTCCGAGGGTTCGGAACGGAAACCACGATTTAAGGGTGTTAGCATCACTCAATCAGGACGCAAATGTATAGGGATAATGTCCTAATCATTACCGGTCTGTAGACACCAAATTCGTCATGGTACGATGATATTTTGTGACACGAGTGTTGGGCCTCGGTACCATATTATAGCAGGGTCCAGAATTTTCAGAACCACAGCAGCAGAGCCGGCTAGCTCCCAAGGCTGTGCCGCCCTTGGGCTTCATTTGATAATTTATCCATCCTGCCGGTTCCTGTGACTAGCAGGGGTCCCTGTGCGAACTCCCATGAGTTGGCCTGGGCCCCATTTTGCAGCCAATAGGGGCCACCCGGTGTGTTTGTTGCGGCCTGGGCATTGCCGCTTGAGCGCAGCTGCAAGAGGGTGCTACCTATTAGGTGAAGGTTCACAGTTCTGCTGGCTGCCGCAGCGCTTGCCTGCACATGATGGAGCCTGTGATTTTTTGCTGGCATTTCAGAGACAATGCTCCTCCTTCTTAGCTGGGAATTCAGTATTTCATGCTTATTCCAGCTAAACTGAGTGTTACCACTATAGACAATGGCAAAAGGTTTTTTACTGATCCACAGGAGGTCTGGGACTGGATTGAGGAGTGGCTGAGTGATGAGGAAATTCTGCACACGGCCGGGCGTTGCACCCCATGCTCTGGCTCTCCCAGCTGTCCCTCGGGGAAACAGACTCTGAAGGATCACTTGCGGGCAGTGATGGCAGAAATCATTGGGATGGCTGGCATGGACATCCCACTAGAGGAGATGGATGAGCCATCAAGTGCCTCTGATTCAAAGCTGGGGAATGACTCCGCCCTGTATACCGCTTCTGGAACAGAGCTGCTTCAGACTGCTGTTGAACTAGGTTGGTCATAGAATGCAGACTATGGGAGATGTACTTTTGATAACTGTCTGGGGCCGGTGGGGTGCACTGTTTCTTTCTGATTCTACAGAGTCTGATTGATGGGCCCTTGCTCAAATGCCTCCTTACCTCTGGGGGGGGGGGGGGGGGGGTGGCACTGGGTTATTTTTATTTGGGTTACTCCCGGGACACATTCATATTTTTGAGGAAATGGTGGATAAGAAGGATTGTTATGTTGTGGAAAAAGGTAGGGCTGATGTCGATTGAGAACCTTTTTCAGTGTTGCCCGGCGCTAACCGCCTCTCATACCACTTAGAATCTGTCAAACAAAGAGGCAGGCGCTGGAGACTGGAAGGCAGGAAACAGAAGTTTTATTCCGACAGAGCAGAACACGTCAACTCAGACAACAGGGTATCTCCTCGAGGTGCTCTAACCGCATCTCTGAGGCCTGGCCTCTTATACACAGGTTTATGGTCTTTATTACAGTTTATTACATGTGGCACATTCTTGTAAATACTTTGAAGTACGGAAGGACATCCTCGGAATCCCCACTTCAAACCCATTCCCACACACATTTACAGTTGAAGTCCCCACCCCGGTCACAAAAGGTGATGATTGTCATGCAGCTGGGCATTCTGAGAAATTCCCGGAATGCATGTGGTTGATCGGATCTCATGGGGTAGGGGCTTTGATCAGTTGTGGATCCTCTGATGGGGGAGCTTCCTACTGTATGGGGGCAATAAACAGCATCTGCAGGGCCAGGTGGCGGCCTGGGAACAAGCAGAACAATTGGGCACAGAGGAAAGGGGGTTTTATCAAAGGGATACGGGATCATGAAAGGGATGGAGGGAGGTGTCGAGATGGGAACAGGATGGGATTCCAAGGCAGGGTTGTGCTGGAGAGGAGTTTATGGCCCAAGCATGTGAGAGCGGGGGCTGTCAGTGCGCGGGGGATGCCTGCGAGGTTAGGAGAGCAAGAGAGAGAGAGACGCGCTGACTATCTGCAGTGGGCAGAGAGGCCATGTCATTCAAAATGGCTGCCGCTTACGCGCACGAATGGGCCTAAAAAGGGACAAGATGGCGCCGATAATGTTGACGCTGCAAACTAGATTTTAACAGTCCTCCCTTTTCAACATATCTAGCCAGCTTGTCTAATCGATGTCTATCTTCATCAAGTTCCCAACCTCAACATCGTACAATGCTCTCATGCGTTCTTTTTCAAAGTCCAGAGTCTTAGGGCAGATACAGTTTGCACATAGTGAACAGAGAGGTGGCAGGCATTGGATCCCCAGGCAGAACCCACATATCACAACAACAGGTATCAGGATAATCGTAAGTAACCTCCACCCCCAGTTCTTCACAGTACTCCAAAACCAAACACCAAGCGACCATTCTTCTTGTTCCTGGTGAACTTCTGAGGAAAGTCTGTGGAGATGTTCGATGGCTTTGTACACTGAGGGTGAATTGTCCGGTATATATGTGCAGCAGCTGGACCCAATGATGCGGCATGCTCCTCCACGATCCGCTAGAACCACATCTAGAATAAGGCGGTTCTGGAGAGCCACCAGGCAGACCGCTTGAAGCTCGGTTGTTCGTGAGGATGCCAGCTGTAATGTTTATTGTTGTTTCAACTGTCTGGGTCAAATGCTGGATGACACAGCTGTTTGCCATCGGGCCCCAGAGTGGAACAAGTCCCTTCATTGCATCGAGGAACTGTGCTCCGGTGGAGTCGGCTTGTTCAATGTCTTTGGCTCATTTTTGTCTGTGATGATTCGCTGGAGCCACATAGGTCGGAAAAGGATGAAGGCAATGTAACAGGTGCCCCCCAGCCTTTGGGGAGCCAGGTATAAGCCTTTGTACCACAAAAAAGTACATGTTTGGAGAGGAGACAAAAGAGGGTGGATCAATGGAGTCCAAAGTTCTGATGATGCGGCAAGCGCTGCGGCCTACCAGTTGTGTCCCAAGCCCTTCGATGCACATAAGGCCTGTGACGTTGATGACGGCTAGGGCTACAGTCAGGGTGGCAGCTGTTCATTTCCGGAGGTAGGAAAAGGTGGGTCTGGTCGGATTATTGAACACCTGCATTTCAATCCGATCTTTGGCACGGATGTCCAGGTGGATAGAGTCGTTGGAGGTCTGTGGGCAGAAGTGTGCAGCAGTTTTCTTCGTTTTGTTCTGCCAGACCCCGTGAAAGAAATGTGTCATAGTTCCGCTGGAGGTGGCATTATCCCTGTAGCTTTCTTGCAAGAGGATCAGCCAAGCAAGGCAGGAGCCGTGAATTGAGAAGGGTGAAGGAATGAAAGGTATAGAATGTCCAGTGGCGTGGGGTAGCAACCCACAGATCTAGCAGTTGGTGGCATTGGTAGCAAGATTGTGCTGGTGCAGCAGTTGCACGAAGGAGTTGTTCCAAAACTCCTTTCGTCTTTCTTGGAGTTGGGGTGAAAGAGAAATCAGATAATGTTCCTTCACTGTGGTAGGCTGTGCAGTGGTCAAGAATGTCTCACGAGCTGGTGCGCTCTCTTCCACAATCCAGAGGGTGGTCATGAGGAGGAGGCAAAAGAGAAGGGCGATAAAAAGTGCAATAGTCTTTGAACTGTGGATTTTGTCAGTCTTTGGATTTCTGTAGTGAATCTTCGGAGGTCCGGTTGCTTCCATCATCTTCTTATCGGGCGCTTCCATCATCTTCTTATCGGGCGCTTCCATCATCTTCAAGGAAGCTCGGTAGCGGGCAGAACCACAAACTTCGTCTAGCTTTCTCTCCTGACAGCCTTTGTAGTGTTAGTCCACCGCTCTGAGAATTACAACTTAGTCAGTGGTCTGCTTAGCCGAAGCTCCCTCCTTTCGTCGCAGGTTGTACCCTTCTCTGCATGGCACAGTGGGGTCGGGATATTTTGCCAATTCGAGTGTCTCTGTATCAGGATAACAGTTCAAGGATGGCCGGTCTTTGTTCAGGAGCTCTTCCTGGGTGGTCACGTCTTCGGTCGTCGTAAGAGTCGATGTGATTTTCTTGCAGTGGTGTGCATGTATCCAGTTCCTTTTACCCTCCACTCGAAGAGCTGTCCGGGTGGTGAGTAGGACTTGCCAGGGGCCCGTCCACCGGGGTTCCAGACTCTTGGCACGCTGGAAGTTGCGGATTAGGATGAAGTCCCCGGGTTGCAGGTTGTGTCCGGGAACCCTGGAAGCGTCAGGAATGGCATGCAGCACCTGTTGGTGGATAACAGACAGTGTCTCAGTCAATTTATACAAGTAATCAGACATTAGGACGTCCGGGACGTCATGAATGGAAGTCGGTTTTGGGGCAGACCAGACGCTCATGGGTCGGCCGAAAACGACCTCGTATGGTGTCAAGTGGTGTTTGGTGGGGGTGGAACGCATTGAGAGCAAAGCCAGTGGGAGAGCGTCTGGCCATTTCAGTCCTGTGGTAGCCACTATTTTAGCTAACTTGAGTTTCAAGGTGGCGTTATGTCGTTCAACTAGTCCAGCAGATTGGGGGTGAAAGACTGCGTGGAACTTTTGCTTTACACCCAACCCCTTCAAAATGAGTTGGATAACTTCGGCTACGAAGTGGGGTGCCATTGTCACTCCACAAAATCCGACAAACGCCGTAACGAGGGAAGAATTCTTTCAGTAGTACCTTTGCAGTAGCAACAGCAGTGTTGTCACGGGTTGGATAGGCTTCCACCCACTTGCTAAATGCACACACCACAACAAGTACGTACTTCTGGCCTTGGCATCTGTCCAGCTGGATGTAGTCCATCTGCAGGACTTCAAACGGGTGATTGGAAACCCCAAACCCTCCCCGGGGTACTACAGTTCCTTTCCCAGGGTTGTGTTGCAAACATATCAAGCATTGTTGGACCAGACGTTTGGGGGAGTCTGTGATCTTGTCATTGTGCCAAACTCTGGAGACAAGCTCAGTCATAGGGGCTGATCCTATGTGTGCAGGGGAGTGTGCCATAGTCAGTATGGGAATCAGGTATGAGTCAGGTAGCAACCATTTGTTCGTGTCTTTCGTTCGCCAGCAGCCTTCATCGTCTTTCAGTCCCACCCGTGCCTATTCAGTCAATTCGTGTTGTGAGCCGGCCATTTGGATGTCCCTAATAGTTTCCCTAGCGTCTGTCCATTTCTCTGCTTGTGACCTGGTCACGCACATGCGCGTCGTCGTCCAATTCTCAGCTGTGGTTCGGGCAGTGATATCAGCTAGTGCATTCCCCTGTCCAATGATGTCTGTCACCTTTTTGTGCGCTTGGCATTTTATTACTGCAAGTTGTTTGGGAAGAAGGACTGCTTCAGTTAAGGTGGATACTAGATCTCCGTGTAAGATGGGGTGCCATGAGAGGTCAGGAATCCCCTCTCCTTCCAAAGGAGCCCAAAATGGTGAACCAACCCGAAGGCGTACTCGCTGTCGGTATAAATGTTTGCTGTGGTTCCTGCTGCCAGGATACATGCTCGTGTGAGGGCAATCAGTTCTGCTGCCTGTGCAGATCGTTGTGTGATGCGGGCTGTCTCTACTACAGTTCGGGCTGTGGTAACTGCATAAGCAGCTGAGGTAGTGCCATCGGGGAGTTTGATGCAAGAACCGTCCACCCACAGCTGTCCGTCAGGGTCAGGAAAAGCCGTGTCTCTGAGGTCGACCCTACTCCTAGTCTGTTCGTCTGTGAGGGTCACACAGTCATGTACAGGGGACACATTGGGATTGTTCTCTGGTAGGGGTAACAAAGTCGCTGGGTTCAGTGTGGTGCACCTCTTCAGGGTGATGTGGGGTGCAAGCAAAGTCAACTCGTATCCAGTCAGTTGTGAGCTCGTCAGATGTTGCGTCTTAGTCTGGTTCAGGAGGGTGTCAACCGCATGGGGTACTAACACTGTGAGGGAATTCGAGAGTACGATTCCCTCACTCTGTCGGATAGAGATAGCAGCGGCAGCTACCACTCGAAGGCAGGCAGGCAAAGCTCTGGCTACAGGGTCAAGAGTGGCAGAGAAGTAAGCACATGGTCGTTGCTTTGGGCCAATGGACTGGGTCAAGACCGACAAAGCACATCCCTCCCTTTCGTGAGTGTAGAGGGAGAAGGGCTTCGTGTAATCGGGGGTTCCTAGAACAAGGGCTGAACAAAGGGCATCTCGTAGTTCTATGAAGGAGGATTGGCATTCAGGGGTCCAAGGGAGTGGGAAGGGAACATCTTTAGCCAGCAGAGAAAGCAGTGGTTTCACGATGAGGCTGAAATTCGGTAACCACTGTCAGCAGAAGGAAGTGAGGCCTAGTAGGGAGCGGACTTGTTTCTGAGTCTTAGGGACAGGGGTCTCTAGAATGGTTTGGATTCGGTCAGGAGTAAGTTTCCTTCCGTCTTTGGACAAAAAGTGGCCTAGGTAAGTGACGTGGGGTTGACAGAATTGCAGCTTCTTTTTGGAGACCTTGTGGCCATTTTCCGCAAGGAAGTACAGAAGTTGGATGGTGGCTGTGACTGCAAGTGGAGTGGTGTCGGCCGCCAAAAGGATATCATCGACATACTGTATCAACACCACTCCATCCGGTAACTGGACTGCATCCAGTTGTCTCTTGAGGGCCTGGTTGTAGATGCTGGGACTTTCAGTGTAGCCTTGGGGTGCTCGACAGAATCTATATTTGCGGGCTTTTAGGGTGAAGCCAAAAAGGTATCAGCTATCTGGGTGGATGGGGATAGAGAAGAAGGCATTCTTCAGATCAATGACAGTGAAGGTGGTGGCAGTGGAAGGAGTCAGAATAGTGGTGATGTCAGAGACCACGGGGTACTGAGGTACAACTACCTTGTTGACCTCTCGAAGGTCGATGATGAAGCGGTACGCTTTCTCATCTCCCTCTCCTTGTTTCTTTATGATGGGTAGGATAGGGCTGTTGCAAACATTGCTAACTACTTCCTCTACCACTCCTGCGTCTATCAGGGACTGAATAATCTTTACAAATGCCTTCTCGCCCTCGGGCGATATCCGATATTGTGGGAGTTTCGGGAGTATTGCGTCCTGTCGAACAGTTATGTGCACTGGGTCAATCATCATGCGTCCTATGTCCGAGTCAGTCTTGGCCCACAGATACGGAGGCACAGTGTCAAGTAGGGACGAGTCAGTGTTAGAGATGGAGAACATGCGTCGGGAAGGGCAATGTCTGAGCAGAACCGGGTTGTCGTACAGAAGGACTCGAACTCCGTCTTGTGAACATCTAATGGTGGCTCGGAAATGTTTCAACAAGTCAAGTCCCATAATGGCGTCAGGGGTATTGGAAGAAAGCAAAAACTTTGTGTCAGTGGTGTTATTTCCTCGGTCGAAGGAGATTGGTGTGGACAAAGGGTTAGTGGAGGGCGTTCCATCGAAACCTATCGATGTTACAAGTGAGCCAGACAAGGGTGCCCTCGGAATCAGTCGTTTAGATAACACACTACGTGTCGCGCCAGTGTCTACCAGAAATGGAGACTTCGTACCCAGGACCTTAGCGGTGACATAAGGACCTTGCTGGTCAACATAGAGCTCGACTGGATCCCTCCCTTGCCCTAGGCAGACCTATGTGAAGTCGTGGGTGTCGTCACAGTGAGACTGTTGGTACTGGTTCTGTCGGGGACGGTCAAATGTGTTCGGTCTGCCTGATCTGTCGCTATTCGTATCGTTCGTAGACCCTCGTCCCTGTCCTCTATTTCTCGGTCCACCCGCTACGTCTTTAGGGTCCCTATTCTTGTTCATCTCCAACAGAAGTGGACACTGGGATTTCCAGTGGCCGAATCCCTTGCAGAACGCACACTGGTCTTCGCTAATATCTTTACGTCCAACATAGGGTGCGGGAGTACGGTCTTTAGGGGGTGGATTCCTAGGGGCATTCGTCGGGTAATTCCCTTTGTACTGCTCTCGACCTACAGTCACCCCTTGCAACTGTGCGATCATCACCCTTTCCTTCAAGTCATTTTTCTTTTTCTCAGTCGCCCTATCGTTTTCGTTTTTCTGATGCTCATAATATTGGGCCATCTGGAGGATAGCTGCGGGTTTGGAGGCTGCCCAACTACTCTCGCTGGCTTGTAGTTTCTGAGAGACCTCCTGCGACAGACCCTTTACGTAGTTCTGGACAAACAGATGGTGTCCGGTTGCAGTGGTCATGTCTTGGCCGCTGTAATCAGAGAACACCGTTTCAAACCGGGAGAAGTATTCCGATACGTCTTCCTGGGGTTTCTGGCGACAGGCCGTTACTATCTACCAGTCCACTTTCTTTTCTGGGATCAGGGTCAAAGGCTTCTGTCCAGGCTCTCGCTTCTATCTATGCCATCGAGTTGTGACCAGGTATGTCCAAACAGCTCAAGGTGGTCGACTTTCCGGATTTGCTTCCACACATCAGCTGGCAGACATAACCCGAAAAACAAATCGATGTCGGCTAGGGTTATAATCGTTGAACCTAAGGCTGTACCTAGTTCAGTGTAGAAGGCAGTGGGGTTTTTACGTAAATCGGGCAGAGATTTTCGGAACGTCAGAATATTCTGCCGATCCCATGGTTGGTAGACCCAGTTATACACTACCCTCCCTCTTGCATCTTGGTGGTTGACGTCATCGTGTGTTCCCTGACCTCGTGGGGGAACCCAGTAGGGAGCAGCCTCTCTTATTGGCATCATGGCGCCAGCTTGCTCTATTCGTGGCTCGGTCGCTACAGAAGTCGTAGGTTTAGCTTCCAACCCTTGTTCAGTGAGGTGGCGGAAAACCACAAGCGTGCGCGCAAGGAGGTCCGTCACGTCACACTCGCCCTCATCCCCGATATCGAACTTTCTATACAGAGTCGTTAGGCTCTCGGGACCTTTATCTCGATATCGGTCCTCATACGCATTTAGGGCATGATAACACAGTCGCACGACAAAGTGTCGTCTGTGGCTGCCCGCATATGAGTTGAACATATCCATGATGTGTTCCTCACTCTCCTTCCGTTCTACTAGTGTCCTGACTACCTTGTCAATCCCTGCTCGCTCATCTTTGCTCAACCTGTTCGTTCTCGTGGAATCTGTCTTTCGGGTCTCAGGGTCATCTAACATCGCTGCTTGTGCTGTGTCTAGTACAAGGGGTTCGGCCGGCGCGGAGGCCATGGGGACCGAAGCCCTGGTACTACTCTCGCCTGTGCTTGGGGGTAACGGGTGCTGTGCTAATGCTTGGGAAGGGGCATATGGAGGGGGCATGTAGATGATCGGAGGACCTAATAAAAGATCATCGTTGGCTCGCTGTTTCGAGGGTAATTCAGGATAGAGCGTAGAGGGTGTTCTAACAGGACACTGACTCGATGTCTCTGACTCTTGCTTCCGTTTGGCTTCCTCTCTCTCCTTTATCTCTTCTTCTAGTTTCCTAGCAGCTAGGTGGGCTGCCTTTCGTAGCTCTTTCTCTAATCTAATTTCGTTTCTCTTTTTTCGCTGTTCCGTTTCTTTGCGCCACATGCCGAGACTATCAAGCATAGTGGGCGTTGTCTTGTTGTTACAAAGGGCTGTTTCTAGCGCGCTTATCTTATCTTCATCGAAGGATCCTATCAGTGGCCACTGACGTTTCTGATCCTTTTTCGTGTATTTATGCCATAGTTTGCTATAGGCTATGGCGATTAATCCATGCTTCATGAACATGTCCTTATTAGGGGTGCCTTCCAGTGGAGCTGGATGGTTCATCTCTAATAAGCGGTCCGGGCTGAACCAACTACCAATCAGTGGGGAGAAGATAGGCATGACGGGTTACAAAGGGGACAAAAGTCTGCACTACCTATCTTATCACCGCTTGCAAAGACTAGACAGAATATTTCTATTCTTCGTTATTTGCAGGCAGAGAACACCTCCAAAGAACCAATATCGAACAGTCAATGTTCGGACAATCAAACAATCAAATGAGGAGAATAATAGGCACGAGGGGTTACAAAGGGGACAAAAGTCTGCGTTACCTACTCTTCACTACCTGCAAAGGAAGAGAGAATCTATTCTTCTCCGTTTGCATAAAGCAAATCTCCAAAAGAACCAACAATTCAAAGAGTAATACTAGTATTTTCCAAACAATCAAACAATCATTTCGCAATTCGTCATGTTACACGACCTTACCCGGACCGCATGGACAGTTTTTTGTCTTCTGAATCCAGCGCCCGATCATCCTCTATTCTCCGTGACTGTCGCGGCACTCCTGATGGTTCCCAGTCAGGACCGTAGATCACTTGAGAGAGGTCTGTTCGGAACCAGTGAAGTTCGGAAGATCGGCTGTCAGACGAGGGTCTATCGGACAGGAGCTCTCTCGATCGTTACAGTTGTTCACTCTGTCGTCAGGACCTCTCCCACTGGATCCACGAGTCACTGATGGGCCCCACGTTTGGGACGCCAATTGTGGAAAAAGGTAGGGCTGATGTCGATCGAGAACCTTTTTCAGTGTTGCCCGGCGCTAACCGCCTCTCATACCACTTAGAATCTGTCAAACAAAGAGGCAGGCGCTGGAGACTGGAAGGCAGGAAACAGAAGTTTTATTCCGACGGAGCAGAACATGTCAACTCAGACAACAGGGTATCTTCTCGAGGTGCTCTAGCCGCATCTCTGAGGCCTGGCCTCTTATACACAGGTTTATGGTCTTTATTACAGTTTATTACATGTGGCACATTCTTGTAAATACTTTGAAGTACGGAAGGACATCCTCGGAATCCCCGCTTCAAACCCGTTCCCACACACATTTACAGTTGAAGTCCCCACCCCGGTCACAACAGGTGATGATTGGCACGCAGCTGGGCATTCCGCCGATTCCCGGAATGCATGTGGTTGATCGGATCTCATGGGGTGGGGGCTTTGATCAGTTGTGGATCCTTTGATGGGGGAGCTTCCTACTGCATGGGGGCAATAAACAGCATCTGCAGGGCCAGGTGGCGGCCTGGGAACAAGCAGAACAATCGGGCACAGAGGAAAGGGGGTTTTATCAAAGGGATACGGGATCATGAAAGGGATGGAAGGAGGTGTCGAGCTGGGAACAGGATGGGATTCCAAGGCAGGGTTGTGCTAGAGAGGGGTTTATGGCCCAAGCGTGTGAGAGCGGGGGCTGTCAGTACGCGGGGGATGCCTGCGAGGTTAGGAGAGCGAGAGAGAGAGAGCCGTGCTGGCTATCGGCAGTGGGCAGAGAGGCCATGGCATTCAAAATGGCTGCCTCCTACACGCACGAATGGGCCTAAAAAGGGACAAGATGGCGCCGATAATGTTGACGCTGCAAACTAGATTTTAACAATGTGGTGCTTAGCGGTTGACTGTGGGAAGTAGACACCTTAAGAAAACCAACATCTATGCACCCAACACGGACCAGCCCAAATTTCTGGATGCAGTCTCCTTGGCCCTGGCTCCATATGATGGCCCGGTACTGTTTGGTGAAGACTTCAATTGTATAACTGACCTAGCTTTAGATGGGTCTCATCTGCCTTCATGGGATTCCCCAGTACTGCTAATGAACAAAAAGTTCTTGGACTTGGTCAGCCGCTCCGGATTAGCGGACACCTGGCGAGCGATGCATCCCACTACCTGCGACTGCTCCTTTCATTCACATCTTCATGACCGACTTGACAAGTTTCTTTGCACCCTATCAGCCCATTCACACATAGCGTACTCAGAGTATTTAGCTCGGATGTTGGTTGATCACAACCAGATTCTTATTACTAGTGGGTGGGTGTCCCCTTGCCCCTGTATCCCCAGGTCGAGGTTTCGTGTGAGAATCTGGAGGACCAGGCATTTTGTGAGCCGTGGGGAAGGAAATACGCAGTTACTTTGCAGAGAACGCAAGATCTACTAACTCTCTTGTGGGAGTGGGAGGCTTTTGACATGGTGGCATGGCAATACTATCACAAAGTGGGGGAGTTCGGCAAACTTTACAGGGTGAGATACAGGCGCAGGAGCTTGCACTTGGGTTGCATGAGTGCTGCAGATGCACTGATCCCTCTGTGCATGACACTATGCTCCACGAGAATGAAAACTGGCAGCCCCAGAAGAGAAACATAATTGCTTTGCTTACAGAGCACACATGATTAGAGCCCACGTGAAATGGGACAATGCTGGTGCAATATTGGCATGACTGGCGAATCCCATTTAACGGAGATCACAGATATTTGATTTGGTTGACGAAGTCTTTGCACAGTTATAGATCTGGCTACTATTAACAGGTCTTTCCAACATTACTTTCCTATTTTCACTATACTAAGTGATCACTAATCCTTTCTGGGTTCAGAAGTAGAATGCTACTTGCTGAAAAAGCGCTTTAACACCCTTTCAAAGGTTGCAAGCGCTAATAAATGCAAACCTTTTTCCCTCTTCTATCCCTCCACTAATCTTCTCAATCGAAATAACTGACTAACATATCCACCACTCAAATTACTTTCATATTTTGACTATACTAATTCCCTACTAATCCTTTATGAGTTCCAGAATAGTGTGCTACTCACCGAAAAAGCACCTTGATGCCTCATCAGGGGTAGTAAGTGCTATATAAATGCAATTACAATACAATACAATGCAAAATGGACATTTAGAAAATGCTATCACCATCTATTCCAAGTCGATGGTAACCATGTGCAATTTGAAAAAAGCACCCCAAAATGCTTTTTTTAAAGTGTCAAAAGACAAACACTTGCCCATAGGGCATTTGAACGCTCTACGTGTGCACCATTTTTTTTCAGGGTGCATCAAGGGGGTCCTTAGGCCCATAGGCACCCTTGGTTTTGCATTTCCAAATATGCGATTGCCAAATTTGGAAATGCAAAACCATCTATTCTGTACCTATGGGCCTTTAGGCTAATACCAAAGAATGGTTTAGCATTTCCTAAATAGTGATTTCCTAATAGGAAATACAAAGACTGAATTTCCTACATCCGCCCCCAAGTTTGTCCCACTGAGGGTTTTACTTGTTGGATTTAATGCTGTGCGGAGTTGCTTTTCTGAGCTCTGTTTCAGTCTATGTTGGGCCCAGAGAAGCTTTCAAATGAGCTTTGTGGCTTAGCAGGGCTACATATCACTGAGGGTCTGTTGAGATCTGCCTCACTCTGAGTTTGTTCTGGTGAAGCCTTTGGCTCGGGGCTGCATGTCGTTGCAGGGCCAAGCATTGCTACACGTCCGATTTGATGGAGTCTTCAGTCAGGCCCAACATCGCTTTGCGTCGGATGTGGTGGAACCTGCAGTTAGACAAGGAATTTTATTCCCAGTGCCAGCATGTGTGTACGAGTCATCCCCTTTTTCTAACCCCAAACTGGTTCTGGTCAGTTCTTTCCTTTTCATTGGTTCTGGATCAAATCTGTCTAGGGTAACGAATGGCAGGAAGGCCCAGGTGTAAGCTTCATTTGCCAGTGACGGAGTAGCCAGCTTCAGAAGTCAGGAAGGGGCCGGACATAGCCCTCAGGTTCATGATGGGCTAAGTGACCCCCACTAGGATAACCTGCTCAGGAGAGGAACACTCTTCCCCACAGCTAGGGTCCTTTTGTCCGCTGCCTGGAAGGAATATACATCACACCACGGGGGAGCCCTTACCAGTCATGCGACAGTGGATGCTGACAGAAGAGCATGTTTGTATGAGGCAGGAATATGCAAGCTTTCTAAAAGTCGCATTTTCAGAATAGTACCTTAAAATCCAACTTTACCATTAAAGAGGATTTTGCACTATGATTCAAATGAGTGGAAGAAGTTTTTATCTATCTACTCTCAAACTGCTCCCAAACTGAAGTCATCACATATTAGCTGTAATAAGGTAACCCAGTGTTATTTTATGGTAGAGCTAATCTTGATACAATGAAAAACAACTCTGCACATTTTTCACTTCCAGGACATGAACAACTGATGAGCACATGTTCTCCTTTTTAAATACATTGCTTCCTGCCTATGAGTTTTTAGGACCTATCTTAAGAGTGACTCATAAGTATTCAAAAAGAATGTTCAGGACTGGCGAAATATTTATTTTGCCAGTTTGAAAGACAGTTTACAGCTGCCCTACAGGCTGCAGTGGCTGACCTGAGACATGTTTTACAGTGTTACTTTAGCGGGTGGCACAAGGAGTGGTGCACCCACTTGTATTATGTCAGTTACAGCCCCTAGGAATATGTAGTGTCATTTACTAGGGACATAAAAGTAAATTAAATGTGCCAATTAGGTGTATACCAATGTTACCATGCTTGGAGGTGAAAGCACAAGTACAGTGCACAGAGTCCTAAAAGTCAACAAAAACATGTTCAGCAGAGGAAGACAAAAATCTGGGGTAATTTGGCAAAAAGGGCCATGTTCAACAGCTTTCATTAAAACCTAGATAACTGGGATTCAACCAACACAAGATGTAGTTGTTTATCAAAAAGAAAATATATGAAAAATGAACTTTAAGTGTGCTGTACGGTTTTTTTGAATCACATGTTCCTGACCACTTCCTGATCACATTCTTGTTCTGTAATTTGGACTCAATGATTGGACCTTACACCTCATGCTGTTCTTTGCACGGCAGCTCCTGTTTCTTGCTAGAGTAATAAGGTTTTCTGTAACGATTGTATGAAATCATCGCAAAAGGTCAGTTTCGCAACTCACTGCTAAATGTCATGACTGAGTTTAATTTTTAGTTTAGGAATACGAACATGGTGCTTTGCAGAGCTCGATTCCCAATTTTAAAATACTACACCTCGAGCAAAAAGCGGAATTCAGAACCTGCATAGCGATACCCTATAATTCAGTGCCAATCACAACTTGAAGAATTATTGGTCTTGTGAAAACATAACCTTATATTTCTATTGCTTTGACGTTAATGATATTGGCAACCAGAGGCATGTTTTTAAGAAATGTATTTAGTCAGTGGGAAGGGCTTCCTGGCCCAATCACCCTATGGCCTGAGAGCGAGGGAAGTTTAATGCGAGGCCTTCATTACTGGGCACAGACCATCCATTCTTTGCAGCCTACGTGGTGTGGGTTGACACCCACCGGCCGACCCTGCAGTGAAACTCTCAGTTGCGGAGGCTCCCACAGAGGACCTGGAAGCTGTGGAAAAGTGGCGATGCCCAGCCTGTTGTCGAGACATTTGGCGGAGCAAGCCTGCAAGGCCGGCCAGCAGCCCTGAGGCCTGAATGCCGTGTTGGAGCGCTGGGCTTGCTGGGGCCTCACTGAGGGCGCTGAAGCCCGGCGGGCGACCTGACTTCATGGCATGGGTCTACCTGCCCTGAGTGTCCTCCCCTACACACAGATGGAGCTCAGAACGAGCTAAAGATCATCCCAGGGATCCAGCATGCTGCCTCCGCCATCCACCACACAGCCTTCTACCCCTATGGCCATCACCATCGCGGGGTTCCCTCCAGGCCCAAGACCACCACCCATGAGTGCAACAGCACCTAAAGGCCTGGCTGAACGAGGGCAAGAAGTTCATGCCCTGTAAATATGTAATATATAATTGTCCAACCCTAATCGCTTCTTAAAATGCAATCTTGAGTGATTTTGCATCTTCTATATATGTAACTCTGACCACAAGTATCTGAAGTAGACTTTTGTAGTTATTTTTACCATTCTTATGCAAGTTTAGAGTTTAGCTGTTTGTATCTTTTCCTTGAGTGAATTTGCAACTTGTATACATGCAACTCTAACCACTAGTATCTGTAGTAAGCTATTGTACTTACTACCATTCTCATGTAAATTTAGAGTTTTTCTATTTATATAACTCATGTCCTCTGAAGTCCTTATGTAGTGTAACTGGTCCTTTTGTAAAGTGTTCTGACACTTTGCAAATTGCAAAAAAAAAAAAAAAACAATTTAATCAAATCTGAGGGCCAGATGCATGAACACATTTTGCATATGCAAACATTCTGATTAGCTTTGGTATATACTAAAGCCATTAACTTTGCTAGTTTACTAACTGAATGCATATTGATTTAGTATTTTAGCGAAATCAAATAGTGCGTCACATTTTACTATTTCACATTACAAAATTGAAATTTAAACATACCCTGCATTCACAAATTGTGATTAGTTGCAGAATGTTCATTTTGAACGTGCAATTTATCACCAAGTCAGATCAGGTGGTAACCAGGTGCAACCAGTGTATACAGACCCAAAATGCATCTGTGTTATCCTCAATGGATACTTTGTATGTAATAGTAAGGATGCTGAGGATCCTGGCTGGTTTTCAGGGAAGGAAGAGAAAGGAGGCCATTTTTAGAGTCAGAATTATTGTTTTTCGAAAGACAGAGAAGGAAACATTTGACAAATACAGACTAAGTACTGCACTTATATATTAGTTCTCATAGCTGAAACTAAGCATCAGCTAGAGAGAAATAACAATGTAATTACTAATATGGGCAGGTTTTCTGTTCACTGCACCTCTTACCCTCTGGGAGCTATTAAGGTGTGACTGCTGCATAAGGTGGGAAAGGTGGAGTAGAGCAAAGTGCTCTCTCCTGTTTTTTCTGAGCTTTTTTTGATGTAATGCTAATGGAAACATCAAACCATAAAATCAAAATAGTCAACAGAGCCCACAGCACATTGGGATGTCAATTAAGAAAACCTATTGAAGAGCATGTTGTATGCAAAAAATACTACTGCACATGATGCAAGGAAAATCATATTGTAATCCGGCATATGGGTGTCAAGTGAAGCATAACACGGATTGGAAATGGCTTCACCATTTCCTCAAGACTAGGGGTGGGCAGAATTTGCATAATCCCATTACGCAAACCTCCACAAAACCGTAATAAATTTCTGCGATCACACAGAAATTCCGCGAACACACGGAATTGCTTGTTTGCGATGCTTTTTTCCAGTTCGCAATTGCTATTTGTGTGCTCGGGGGGAAATATCTTGCAAACACGCATTTTGAGAGCGCAAATAAGCAAAAAATGTCGCGAAGTTGCGGAACGCAGAATTTCGGCCAATTTCGCATTCTCCGCGGAACGCAAAATTACTCAAATTCGTGAGCGGAATGGAATTGACCGCCCAGGCCTACTCAAGACCCTCTCATTCTTTCCAGGACAGTCATGGTTTAGGTAGACTGTCTTTTCAGTGACAATACAATAATCCATTCCCCTTATCCATTCTGAAACTCTAGCATCAGAAATGTCCCACCAGTGTTTGGAAATGTCCCTTTAAACAACAATCACCTGCATCAAAAGTAATTTTTCCCCTCTGTGTTGACCTCCCTGGGACAAAACAGACAATAGGACAGTTCTGGAGCCAGTGGGAGAGAAAACCCAATCACCTCCTGCAATATACAATGGATATGGATCCAGTACTGCTATGTGGCCGGGCACTCCCGGGTAACATGCATAGAAGTGCACAGGACCGTATTGCACCTCAAGCAGGAGAGATATGTCCCCCCCCCATCTTAAACAACCTATCTGGTGCATGATAAACTCTATGGAAATATTTGAAAAGGATATGTCTGAACTTGACCATGATTTCCCAAGTGCATGCCGCCAACTTGGTCTTCAAACAATTGACTTCATCTAGCTCACACACGACCTCACCCATATTTCTCTCAGTGCCACCAAACGTCCAGGGGTATTCATCTTAAGACAACACTACAACATAGAAATCCATTTTACTTAATCACCTTCACTGTGAGCTTAGACTACAACAGACTGAAGTCTGCAATAGGATGCAAATGATCCTTATTACTCTCTAAAGTGGGTCTGAACTGCAAGAACTGTAAGAATTCCATTGAATATCCTGCCCTGGCAATACCCCAGACCTGAGCATCCATTCTAATCCAACCCGCAAGGGGATCCTTCATCAGGACAAACAGGAGGATGAATACAGGTTAACCCTGGCTTATTCCCCTTTCGTTGGGAAGGGTGAAGTTAGAACGCCATTATCTCAGGCCCTGGCTCAGGAAGAGAGGTAAAGCAGCCACACATATACCCTAATCCTTGGGCCAAAGTTAATCTTCTCCTGCAATTAATAAAGAAAGGACCCGGAAATCAAGTTAAAAGCCTTTTCAAAGTCTATACAGACTAAGGTATTAAGACTCTGTACATTAGTAAGGTTATCTAGAATTAGTTGCAGGTGTCAGATCCAGCATCTTGTCTATCTCTGAGGCTAGCAACCATTTTGATCTTGACTTACAAGGGGCATAATAACCTTTGCTAAATGGATACCCATAACCTTTGCTAAACACTTTGCCTCAATATTAATCAAGGATTAGGATTAAGAGGCACACTCTGTAAATGATTTATCATATTTAGATATGGCAAATGTATTGGATTCCAGGAGGTCCGACAACCATTATAGTATATTCAATGCCTCCTAAAACATGGCTCGCAGGGGCTCCACTAGGAGAGCTGAATGTTTTTTTAACAACTCTCAGGGAAGCTTTGCTGGCAGGGGCTGTTCCTTTTTTACCATGTAAACTATCACCTCCGGGAGTTTATCCTCTGAAATCAGAATTTCCAGATCAACCCAATCTTGTCCCTACAATTTGATTACATTGATGGCAGCTATAAGTGTGCTATCAACTTCTGCTTTAGTGACGGGTATTCTGTGGTACAGAGTTCTATAATAATTAGTGAATGCTTCTGCAGTTTCGCTGGCTGTGGTGTCCTTTCCATGAAGCAGATCGTGGCTCTGGGCTATTACTTTGGCCTCTGTGTTCTGGTTGGCCGACTATTAGATAAGCTTACCAGTTTTATCACCCATATATAGTCAGTGCTGGGAGGCAGCCCAAGTTTTTTTGGTGCTGTTGAACAGATTCTCCATAAGACTAATCTCCCAAAGGGGAGGCACTCTACAATCAAGTCACGTTATATTTTCCTTATAATCTATCATATATTACGTGAATCATGTTCTTAAATGTCCATAAAGTTGAGGTTTAGACATCCATCCATATAAATCGTCCAAAAAGCAGTTAATTTAAAAATATTTATTCTTAATTTCTGAATGCGAAAATAGACAATGCCGGCCCAGCTAATGCATTTCGTCCCTATATGGGACTCCAACAGGGCTGTAAAACATATATACCACTACATTACCATTAAAAACATTTAAGTCCCCTAACATTTACATATCGCTTCATCATGATCATCATTTCATGATTAAAACATCCACAATAACAAATAGTACAATATTACTGAGAACCTCTTCACATTATCATAATATGTATTAACTTATACTTTTGCAAATACAACATAATTTGCACTGGAAAACCTAACCTGACATAACAAGCTAATAACCCATATCAAAAATCCTAATTTACAAAATAATCTCAAAGTCATCATTTTGAGCACCTTAGATCCTCTGAAAAAAATCTAACTTAGTGTTATATTCAACTGTCGTATTTATTTCATTATTATATATCCATTAAAACCTTCAACCCCGCATTTACTCACATCATTCTATTAATTTTGTTAATTCATAGCAACTCTCAATAAAAAATGTGCCCACTGATGTTTCTTAAAACCATGGAAAAAACCTTAAAGAATGAACAAGAAATATCAAAGAAGTAGGTAAAAATAAGTTTTCAAAATCCCTGAGTATTAATAGCCACAATCACAATCCTTCATTTCCTCAAAAGGGATAATCATCTCCTATCATTTTTATTGTTCCGTTATTTTATTGGAATGCAATATAATTATTGATTGCTTTCAAGTTAATGTTCCCATCAGTGTGCCATTGGACAGCAAACAAATGGCATTTTATGACACAATAGTCTATTAAAGGCTCATTCGCGTTCCCCATTAATTAGAAAATACTAGCCCCGGATAGGTAACTCAGCTCCGCCAGCGGAGGTTCCGGAATTTTGTCTATTCTGCTTTCTGTTGCGAACACGGAGATTAGGCAAAACTCCGACTCGGTGGCAGAGTGGAGTTAGCCGGCCCATGCACACCACCCAAAGTAATTACAATGGTAAAAAGGCACTTACCTGCTGTGGCTGCCTCTTCCTCACCATAGCCGCTCTCCTTCCTCGTCCTCACCGTCCTTCTTCTAAAATAACCCCTAAGTTGTAAGCCTTGCGTGTGCGCATGACCGAATCACTATCACATAGCACTAATGGTTCCTGAAAGCTTCCTCTTTAAATACTCCACTGTTGTACTCAAGTACTAGTGAGAATTTGTTTGTATGGGTTCCTGGTACATGAGGCAGCAAAAAGCAAAGAAAATACCATTTTGAAACATAAGGGCCTTCCTAGACCCCAAAAGCATTCCCCCATTAGTTGGAAAATAACTGAAATGCTGTTGTGCAACAGTAATAGTTCCTGAAAGATCCAGCCATCTTTAATTCTCCACTATTGTACTCTACAAGTAGTGAGAATTTCTCTGTGTTGGTTTCTGGTTCATCAGACAGCAAAAAAATACAATTTTGTAACACAAGGGTCATTAAAGAACCAAACGAGTTCCCCATTAATGAGAAAATAACTGAAACTCTATTGCGTACCAGTAATGGTTCCTGAAAGCTCCTGCCATCTTTAAGTTCCCCACAATTGTACTTAACAGCTAGTAAGTACTATGCTGATTCATGAAAACATCACCATCATTGGAATTCTATTTTGCATCAATCAAAAATTAACTTAATTGCCAAATCACTCAAACATGTGGAGAAAAAACCCACCACGTACTACTTTCTCCAACCTGCTACGTGACAGACAGAAAAGGTTTTGTTATTAGCATTTAACATATGTGTTGCAAATCTAAACAACAAATGCTGAAATTCTCCCTCTTATTGATTTATTTAAATAAAGCATAAGACTCACCCAAACTTCCTAAAGCTTTATATAGTGCATCCCACTATTCCATCATAGACAAAATACCTGCATTTCATTTGAGTTGGTCTGTCGATTGACCTTCCATCAGACAGGAAAGCAGCCTTTTTGTAACACAAGTGCTTTTAGCGTCCTGTTCACATTGCCACATTGGTTGAAAAATGTAAGTAGATTGCTGACACATAACAAGGATGGCATGTGAATAATTTTACCATCTTTGAATTTCTCACTATTCTATTCAATAAGAAAAAGGAATATCTCCACATTAATTCCAGATTATATCATCATAATAAGAGTTCCCAATTCTTGGGAACTCACAAAGTTATAGATAGTGCTCTCAGATTTTGAGCACATAATACCTATCTCCATGCCATTCACATTCTTACAATTAGATAACTTGCCACCCGGTATCTAAGAGACCACTTTAAAACAAATGGGATTTTCAAAACGTGTTATTATCCCTCATTCAATAAGCATAACTATAACACTAATGTGTATCACATATTTTCTATACACCATTATCTTTGTATCCCAATCACACATGAACAATGTGACGACTAACAAGAAAGTGTTTTAAACAATATCCCCAATGTACAAGTTCATACATATTACACATGTCTAACTTGCATGTATAAATAATGTCCATTATGAGAGCAAACACTCACTCAATATTTTGATTAACCCATAATACCAAATATACAGGGCTGATCTCTTACTGTCTCCAATTTTTTTATAAAAAATGATGTAACTGATGCTCCATATTTATTCCAAGTTCAAGGGATCTCAACCTGCTAATCCATCTGATTTCAGATTGTCACAAAAACAATTCCTGGTCACCTCCACCTGATCCACCAATTATTTTCTATGTAGCATGAAATGTAAAATCAGATTTATCTGTGTTTCTATCCATAATATGTTGAAGTATTAGATATCAAGTGCTCCCACTCCGTAGTGCTCCATAATGCTCCTACATACATGTTTAACGTAATCTTTTAGTTCTACCCATATATACATACACCACATAGGTGCTGTTATAATTAATCAACTGGTGTATGTGGTAATATCGTTCAAAGTTGTATTTAAACTCTGTCACTCAATTTTTTCAAATTTGAATATGTTGCATTCTGAGGAGGCATAAAATCCTTAGACACTTGATGAGAACCACACACCATCCCCTTAGTAGGCAGGAGATAATTGCGTGCACTCCTATGTCTTATAGTTTTACCTTTCTATAGTTCATAAAAGGTTTCTTGGAGACAATCTCACTCAAACCAGGCACCCCTATACATAGGCCAATGTTTAGATACTATCTTATAGATTTCATTATGTTCCATAATGAAAGTGCCAAGTAGTGCATTCTCTTCTTCTCATCTTTCCTCTTCTTTGTTCTTAATGTACCACTTCTATCAACCTTACGGATTCTCTTCTCTGCTAGATTAGGTAGGTTATGTTTATATATTTGAGTTCCTAATCCATTCCTCAAATCTCGAATACTGTCATTGCAAAATGTCTTCTCACTACAACTACTCATATTCTGACCATTTCCCCATATGTAATACTACTAATACCAGAGCAAGGACGTGCTCTATCAACCCATTGGAATGATATTTGTTGCTGTGACCTTCGTGTGCAGTTTACTATGAACGTTAGCCCCCATACTGTAATGTTTCACATCTAAAAAAGCAATTGTAGTCATATGATGACACATTGTAAACTGGTGCATATATTAGGAGCCCCTGCTACTGTTATCAGTTCCCAGGGCAGGGAAAATGCATTGTGCAAACAATCCCTAAGCAACTAGTCTTTAGCTTAGCCTTATATAAAATACTTGCTAATTCGTTCTAAGGAAGGCTATGTGTATACAAGGAAACAAATCTAAAATAACCTTTTATTATATCAAAATATAATTGAAATTAATGATATTCAACATCTGTATGGTTACGTGACAGTTTAAAAACAATGCAATTCATAACACAACTAGCTCTCATTGGGAACAATATACCATAATCAAATGTGATTTATATGACACTGAGACTTCATCCATGATCAAAGCCACTCTATTGACTCTCAGAACAGATTTTCGTATTGAAATATTCTACTGTTTATTGTATTCATTGATGAAACAAATTTCTTTGTTGACTATTAGTAATGACTACATCAGATAAATGTTGTTATGATTGCAACAGTTGTACCTAATCTTGTCAAATCATATGTATATTTGGAGTCCTATAAATTATATTTGATTATGGTATATTTTTCCCAATGAGAGCTAGTGGTGTCATGAATTATAATATATAATAACTTTATTGCATGATTTAATAAAAACCTTTGCAAGTTACAAAAGATAAAGAATTATTACACATTAAAAAGAAGATAAAACCTCAGTTCTTTATAAAAAACCTCGGTGTCGCCTATGTTTGCGGAGTGCATGATCATAGGTGCCCTTTCGCCGACACAGTAAATGTAACCCTTTGAGGCAATCTGGTAATGTTCCAAATTTCGAAGTAGACCCCCGTTCTTGGTAAAAGGCCCCCATGCCCCCCATTTTGCAGAATTCACAATCGTAATTGCACTTTCGCCGACACGTTAGTTTTAACCCTTTGGCTCGTTGATGATGATGACCCGGATTTGAAGATCAAGTCCCGGAGTGTGCTGACCTGTGCACTGAGCCCCTCTTGTCCTACAAGGAGGTTCTGCCGGTTGTTTTTCTGATGGGGGTTGCTGCTAATGAATCGCCTCCCCTAGTTTTTTTGTAGCATGATCCAAAAACCTTACTAGAGCACAATTTAGGCATGGATCAAAGCAGGCTAGTACTGCGGCTCCGCATGATCTGACCTCATTGGTGATCCAGCCTCTCCGTAAAAGGGACCTTTTTTCCTTCAACAGACTTGGACACAGGCAAAGGATATGTGTAATGTCTTCCCACAGAGCCGACAGAATTGCTGGACTTGTTCTCTTTTCATTTGGGAAGATGGCTGGACAAGTTAATCACTTCCATTCTTAGTTTTAAAAAGCAAAGTTTGGTGCGTGTGGTGAGATACCCCTGAGGCTTCAGCTGGTCGTACGATCTAAGAGTCATCCAGCCATGACTTCTTCTTGCGAGACTTGCCTTATCTTTAAGTAAAGAGAGTTTTTTTACACTTATTTTTCCTAGCCTTTTAAATTCGTTTTGGCTAACTTGTAAATCCCAAACTTCATTCAGGCTTAATGTTTTAAGTCCTCTTGCCCAGTAATCGTACCCTGCCCGCCATCGTTTCGTGTGCAGATTTGACCATAGGTGTTGCGCTAAGCTGCCTTCTTTTGACGACCTCAGTTTGTGGCAGCACATTAAGAAACTCATCAATATGGCCAATGATTGGTTGCAGATGCCCAGCTCCAGCCTGATTTGGCAGGTGACGTGTGTGATGGTAACTGGAACACTGTTCTGAAGATTTTCGCTATGATTTTGTCCAATTGGCCGCTATTAAGCCCTTTTAGCACCTCGCTTCCGTATGTTAGTGTAGGAATAACTCTTGCCTGTGCTACCTGCAGTGTTGGGGCGAATGTTGGGCCAAAAAGCTTCTTGTGAATAGAACTAAGTGCGAATGATAGTGCCACTCCCTTCTTTTTTTGCTTTTCTAGGTGGGTTTTGAATCTGTTGTTGTTATCAAAGAGAACTCCTAAATACTTTTGGCACTTGGATTCTATGATGTTTTCAGAATTTAGGACCCATGCTTGTTTCTTAAGCCTTCCTGGACGGAGCACTAAAATTTTCGTTTTCCTATTATTTATCTGCAGCTCGTTCTTTATTGAGTATTCGGCCGTGGCGTCCATAAGTCTTTGTAGGCCAATCTTTGTGTTGCTTAGGAGAACTACGTCATCGGTGTATAGGAGGTTTGACAGATGAAAGCTGGCTAGTTTAGGAGGGTGGGAGTTTACCATGTTTAAGGCTTCTGGGAAATCTGATAAGAATAGATTAAAAAGTGTGGGGGCCAAGACACACCCTTGTTTTAGTCCTTTAGTAGTTGCGATCGGTCGTGAAAGTCTGGAGCCGTCCCCGATATTAATCCTGACCCATGTGTCCCGGTGCAGAAGCTGTATGGCTCTCAAAAGGTCATTTGGGATATTCAGTCTGGACAGCTTCTGCCAGACCATGGCCCTGTTGACGCTGTCGAATGCAGCTTTATAATCTATGAATCTCATGTAGAACAAACTAGAGCTAGTTACCGCCTGGTCTATCAAGCAGGAGAGAGTCATGAGATTAACTGAGGTACCTATATCACTTGTAAAGCCAGTTTGATTCAGAGGAATCACTGAATGTTCATCAGCCCATGCCTGAAGTGAGTTCAGCAGTGTCCCGGCAAAATACTTTGCTTCATTGTCGATAAGGGTGATCAATCAGTAGTTCCCTGGAGATTTCTTGTCCCCTCCTTTAAATATTGGCACGAGAATTGAACCTTGCCAAGAGGGCGGAATGACATTCTCTTGTAAGATGGAAGTAAAGAGTGGCGATAGTTTAGAAGGCCAGAAGGCCGAATCCTCCTTGAACAAAGCTGGGGGGATGCCTCTGAGGCCTGGAGCTCCCTCTTTCTGGCCCTTTTTAATCTATTTTTCAATTAGGTCCACGAGGACAATGCTTTAAATGTTGTTGTTTGGATGATTTGAGCTTATTGATTGCTTTTCAGGTAATCGGCGTTGGTAGGGAGATTCTTCCATGGATAGAGTTTTAGTTATTTGCTCTGGAGGCATGTTTGTAATTTTTAGAGCTTTGCTGCCCTCTACTCCGGGGTACGGATCAACTGTGTCTTCTTGTTGATCGTTGAAGTGGAGTCATGAATTACATTGTTTTTAAACTGTCATGTAACCCTACAGACATTGAAAATCATTGATTTTAACTATATTTTGAGATAATAAATGATTATTTTATATATTGTTTCCATGTGTACACATAGCCTATATATATTTTGATATAACAAGCATCCAGATTGTGGTTATAATCTATTGTTCTTTCCATAAGCTAAAATTGCTAACTTTTGGGTATTGTCTATTCTTGCATCTAATGTACATACAACCAACAATAACTTGAATATATCTCGCCCATTTTTTGCTTGAATCAATGTATGCAGATTTAATCGCATTACCAAGAAACAAATGATATTCATATAAGTTTTTGTTCCAATTAAAGTCAAGGACCACCCTTCTTTATACTATATATATTTTATATAATGCTAAGCTAAAAAGTAGATGCCTAGGGATTGTTTGCACAATTGTATTTTCTCTGCCCTGGTAACTGATAACAGTAGCAGGGGCTCCTGATATATGCACTAATTTACAATGTGTCATCATAATACTACAATTGCATTTTTAGATGTGTTATGTTGTGTTATGTTATTCTTTTTTATATAGCGCTCGAATCACCTGGGGGCATCTCGGCGCTTTACCCTAAGTCACCTCCGAAGGAAGGGCCGCCGGAGAGCGGTGGCGGATTTAGTACAGAAATGCTTTTAGCTGTTTTCTGAAGATGAGGTAGGAGGGGATTTCTCGTAGGGGTCGTGGGAGACTATTCCAATATTTGGGGGCAACATAAGAGAAGGCCATGCCACCGGATCGATGGAGTCTGATACGGGGCACTAGAAGCAGCTGCTGCGTACAGGATCTTAAGAGGCGCGTTGGAGCATATCCTACCAATTTACTCTGGAGATACACTGGCCCCTGACCCTGAAGCACAGAAAGTGAGGAAGCAGATTTTGAAGAAGGTTCTCTGTTTAATCGGGAGCCAATGTAGCTGTCTAAGCAGCGGCTGTGAGGGAGTGCCAGCAGGCATATTCAGAACCAGCCTGGCTGCCGTATTCTAAATCACCAGTCGTTTTTTCAGAGCTGTGGTTCCCACCTCGGCTAGCAAGGCGTTCCAGTAGTCCATGCGGCTCATAACCAGGGCCTGGGTCACGGTTCTACGATGTTCCTTGGGGATAAACAGTAAGATCTTCCGCAGTAGTCGTAATCTGTAATAGCATGCCCCCGATGTGGCGGCCACATGATCTTGCATGGATAAAGACAGATTTAATTTTATGCCCAAGTTGTTAACACATGGCTTGGGGATTGGGGGTGGGCCGAGTTGTAACGGCCACCAATCCTTTGACCAGACTGCTGAGGTCTTCCCTAGAAGCATGACTTCCGTCTTGCTAGGATTTAACTGTAAACAGTTGTTGGTCATCCACGTAGCAATTGCGGAGATTCCCCTCATCAGCCTCAGGGTGTATGCCGATGTTAAATAGCAGTTGGGTATCATCAGCGTACGATATTATTTCAAACCCCAGGGCTTTCACCACCTTAGCCAAAGGAGCCATATAGATATTAAAGAGCATGGGGCTAAGGCAAGAGCCCTGGGGGACGCCCTTGTCCAGTGATGTTCTTTCTGATGGATGGGGGCCCAGTATAACTGTTTGGGAGCGGTTTGCCAGGAAGTTTCGAAGCCATTTGAGAGCCATACCTTGAATGCCAAAGGTGCCTAGCCTCTCCTCAAGCCTGGAATGGGAGATGGTATCAAAGGCTGCGGAGAGGTCAAGCAAAATCAGGACCGCTGAACCACCAGCATCCACTGTTGTTCTCAATGAATCAGTCA
The DNA here is from genome assembly GCF_964263255.1 of Lissotriton vulgaris. Lineage (NCBI taxonomy): Eukaryota > Metazoa > Chordata > Amphibia > Caudata > Salamandridae > Lissotriton > Lissotriton vulgaris. The sequence continues at coordinate 767,695,431 of NC_141695.1, read as the reverse complement.
CAGATAGTAAAGCCGTCTCTGTGCTGAAGCCTCGGCAGAAGCCGGACTGTGAGGAGTCCAGAATGTCATTAGACTCCAAGTAGTTATTCAGTTGCCTATTTATCAGGCTTTCCAAAATTTTACCCAGTAGGGGGAGCAGTGAAATGGAGCGGTAATTGCTCAGCTCTGACGGGTTGGCCGTAGGTTTTTTAAGATGGGGCGCACAAAGGCTTCTTTCCAAGGCCCTGGGATTGCCCCTTGCCTGACAAAAAGATTAAAAATCTTTTGTACTGTGGGAGCCAGAATGTGGGAGAGGAGCGCCATCATTTTTGGTGGGCAAAGATCCGCCGGTGACCCTGATTTGGCAGATGTTAACGCCATTTGGGTCTCAAGTAGGGTAATAGGGCCAAAGTGATCAAGAGAGCATGCTATCGTCGTCTGGATTAACGACGTCTGAGGGGCTAGACGGATTGTTTATGGAAAAATTTGCATAGATTTTTTCAATTTTCACATGAAAGAACTCAGCCAGTGAGTCACAGAGGTCCTTCGTCTCGATAGCAGGTTGTTTACACGCCATAGGTTCCGCAAAGTCTTTTACTACGTCAAATAGTGCCTTGGCAGAGTTCTTGGTGTGCTCAATTTGAACTTTACGTAAAATGTAGATAGAAGGAAACCAGGGATTTTAAATCTTAAGGTATTTATATTCTTCCCTGAATAAACTAATTTCTTTCCACTCATTAGTTTTCCGAATATTATTGTTTTCACTTGGGTTACTGAATTCAATAATATCTGCCTATAGCATGATGGATCATTAAGTTGCCTCCTAATTTCTTCCTAATTATTTCTACATCTCCTCCTTTATCTGCCAATGGAAGTATTTGCAACCAAATTGTGCAACACTTTCTGTTCCTTTAAAGTAAGGTTTTCATTTTCCTTATCTACAACTGACTTTCTATATTCTCCATAAGGGTTGTTTGAACCACATCAATGTCTCAGTTGGACCGCTACTATATCATATTTTCAGTGAAATCTCAATCCAGTTCAACAATTGAGACTTCTAGTTCCCTATTTACCCTGTAACTTCCTTTGCAGTGGCTTGCTGTGTTTGAAATAATCTTAACCCAGATTGTTGCTTTGAGAGCCTCCAACACCTATAAAGCTGAGGAGGTCTCGTGCCAAATAAGGTCTAAGAAATCTATTATGTCTGCCCTACCCGATCTGAGAAGGGTCCATCTAAAAGTTAATAATGTTCAGGACGCCATGGGCTACCTGCCACACCCTGGGGCAGACCCATTACTAACTCAAGAGAGGAGTGATTTGAGAGACAGCTGTGAAGGATTCTAGTTCTCACCACCAGTGCTAATTTGACTTATGGGAGGAAAAAGTTGTCTATTCTAGAAAAAGAGTGGTGCACACCGAAATAGAGTGCAAAATAATTAACTGTCACTCAACTTCAGTGCTGCTGACCAGCCTTGGAGTACTGTTTGCTAGGATGTGTCCTTTCGAGGATTCATAACTGAATTGAAGTCTTCATCTATAAACAATACACCAATTTAGTCTGCCAGGTCAGTGAGAATTTGTGATGTAGTCTGTACAAGGTTGGTTGGCATGTACACATTAATAATGGGCTAAGGAAGCTACTCTAACTGAGCCCCAAATGACCAACTCTCTCCCAAGTGTATTTGTACTAACCTTAGACACCAACATTGGAAATGAGTTATGTAATGAAATCACCACCCCTCCTGGCCTGCTTGTAAATTTGGAGTAAAAAAACTCTAGTATATGTAAAGTGCCTCATGAGTTGACATTTGGTGCCCAAAATTGCTTCTCCTGCAATTGTATTATCCAAGCCATTAACCTTCTAATAGAGTACTTTTAACTCAGCCACTGCATCATTACTTGGCTGCCCTATTTTAGGTTTAAATCTATAATAACTGGTGAAACCCCACTGAAATGGAAGGGAATCAGCCATCATCAGTGTAAACATATAATAACTGATAAACACCTGCATAAACACAAACCAAATTGTAATTCAAGGAAAGGAAAGTGAGAGAGTCATTTTTATTTCATTCTGAAGGGGCCAGCACAATGTAACTTTTTATATTGTATTGGCAGAGAGAAGGACTGGTCTATAATCATTCTGCATTAGTGTTGTTGTTTAGGCATGTCTCTAAAATATTGCTTCTTCTTCTTTTTGCTTCCTCCAGTTTTGTGTGTTTGGAATAAAGGTGCATTTAGAAGCATGTTTTAGGCCTGATCTCAATATTGTATACCCTAAGATACATAATGTTTTATTATTTATTTATCTGCCTAATATTCCGATGCTCTGAATGACCACTACATTGATGTGCAACCATTGACTCCAGCTTTACCATACTACTCCCATAGATCTAATGAGTGTCTGTTCCTACTTCTGTATCCTACATACCCTATAATGTGAAGGGCTCTAATACCCTCTAGGATCTTGTTCGCACTATACAAAAGTATATAAATATATACTTTATTTAAAAAAATAACTAAATAAACTGTAGAAGATTTGTGAATATTAAAATCATATTTAATATTTTTGCAGTGTTTAATTTGCAGTGTTTAATTATTTCACTGATTGGTGAAATGGCTGGCTAATATGAATCTTGGACAATGTGCCCTATTACATTTACCCACAGACATAGAATGGGTAAAACTCCTTTTCTAAGTCTGTATTGAAAGCAGGTCTGCCAAATACCCTAAGCTTTTAGCATTCAATGCAATGTGTAGTGACTGGCACCTGTGAAATGAATATTGTCACCATGCAGATAGGATAGTGCTGAAAACATTACACAAGGCGTTCCACATGGTAACAAAATGTATAGCTGCATGTTGTCCCACTATATGTGTGACACCTTGAGCTAATTCTGGAATTATACTTCACTGATGTGGTTTTCAGCCCATAGGTACAATATTAAAACAAAATCTCCCCCCCTCCCACCCACCAAATGCAATGTGATGTTTGTAAAAATTCATGACTGACTTAAAGTGAGACATTTACCATGGGGACACTTGGCAGCTGTGAATGTCCATACAACAGCAGCACCACTTTAATGTAGTCAGTCAAAGAGTACCTAAAAGCAGTGGTGAGCATGCTTAAAGCATCATGTTTCAAATGCCTTGGAATGCAAGGCTACAAATGAATCTGGGGTAACTCAAAATGTTACAGGTTTCACAAGATACAATGAATGACCCTCAACATTGTCCGAGAATTTGTTTGTTAAGCATTAAATATTAACCATTCACAATAGCACTTTTACTTTACACATCCATTAATAGTCCTGTAAACCAGACAAAGTTTTGACAGCATGAGTATGAAAGGTAATGAGATGTGAGAGAGGGTAATGAGATGTGAATGTGAGTAGAGTGCAATATAAAGACGTTCTATGCCTACAACAGTATGACATAAGTTCATTGGACACTGCCAATGGAAAGACACAATATATTACGTCTCCTTTAAATTAAAAACCTGCTTTCTAACACTCACTGCAAGAAAATAACATGCTATATAAATACTGGAAAAGCACAGTTTTTGCCTATTTTTAGGGTTAGGTAGCTGAATAAACAATGATAAGCACTGACTTCAAAAGGTTTGAAAAAGACTAGGGACACACCACTGAAATCCACCAAAAATAGACACTAAAACAGGACAGCCTAATCATTAACAACACATGTTGTATTATCATGCCAGATGTCCCAATCCATGCAATGAAGTCCCTTTGTGCTGTGTAGAAAAAAAAGAAAAGTACATCAAAGTCCCCTCCAACCCAAACATTGAACATCCCTCCTCTTTGTGTATCCCAATATGAAGTAGATGATGTTGCCTTCTGTGGTGCCTCCCTGTCATATGTTGATGATCAGGTCGCCCCCCCCCCTCCATGAGGGGTGTCCTCGTCTGGGCTGGATTCACAAAGACCTCAATGGAGGTCCACTCTCTCCTCTACCTGTGCACAAGCACTCTCTGTAGTTTCAAAGAAATGCGACCGCCACTGGTGCAACACCTTAAACTTTGCTGGATATAGCAACATGTATTGCAACTGCATCACTAGCAACTTTTGTTTCACACTGTAAAAGGATTTTCTTTGCTACTGCACTCTCACAATATAATACAGAAAGATCAGTATGCTGAACGATTCACATTTTATATCTACCATTTCCTTGCAATTTGAAGTACAGTGTCTCTGTCAACAGAATTGAGGAATCTAACTATCATGGGGTGGGGCTGTGCACCGGAGAAGGAGGTCCTGGAACCAGAGCTCTGTGGTCCCTTTCTAAAATTAAATATATAGAGTTCTGAGACCAGTAACCAAGTTTCAAATCAGCCTGTGAGAAACTGTGTAGGTTTAGGGTGCCTATTCCTTGAGGGAATCATACTAAATCATAATACCGGAATCTAGTCTCTGCATCTTAAACTCTCCTCTTCAACTGTTTAGTTATTTCTTAAAAAGTCTATGATCCCTGGTGAGCATGTGCAGTTCATCCTCGACAGCATAGTTGCATATTTTGGCCCGCTAGTGTGTTAGGCCAAACTTGTCTTAAGAGGGACACTTCGTTACCAACGCCTCCGATTTAGTCTTCAATTTCTTTTGAATAGTCTAGGTGGCCTGCAATATAATTTCTAGAGCTAACACTTCATCGGATGAGTTCTAGGTCACCCCGAGATTATCAATAAATTTAACTTTCTTTGTTGCCTGGGGTTGTGTATATCTGTTGAATTTGCCCTGGAGCATGTGGCTTTGGCCTTGTCCTTGCCTATTGCACCAGTTTAGGGTGCAGTGTGATCCACATTAGATTAGGCTGTCCAAACTGGTCCAAACCAATCAGGATGCGGCAGGGGGCAAGCATACCCGCCATTACCAACAGGACTGTAGACCTGCTGTATTTCAAGATGGGCCAAACCAGGGCTGACCTTCTGCCTCCTTAAGAAGGTTTTAGAAGGTCCCCCGAACACCCTACCAAGAATCTGGTATACACAAAAGGGGTCATTGGCTTGCTGAGGCCTAGAATGCCGATCCTCAATTGAGATACGCTATGCAAATGAGAAGACCCCGGACCACAGGCACACGGTGGCCCGACTCCCCTGTAAAGTCTCAAGTGCAGGAGTTGCAAGGTCCTTCACTTTATGCAGCAGACAATTTCAGCTTTGTTTTGGGGCATGGAGGGGGCAACAACCTATGTTCTCCCAGTTCTCTAGATCTCCCACAACTGTCACTACTTTTCCTCCAGGGCAGGCAGTGGCAGCTCCTCCACTAAGGCCGAGGAGCTGCACCCCACTGCTTTATGCAGTGAAAAAGGGAAAAATAAAATGATAACTCGAGGTTATTATCATTCTTTTTTTTCCCATTGCAGTGTCTTTGATGAGCGGCTCCTCTCAGAGCAGGGGGAGGAGTGGTTTGCACACCCTATTTGAGCATGAGTGCTTGGCTGGCACTCTCGGGCCGCCCAAAACAGTCATGTGCACATAGCATGTTCTCCATGCAGGCTGCACTACAGCCTGCATGAAGAACATGCCCAGCCCTCCAGCCCCTGGCTGAGTGCCGTGTCACATCGCTAAGGCCAATCACAATGCTGCATTACAGCATTGTGATTGGCTGCGGGTAGCATGGAAGCCCTGGTGCTTCCTACTTCCTGTTTCCTCCAAGAAGCTAGGAAGAGAATGCAGGAGAGGTGGCGGCCGGGTAAGTGATTTCTTTTTAAACCGTTCCCCCTTCACCCCGCCCAACTGCTGCTTTCATGTAGCAGCCGCGTCTGAGGGCAGGCACCCACCTAGCGGACCTTTCAAGTATTTCCAGTCCACCACGTCTGAGCAGGCCCAAGGAGTATGTGCAGCAGCCGCCAATCTGTACCACAGGCTGAGTTCTTCGCTGCCTTGCTGCCAAGGCATTCCTCATTACAGCTCCTCCAACACTCAACTCCTTCTGATGTTGCGGCCAGCTGACACAAACCCAGCACTGGTCTGCTTTCCTCCTGCTGACACCTACTGCACTCTCCTTTCACTTGGCCCAGCAAATAGTTACCTTCCCACGCCCCAGGGGCCACAATTTCTGGTAGGGTGCCATCAGCTGCAGAATTAACACCCTCCACCCCCAGTGTTGGAATGTCTCTATATAGCATACCTAACTATAACATTACTTTAACCTTTGGCTTTTTCAGTGAATATTTATGTATAAATATATATATGCCCCACTAGAAATTGTTTGAACACAAAAATGGATATGAGGCCTTAGCCCACACTCTGTTGAAGAATGGGTTTTTCAAATTTGCTAAAATCACTGGTATCAACACCATGATTTTTCAAAAGCCATGTGACTTTAGTGAATGGATGCCACAGGACAGTACAGTTCACACTCTGAAAAGTGTCTTAGCTCCGAACTCCTGTACAGTTCATCATTTATCAAATTTATAAGCAGATAAATAGATAAATATTTTTTCCACAGTTCTATAAAGACATATCAAAGGACATGGCCACGGTTGTGACATTTACAAACAACTGCTGTTAGACAGGAACGCAAATGTTTTCTATGTTATTTTGGTAATTCACAGCAATCTGAAATCATATCAACTATAACAATAAAGAATTTGCCCCCACCTCAAGTCTGTTAAAGCTTGGTGGGTTGTGAAAGTTTATTGTTAAAAAAATGAAGTCCTGAACCTAAAAACTTTGGGAAAGACTGCTCTATAGAATTTATGTGAACGCACTTTCTGATTGTAGTGACATAACGATATTTTCGAATGCAACTTTCTCAATGTTCGATTTCTAAATACAAGTTTGTTATTTACCAATTTGGTATCAGGAAAGTGCTAAATTGCAAATGTGAATCACACCAATTCACAAATTGAAGAACCAACTCTAAGATACATTAAGAATCTGGTTTGAAAGAAAGTCTCATAGCTTATGTGACCAAAAAAGCATATGTGACTTACTTTTGGGTTATCCTCACCTAAAAGGGTGCCACAGTCTGAACTGAATGTGTCTATACTCTTCATCTTTGCTTCATTTCTAGGGACATGTGCTTTGTCTCTGGTGAAATCTTTGAATAGAGACATTTTTTTTGCCCCAGTTGAAAATCAATGTTGCATGCAAGAATTGAAAAGGTGAAAAGATCATCACTCTAAGAGATTGAATATGTTTGAAGGAGGAAAGATACCTCCATCCTCGTGAGTTCACATTTTATTTTCAGCCACAAGATGGTAGGGTGGAAGAATCAAGGAAAACATCCTTCATAAAGTTTGAGGCAGACCATAGATGCAAAATGATCATGCTCTATTCATAACAGCTGGATCTGTCACGCCTTTTTATACACGCTTCGCTCTTGAGATAGTGGTTTTTTAACAGTCTCATGAGAACATGTAATATCTTCTTGGTTATTTAATGACATGTTTCAGCGTTTGTAGTTCTAAGATTTAGTTTATTCAAATATTTCCTTACTCCTGTAAGTTTGCACAAACAGGTAGTGAGGTATACTCAGCGCATGGCCCAAGCAATATGTATTTAGAAAAAATATATTCATAGGTTGCATCAAGGGGAACCCAAGACAGCGACCACCCAACGCTATCAAAAAAATAACAATAGGAGACAATTGTTATTTAAGACATAGAATCAAAGGAGGAACCCCGAGCAAGAAAAAGAAAATTATTCACAAATATCAATAAAGAAGATTTTTTTGGTCAAATCAATTGTCCATGTATACGCATTCAGTAGTCATCAGTCCTTGATCTTTTCTTTTCTTATTTACAGATGATCAAGAAGATTCATATATCGCCAATTCTCAAGTTCAGCACTCCGGACCGAAACTGATATTATTAAGCATGGGCGGAAAATCCGTTCCGCTCGCGGATTTTGTGGATTTTTGGTAAATTCGCAATCCGCGAGATTCGCGAATTTCCCCGCAAAATCCGCGAGCGGAATGGATTGGGTCAAAAGTTCAAGCTGACTTTTTGTAACTATTTTAAATCCAACCAGTCAATTTATTCAAAGACCGATATTCGCACTCACCAAATAGTACGGAATTTTCTTTACTAGACACGGACTCGTGTTGGTGATACTTATGAACACAGAGGGTACTAGAAGATAAATATAAAATATATGCGTACGCGCTGATAAGAAGGTGAGGTACACTTAGCTTATGTAGACTTTGGGTTGAATACTCTGTTTAAACCGTCATATGCCCAACTGATAGTATTGACACAGTTGTCAATTCACTTTAGGATACGACTGGAATAATCCACAGATTTTGGATTGGAAGTGAGGATTTTGGATAAACTTACACACGTTGGAAATAAATACTAAAATTCTGTACTATTTGGTGAGTGCGAATATCGGTCTTTGAATAAATTGACTGGTTGGATTTAACATGGTTTGCCTTTAATTAACCTAATAAATATCGCGTATCTAGTACTGACAATATCATTACAAACTTCATTTATAGGTTTTGACACATATGAGACAATCTGCGTAGATGAAATTAGATATGTCTCAAATATACTACGCATGGATGAGCTGAGGGTAGACACCTACCAGTTGTTAGGTGAGTTATTTACAAATGATCTGTTAACTATGGGTGTTATCGGGAACCACAACCCTGAACCCATTACTTTGTATACATCACTCGTATAGAATTAGAGTTGCTGATGTTTGAAATATATTGGTTCTCCCTGATTAACGTTGAGATCATGTTTTTGGCGCAAATATTCCTTCTTTGAGAGATCAATGTGTTAATATAGCAATTATGTACTGGACCTTAACCAAGGTTAAAAATTAATTTGAATGACTTATTGTAATATGCTGACAATGTATGAATTGTTTTTGCTTTATGTTTTTAACTTGTTTGAATTGAGACTGATTGTAAATATTTGGGTTGCAGCCCTGAAGAAGTCATATTGTCCTACACGGACTTGACGAAACGCGCGTTGGCTGCGAGCAATCATTTGGTGGAGATTTGGATTTATTTGAATGAAGATTGGACAATTAAAGAAATAGTGAAAACTATATAAAGACTTTATTTGATAATATTTGAGTGCTCGGAGGATCACAGTAATCGTTTGGACCTTTGGTTTCTCTTGGAGACTTTGGTAACCAGTCCCCCACCTCTTCCTGAGCACCAGTTAGATATATTGATTTGTTTACGTTTACCTAAACTTTGTGCTGTGCGCTCTTTTTAGCCGTTACCATTTATTCCTCTAAAATAGTTACAAAAGTCAGCTTCAACAGGAAGCACTAAAAGATAAAGTAAAGCAGGTACTAGAGTTGAAGCTCAAATTCAGTTACACAATCATTAATCACCCCAAACTTGGGGTGATTAATGACTGTGTAACTTAATTTGACCTTCAACTCGAGCACCTGCTTTACTTTATCTATTCGTGCTTCCTGTTGAAGCTGACTTATGGCTGAGGGCAGAAAGGCACAAAGTGGGACAGAGGGCAGGAGTTAGGCAGAGGGCAGAAGGGCACAGAAACCAGTGGGGCAGAGGGCAAAAGGGCACAAACAAGAGTGGGGTAGAGGGCTGAAAGGCACAAAAATAAGTGGTACAGAGGGCAGAAGGGCATAAAAAACGAGAGGGTGGCAGTGATGAACCAGGCAAAAAAAAAACGCGAACACGCAAAGCGACCCGCGAACACGCAAAGCTCCCCGCGAACACCCGCGAACACGCAAAAATAAAAAATCTGCAAATTCGCACGAACTCGCGAATTTTGCGGATTGCGTATTCGCAAATCCGCAAATTCGCGGATCGCGAATTCGCAAAATTCGCCCATACTTAGATTAGATATTATATGCAGTATCTCTGACAGGATTATCGATATGTGCCAAACCAAGAATATGAATTGAGACGAAGTAGACTGTGACTTTTGGTGATCTACAATTCGTGCTGAAATTAAAAATTGGCGATATATGAATGTATTCAGACACTGAAATCTGATTTGTATGAAGGACATACTGATATGCAAAGGACTCCCTGTGTTAGTCATATGTGGAAAAGACAGTTCAGGCCCTGAGGAAGTCTTTGGGTTATACCCTTTGATGAAACACGTGTTGGTTGCTGGTTGTGGTCTGTGTTATCAAGACTCAACATGTGCATCTACAAGTCTTCTTGATCATCTGTAAATAAGAAAATAAAAGACCAAGGACTGATGACTACTGAATGCGAATACATGGACAATTGATTTGATCAAAAAAAACTTCTTTATTGATATTGGTGAATAATTTTCTTTTTCTTGCTCGGGGTTCCTCCTTTGATCCTGTAATTTTGGTATGAATGAAATCAGCATTAGTCTTTGTTATTCTAAGAGAGCTTTCAACATAGTCATTTCTTTAACTATTGCTGCTATACTGGCAGGTGCCTATGCCTTTTCTTTGACAGATAATGAATGTGATTGTGGGCCCACATTGACACTATTTGGGCTTTCGACCTTAGCTTCTAATGTTTTCCCTTCACATACTCTTTTTACTTTCGTTTATGGCTTTAAAGAGGGAGGGCAAAAAGGATTCGAGCCGCGGCGTTCTGAGCTCTCTGAAGTCTATTGACCACTGACTTATTGGCACCCAGCAGGAGACCGTTGCAATAGTCAAGGTGGGAGAGAACCAGGGACTAGACTATGACTTGGCGGGTGGATGGCTCAAAAAAGCCCAGGAAAGGTTTAATACAGTGTAGGCGCCCAAAACAGGTGCCTGCGACCTTCTTAGCATGTAGCTCAAAGGACAAAGACCTATCCATTAGGACACCCAGGTTCTTGACGGCCTCTTTAGGGGTTGGTGGGGGCCCATCGAAGGGGGCCACCACTGATGGTCCCACTTCTGAGAGTTTAACTTCAGGGGTTTAACAGTGACTCCTTCCCCATCAACAGATCCTCTCAGCTCATGAGCAGCCCCCCAACTGGACTTAAGATGGATAACATGTATTATGTGGATAATAAAAGTAGTTCATCACGCAATAGTGGTTCGAACTTTTATTTCACTCTAAATTACAGTGTGCACTTTTGACAGGACACTTTCTATAGCCATGGCCGAAAACCATGGTTTATCGTTTTCCGATGCAGACCTTCTGGCAGCACTTGCTGAACATCCTGATTTGACAGAATCTTCTGTTTCTGTCGTCACCATGAGCGAGGACGAGTGGGGTAAATTGCTGGGCTTGAAAAAATCCCAAACTAGGACAGCCTTCCACGGCACAATCATGGCCCAATATCTGCGCAATGATTGTGCTCCAACAGGACTAATAGTGATCAATGCACCCAGGTTGTTTTTAAATGACAAGGAGTTTTTGAAAAACTGGGCTCTTATAGCCTGGAGGTGTACCAGAGACTGGCTGATTCTTATCATCCAAACCTCCAAACGCATAGCTGATGCTATGCTTATAGAGATCCAAATCCTTGAATCTAAAATCAAGACCACCATAGCCCCTAAGGTCTTCAATAAAAACTTAGATGACTCCAATAAAAACAACAGAGATTTTAGAGAGCATACACTAACGGTTAAAATGGATAAGTTCAGGAAAGACCTTTAAAAGTTTAAATTTGAGAGAGTGTATCCATACTTGAGTGATACTTACACCCCCCCAGACTTCAGTACCACTGGCCGTAGAAAGGGTTCATCGTATAGCACATCTAGTTCCGGTGACAACTCCTCAGGGAGTGATACCAGCAGTGATAATTCCAACACACGAGGCCGAGGGCAGGGCAAAAGAAACTTTAGGAATAACTGGAGGGGCAACCAGCCACAACAATGGTGGCCACCTAATCCTTGGCAGTTTGGTGGCATGCATCCTTTCTTTCCACCGCAACAACCGGGTCCTTTCCAACAGCCTATGGGACCGAACATGACTAATTTCCCTGGGAATTTTCCAACAAATAACTTCAACGGGCAGCCTTTTTTAGGGTTTGGCCGGGGCAGATCACGGGGGAGAAGAAGAGGAAACACACAACCTAAAGTTCACTTCAGCCCCCCATCAACTTCAATGGAAGGGAGGATACTGAGGAGCACCACGTCCAAGAACAAAGAAGCCGGACAGAGCAGTGCAGCCCCAGTATAGTTATGAACTTGAGCAAACATACTCTGACTCCCACTAAGGAAGAAGCCCTTAATAAATGATTGGGCTTTGTGCCTACCCATCATAATGATGAGTTTGAGACCCGCTTGGAACTTGCAAGGTTTCTGAGGAAGATTAGACTGCATTTCTTCTTCGCGGAGAAAGAAGCCTCCTTGCAGAGTGAGGACGACGTCAATACAGGACTGAAATGCAAGTCCACTTTTACTCCTCCCACTCATTTAATGCCCCCCCAGGTCTTGGCCTATGAACAGGCACTTGAGAAAGAGATGTTAAACATAAAGTTTTTTATAACTTGCCCAAACCATACCATCTAGCACTCAAATCTCTGACTGAGAATCAGGACCTAATAATAAAACCAGCCGACAAGGGCGGGTCGATTGTCATATTGGACACTGAAGTCTATCGAGCTGAGTGTCTCAGACAACTGAACATGAGAAATGCCTACTCTCCTTTGAACTATGATCCTATTGACGAACTGAAACGGAACATCAAAATACTGGTTGAAGAAGCCTCCTCGGAGGGATGGATTACATCAGCCGAAGCCATGTACCTTTGCACAGAACACCCGAAGATGCCATACTTCTACACCTTACCAAAGGTTCATAAAGAGCAACGGCCGCCTCCTGGACGCCCCATAATTTCTGGGATAGGATCAGCCCTGGAACCCCTCTCCACCTTTGTGGATCACTTTTTAAGACCGATGATGCAGGAAATGCCCACTTATCTCAAGGACACCACGGATTTGTTAAGACTAATACCTGACATCGAATTTGATATGGATACTGACCTCTTAGTCTCTTTTGACGTAGAGGCACTCTATACCTCCATCCCTCAGGATGAGACATTGGACGTTGTGCTCCAACTACTTGATTCCAGGGAAATGAACAGCATCACTCCTGTCCAATTCATAATGGCCTGCGCCACTTTGGCCATGAAACAACATTTTTTTCAATTCGAAGAACAGGTTTATTTACAAACATCGGGTACCAGCATGGGGAGCGTTTATGCTCCCAGCTTAGCAAATCTATACGTTCATTCATTCGAACAAAACCATGCACTGAATGACCTGAATCCTTTAATCAATAACCTTAAGACCTGGAAAAGGTATATCGATGACGTCTTTGTTGTGTGGAGAGGTTCGAGAGATAGTTGCTTGGAATTCTTGGGTTGGCTTAACAGCAGAAATAACCATCTCAAGTTCACCATCGAAATTGGTCAACATGAATTGGCTTTTCTTGACCTTTTAATCACTTCTAGACCAGAGGGCCTACAAACTGAGCTCTACAGGAAGCCCACTGCAAGGAACTCTTTGCTACTTTTCGACAGCAACCACCCGAAGGCACTGAAGGAGAGCCTCCCCTTCAGCCAGTTCTTACGGGTTCACAGGAACTGCTCAACAAAGGCAGCTTTCAAGAAACATTCTAATGAGTTGAGCACGCAGCTGGTCGCCCGCAAATATCCCCCTAGACTTGTGCAAAGGTCCATGAAAAGGGCAATGAACAATAATCGCGAAGCTCTGCTGGAACTGAAGCCTCCTAAGGCTACTCTGGATCGCCTCACCTTTGTTCATACTTTTGGGAATCTCTCCAACAGCATTCAAAGCATGGTCAAGAAGCACTGGTCAATACTAAATTCGAGACGTTTAACTCTTCCTCGTCCCCTGGTCTCATTTAAGAGGGGCCCAAATCTTAGAGATAGACTGGTGCACACCAGACCACGTGAAGACCTACCAAGAGCCATAGGTTCACTGTGGAATCTCCCTCCTGTTCAGGGACACCACCCCTGTGGCAATTGTCAGGTGTGTGCACAGACTACTAAATCATTGGAGTTTGATATTGGCACTTCAAGACCCTGGAAGCAGACAAAATTTACTAACTGCAACAGTGATCATGTGATCTATCTAATTACCTGCCCCTGTGGCCATAAGTATGTGGGCATGACCACAAGGAAGGTCCGCATACGGATATCGGAACATAAGAGCACCATTCGCTGTGCCAGACAGGCCACTAAATTAACTGCTCATTTCTTGGAGGCTAAACATCTAGCCACTGAATTTCAGTGGACTGTCTTGGAACAACCTTTTATTCCAACACATACAGCAGATGTGGCTAAGTACCTAATGAAAAAAGAACAAAGATGGGTACTAAAACTTAAGACACATAAAGAGGGTTTAAATGATGATATCCCTTGGTCCACACTATAGTCTCTCTCTCGATATCAACAGGTCACTAGACACCTTGTTACTGTTTGGATCTACTGCCACAGATATACCAATACTAACAGTAGGATACATACATCTGTCCTCCTTTATATATAAATACACTGACCTTATACAGTATACCTTAAATGGTCTGTTCATTATACTGTATGTGATACTCTCACTAGATACGTTAATGTGTTGTCTTTCATCATAACATCCAATTCAAAGTCATTACAGCTAGACTTGATAATATACAAGTTGATCGGAGGTACACCCCCTTGAGGGTTCCACATCTGTCCACCTACATTGTTGACACCTATGTGAGAACGCATTGTGCAGCTATTCTTGCCTTGACAGGGCAGTTTTCTTGTGTACATCAAATACGGTGGTTCTTACCATAATATTTGAAATTTGCCAGCAATAGCGATACGGGATTAACTTTATCTCCCAAGCATTCTCCCCTCATTTGACCTTGCTCTTGATGCGCTCGTTATTGTTTATGTTTACCTTCCTTCCCCACGTGGTTCCTTTTTGACTACAAGCCCGATAATCGACCAATGACTAATCTAGGTCTCGGACTGGGTAGCCAATGAGCGCGCACTTTGCATTGTTGATATCACCAGAACCAATGACAATGCACGTTCAAGCGCCCCACGTGATTACGTGACCAACGGCAGCGCGTTTTATAAACAGTCTCGCGCCTGCCGTCCGGTACCTCCCCAGTCGGCCAGGACGCCGGCCCTGGAGTACCGACGGAAAGGTAAGACGAGCCCTTTCATTTACCGCCATGCTGCTTCATTTCGGCACGAGTCCTCTGGATGCGTCGGAGTCTTTTCTCCGTCACTCTAGGGAACGGCATCATTATTTAAAGACACTAGTCCCATTTACAACCGGCTACCGATAGTGGGAAGTGTTCTGTAATGTCTTGTGCATACTGTGATTGACATGTGTTCTACATGTTTTTTTAGAGCGGTGATTCATCTTCCCCTGAGCCGCTGCCAGGTGGGGTGAGGCTAGTCGACCTTACAGATCAAGGTAAGGACTGAACGACATTTGGCATAAGAAGTTTCTTTCCAAAAGAATAACATCTGGCTCTATTAATATTAAGAGCGTTTAGATCAACTCCTTGAGTGTGATTTTAAGATTGATCCATAGACTATGGACTTATCTCATAGCCCATGAGATATTGATAGTAATACCCAAACCCCTTACCTCTTTTTTTTCCACAGTGATCGACACAGACTGTAAGGGCACTCGGATTATTCAGGTGACTGCGAGCACTTGTTTTATATTTCCGTGTCACCCTTTTCACTTCAGTTATTATTAGTTCACGTTGTGCAGTAGCTCTAATTGTTTAGTTTTGGTCCTGATGAATGCAAGGACGCAATAGTCCCTATATTGCAGAAACATGTCGACCACCCTTACCTCAGGCAGTCTACATAACCAGACTGCTTAAGGTCGCACATATTTTTAATCTTGGTATTTAAGGCACACATAGAATAAATATTATCTTGTGCTTTTTCTAAACCAATTTTAACACACGTTTTTGTCTTGGTTTCTTCTTTCACTCACTTTTTCTTGCACTGCACACCCCAGTCCCATGCTTTTGTCCACTCATTAACATCGAGTGGCAGACCACACTGTTAGTGTCTGTACCTCCTGAGGGACCCCCTTACCACCGGGTTGACCTCTGATTGTGGCACTGATTTTCTCAGACGGGTGGTTCGGATAAAATCCCAAATGATGAAGGGCGGATCCGAATGGTGACTGATGGGTAATTTCCTCATCCTTTGAGAGCCTCCTTTGCCGCATCAATTTAGAGTTGCGGGTGTCTTGGGTAACTTCTTTACACTTCTGGGCGCTTTTTTTGAGACCCTCTGGTACCTTTTGTTGTTTATAGATAGTAAAAGTATATCTGCAAACTGTCAGCCACTGGGTCAGTGACATCAGTAGGCATATTTACTAGAAAAGTATGCAGGGCAGTGCTGCAAGCCATCGTTCTATTCTGAGCTGCGTCATTAGGAAAGTACAGGAATTCATTATATTTACAGCAATACAACGCATGCTTTTCTCTACACTGGCGTACAATTGGCTGCCTAGTGCCAATGCAGCCACTCTTGCATCATGTTGCAAGGGTGCCTGCATTGCAGGTATGATTGTTTTGTGTAGGAAGGGATACCTTCCTGCACAAAATCACGAAAGAGCAAACAAGAGGAGAAATAAAGTTATTTCCCCTTATTGCACCACTTTAACGCCTCCCATAGGGAGGCATTGGAATCTGACACATTCACAGGCTTATGAAAGCTTGTAAATCTGGGAATGCATCAGAAACCATGGGTGTTGCCTGGGAACACCCACAGCAGCACCCATGGAACGCATCTTTCATGCAGAGTAATCAGTGAAAGGGGGACATATTTCCAAGGCCATGCAAAGCCATGCAGGGCCTTGTAAATATGGCTCAGCATTGTGCGCCACCTGAGCGTCCAAAAAGTGACGCTCCTCTGGGGCAGAGGCCTTGTAAATATGCCCCCAGTTGTAGACAATATCTTCTTCAGGTTGGATTCATCATTCACCTTTTCACCTCTGACCCATTTTAATGACAGGAGCTTCGGCACAATAGCCACCGTGCCCTTGGCTCCTGTTTTGTAAACCTCAATATTAATCAAGCTAATGGCTCTTCTGTATGAAAGAGAAAACATGAGCAACTTTGTCAGTGTCTCAAATCTCGTCCTGACCGTTGTTTTGTGCGCCTTTGGTAGACCAGAAAAAAAAGAAAAAGCCTTATTTCAAGTAAGAGAAACTTAGAATAGCAGGGAACTGAACAACAAGCAGCATAAAGAGGGTAAATCTACTCTGTCAGAGAAAAATTCGCTGACAACGTAATGGGCCAGAGAAATAACCAACAACATATTTTAAAAAATATATGAAAAATATGTGTGCCTATATGAGGATACATAGCTGGTCCGGATACAAATATCTTTTGTGTGCTTGGATGTTGTTGAAAATGCAATCTTGTGCATGTTTGTAGATATTGGGTGCAGCGAATGATGGTCCTCATTGTGTTGGAGATGTCATTTTGCTCGAGTTATGGGTGAATAGGCCTTGAGAGTGATGACTCACCGTTCCAGGGATTCCATTGTGTGCTGGGTAAGAGGCATTAGGGGATGTGAAAGATGGGTTATTTTCGGAAATGTTTACAACATCACTCAAAGTGTATCTTTTACCTGTGAACTTGCTATTTGTAACCCTTTCTTACCAAGTGAAAACAGTGGCTGCTGGTATGAAATGGCGACAGAGCGGTGGGGCGGGGTCACGGGGAGGTAAAAAAAATATATATATATATATTAAACACTTACCTGTGTACCCCCACCTCTTGGTCCTCTTCTGCCATTTTCAGGACTCCAGGGCAGGAAGCACCCGGCTCCCAGGCTACCCATGGCCAATCCCAGGTGCAATGCAGCATTGAGATTGGTCTGAGAGCCAAGGTTTTGCACTTAGCCAGAAAAATGGGAGCCTGGGCATGTTCTCCACCCAATGCAGCCTGGGTGGAGAACATGCAAAGTGCGCATGACGATTTGGCAGGGCAAAGCGTCATGCACACGTGGAATGGGAAAACCACTCCTCCCCTGCCCTGCTCTGTGAGCAAAGCAGCCCCGCCCTCTAACCCGCTGAGCATGGACGGAAAAATAAAATAATAATAACAATTAGTTATTATCATTTTCTTTTTTCATTTTTGACCTGCTCAGTGGGGCAATGCTCCTTCCTCTTAGTGTAGGAGCCACCCCATGATATTATATGTACTCAGACACGTACAGGTGTGGTGGGCTTGAGCCAGGGGTATAGCTTCCACTGAAGCAGCGGATGCTGTGGCACTGGGGCCCAGAGGCCTGAAGGGCCTGCTGAACCTGAGTGCTATATTTAATAATTCAAACATCATGCAGTGGGGCGTTTCATTCGAAGCACTAGGGCCCATGGCACACAGGCTAAACTACTGGCTGGAGCAGGCGTTTGACCTCTGTGTAAGATACAAATCTCAGGCAAGGCTTTAAGTGGGGCGGGTCTCACAGGGTCTGAGCACCAACAGTTTTTTTTAGGGGGCATCGAAACGGGTCTCCCTTAGGCTCTGTTTTGTGCCCTGGCACCGGTGGTCCGTTTTTTTCGTGACAGCACGCACATCGATGTGCGCCTGCTCACTTCTCACTAGTGGAGAATTTACGGCATGATGTCATGCCATGTGAGCGTTGTAGGGGAAGGCAAATCCTTTAAAGAGTCATTTTCTCTCTGGATTTCCCTTCTCTTTTTGAAACTCAAGAGCAGCAACATTGTCGTGGTGTCAGCAGGGCTTTAAGTGGAAGCTTTTTCAATATTATATAAAACAAGCCATAGTTGCTGCTTATTTATCTTATGCAACTAACAACAATTGACAAAGCCAATAGCCCTGCCTTGTTGTAGGTATGATGCTGCTTGTTGTATCATATATCTGGATGCAATGGCAGAAACAGCAAAATACAAGTCGGGCGGCACATTATGCTGAGCACAGATTTTTAGTGTATGTGTTTTAAGCCACGCCCTTAATTGCATTGGTCACGCCCCTATGAGAGACCTCCCCCCAGTTTTGTCATCCCACTTAATGCCCTGATCTCAGGATAACGTCCTTTTCCAAGAAGCCAACTCAGACTTTCATGCTTCCGAGATGACTAAAACGAAGCAGGTTTCGGTTAATTGGATAATAAAAAGAGAAATTTCAGTTGTAGCGCACTTTATAAACTGCACCAAGAAGGTTATGCTGGGATGTATTTCTATTTGTTGCGTTATTGTCTTGGCGCTGCATTAGCACTCGGCAAGTCCATCGAGTACCTTCTTGTCGATTCTTGTCTCGACCCCACAACCCGCCTGCCAACAGGGATGTGACAGGAACATCGCCGTAATGGGAGTTTTTCATGCAAAGGCGTTCATAAACCCCGGCGCATTAGGAAAAACATAATCCTTTTGTGTAATATCGCTGCTCCGCCGGCTGCACTAATGGCCCTCACTGGTAGTGATCGACTGTTCCAGAACACGACCATACAGAGAGAAGGGGGGGCGGCGGCCAGGAGGGTGGGGGTGACGCGGAGAGGTGGCAGTAAAGCAAGCTAATGGCGGAAATTAATCCTACAGCCCAATCTACAAATCTGACGCGGGAATTAATGGCGGGAAGGATATGAACTATGAGCTGAACTGTTCCTCATCCAGAAATATCGGCGGGGAATGGATTTGGAGCGGCGTGCGGCGCTCTCCATCAGGGCAGGCCGCGAAGCGATTTAAAATTTATATCCGCAGTGCTTTATCTCAGTGCTCTATTTTATTGACCAATCTCCAATCGATAGATGTTGTGGAGCGCGGGAGCCGGGCAATCTGGGACACGGCCAGGATATAAATAGGAATCAACTGTGCCCCACCACACCATGTCACCGGAAGAGAGTGGCAAGGAAACGGAGAGGACGGGGTCACCACTTTGCTCCCACCCAGCAAACAGGAGAATTAAGAGGAGTGGGTCTGGGAGTGACTGTGTCTTCCTCTTATCAGGAATTAGGTGTTAGGATCATGTGGTAGCCAATAAGAGAATTACATTCAATCATGTTGATGAGGAATTCTGGAGTCCCAGATGAGAGTGATCATCTACTCCTGGTTAAAGTAAAGACCACAGAAACTTATTTATCAATTGTCAAAAAATCTCAGGTTAGATTTTACTACCCCCACCTTAGGTTGAATACTTGGCTTTTTCTTTTGTTATTCCCTGTGGCAGGCTTAAAGAAGAAAACACTTGCTCCCTGCCTTTGTGACAATATTTCAGGTCAAATCACTTTACATATTTTGCTATTTTGGTACATTGTGCATATCCCTTTGGAAATGTTTTGTTGCCACTTTTTAACAATGTTATTATTCTTTCCTATAAGGAGTAATTTCTTTTAATTCGGCAGCATTCATCTGAGTAAATATGTTTAGCTGTTTTACATTTCCTTTCGAGTATCTTTGAAAGTCAGGAAAACTGTAGTGTGATTATGTAATTTTGGCATTGTATAAAGTCTTTTTTTGGTATTAATTATTGATCATTTTTGTTATCATGGTGCATTAAATTATTGATATTTTTGTTTTTATGGCTAAATTGCAGCTGAATAAAGAATTAATTATCAGATTTGCGTAATTGTACATGCATTATGCTTAGTCGATTTATGAGATTTTTATTTTTCACAATATTTATCCCTTTTTTCATGTTGCCAGGCTGCGCTGCTGTGTGACTTTAGTTGATGTTACTTCGCGTGTTGCCCTAATTTGTCCCTATGCTTGCATTATCATGGATTTAGTGCTACACGATGCAAAGTCCTTTAGCACTGCACTTGTGTCAAATTTTGGTGTAAAAATACTTTGCATGTGAAAGTTGACTCGTGCTCTTGTGTGCTGCTCTTCATCACTTAGCAAAGCTTTGCACTTCGCTATCGCCCGTGCTAGGCCATAATAAATCTTTGGCTTCAGTTTTCTAATTATTCTTCATATTGGGGTTTAAACTTCTCATCAGCATCAACAGTTTAACCATGTAAGGAAATTACAGAATCGTTAAGATTCGGTAATTAGCGAATCGGTATTTACCGATTCGGTAATTGCCCTTCATTCCTATGGAGGCCCATAGGAATGAATGTCAATTACTGAATCGGTAATTACCGATTCGGTAAAAATGGGAAAGAGTCAAGGGTGGCAGGGTGTCACTTTGACACCCTGTTGCACCCCTGAATAGTGCTGGTGTGCACATGTGGTGGTACAAAAGGGGGTGGTGGTGGACGGAGCATCTGAATCAATCAAACACTCACACCCAGTCAAAAGATCTGGGTTTAATCATCACCGTTCTTTAGATCACTCTGCCACCCCAGTTCACACATACATGCCCTAAGGCAGAGGTCTTCAAACTTTTGTCGGCCGAGCCCCCCATCTAAACCTTTTTACACGTCGAGCCCCCCCCACCGCCACCACCACCTGACAAAAAAGTTCTGGAAGCTGATACTCTCCATCATTGATGGCCATTCCCTCCTGCAGAGCCCAGGGTGAGCGGGTGGGTTGAGTGCATAGTGATCAGCGTGAGTACATTGTGATTCCTGTGTGTGCAGGGTGAGTGTGAAAGTGAAGGGCGGGTATGAGGAGTGAGTTGTCTGAATGCAGGTTGCATTTCCAGACCCAGTTGGAGTAACTCAGCATGTCATTGAGGCCTGGTATAGGGTTTCAGATATTAGTTAAACTATTGTTTTTATGGCATTATTCAGGGTCCAGGGGTCGAGTGTCCAGGGGTCGAGGGTGGAGGAAATAAATATTGTGCTCATCCTGCAACAAAACTTCCAGTCTTGCGATTAGGCTTGCCAGCTCATTATAGTGATGTCCCAGACGGTACAAAAGTAAGCAGTCCACTAAAGCTTATTTTCAGCACTTATCTGTGCGTACTTGGA